>NW_006399842.1:6714317-6717409 GCF_000299155.1 Elephantulus edwardii | reverse complement strand
TCTTCAGTAGAATCTTGCTTGTGGGTGAAATCAATGATATTGTTCTGTAGTTTCGACACTCTGTTGGATCACCCTTCTTTGGAATGGGAACAAATATAGATCTCTTCCAGTCAGCTGGCCAAGTGGTTGTTCTCCAGATTTCTTGGTGAGCACATCCAGGGCAACATCTGTTAGCTGAAATATGTCAATTGGTATACCATCTATGCCGGGGCCCTTATTTTTTGCTATTTCCTTCAAAGCAGCTTGAACTTCTTCCTTCATCACCTTAGGTTCTTGCTCATATGTGATTTCATTAAATTCTTCTGTGTCTGCCAAGTCCTTTAGATACAGTGACTCAGTATATTCTTTCCATCTTCTTTTAATACTTCCTGGATCACTTCATATTCTGCCTAAAGCATCCTTGATTATAGCAACTTGAGGTTTAAATTTGTTCTTCAGTTCCTTGAGCTTAAGCAATGCTGAGTGGATTTGGCCCTTTAGATTTTCCGACGCCAGCTCCTTGCACATTTCGTTGTAATATTTTGCTTTGTCTTCCTGTGCTGCCCTTTGGAATCTTCTGTTCAGCTCTTTAGTATCTTGAATTCTTCCTTGTGCTTTGGCTTCTTTGTGTTCCAGTGCAATCTTCAGAGTTTCTTCCGACATCTATTTTGGTCTTTTTTTCCTCTTCTGTCTTTGTAATGATCTTTTGCACTCTTCCTGAATGATGCATTTGACATCCTCCCACAATTCAGTATGTCTTCGCTCATTAGTGTTCAAGGCCTCAAACCTGTTCCTGAGATGATTTTGAAATTCAGGTGGGATGAAATCAAAATCATATTTTGGCTCCTGTGGATTTGGTTTAATTTTCCTCAACTTCAGCTTGAACTTGCATATGGGTAATTGGTCTGTTCCACAATCAGCCCTCGGCCTAGTTTTCACAGCTGATATTGAGCTTCTCCAGTGGTTCCTTCCACAGATGTAATGATCTGTGTAGCTGGTGATCTGTTCCACAATCAGCTCCTGGCAGAGCAACTACTAAGATTATTAAATAGCCATGGACTACTAAAAGAATAATTCCTAAGTCAACAGCAGCAATTCGGTTTTAATTTTGAGTAGATTAACTTGAGTGTCTCTGTGTAATACAAAAAAGTTAGCACTAATAATGAAATTTTGATAATTGGAATTTTGAGTCTGCACAGAAATTCCTTAGAAGAAAGACTTGGGAGATCCACATCCAAAAGTCAGCCAATTGAAAACCACATGGAGGAAAAATTCCACTCTAACACGCATTAGCCTTCATGAGCCAGAACTCACTAAAAATCCACTGCCATTCCAGATTGACCCCATCAAACTTTACGATGTACTAAATGTCAATATTTACTAGTTGCCTATCTTATACAACGTAATATATTAAAAAGTACATTTTCATCCATCTCAATTGATTATCATCCCATTCTCCTGCTTACTGAGGAACTACTCCCATCTCATCCCTCTTTACCAACAAAAAATACAAATCTCTTTGATTCATTTCTTGTCTCATAATTTGTGTCCAACCAGTGAGGAAATTATAAATTCTACCATAAAAATCTATTTGAAGTCCTCAACATTTCACCACCTTCTCTGACTACTCCTGGGTTCGAATTGTAAACATATTCCACTTGGATTTATTCAACAGCCTACCTGTTTGTCTGTATGAATCATTGGCTACATAGGATTGCGAAAGTGAAACAGCAGCTAGAACAGCACTTTAAAAAATAAAAATTAATTTAAAAAATGATTTTAAATGATAAAAGAAATATTCATTACAAAAAGCTAGAAATACCAAAGCAGGTAAAATAAAAATGAGATGTCGCCTAGAGATCTACCATCCAAAATAACCATGACAAATATTTGGTGGCTATTATTCCAGACACCTTCCTAAAGAAGAAATAAATATGTAAATTTATAGGTTAGTACAGGGACAAACAAATAAGAATGTGATATTGTTATAAAGGCTATTACATATTTAGTCTTCATGGAATATGATGATATAAAATATATTGAATGTAACATGACAGGACTGATGAATGTCAAAGAAATTTTTTTTTCCACCATAAGGAGATATTTGCATCTAAGAGCATTTTTAGATTTATGTGAACATGAACAAAGTTTTAATTTGTTAGTCTTAAAAAATTCATATATTTTTCTATATGTCTGTCATGCTGTGAGAATATTCATTCTTTCTGCTTCTCTCCCTGCACCCTGCCCAATTCTCTCTATATGTGTAGGTGGGTGTGTGCATGCTTCTCTCTCTGTTTTTATCATATGCTATTGTTAGCATTAGTTTTCAGTAATTATGAATTCATATCTGAAACCATAGTTCTAGCTGTTGTTTCATTTTAATTGTGTACTGAAATAGAATCTGTTTCCACCCTTACTCCGTTCCTCACACTTCCTCATTTTCAATTACTTTGTTAACATTTATCATTTTGTTTATCCAATTTCATCTTTCAATTTTTTTAATGTTTTTTATAATGTATTTTATTAACTTTCTCTATACACAATATGAAGGAGCTCTGATGGGAAAACGGTTAACCTCATGATGCTCACCAAAACATTGGTATTTTGAAGCTACCGAGCAGCTTGAGGCAGAAGAGCTGGTGATCTGCTTCATAAATATTACAGCTTACTAAACCCCGTGGTTCCTTCCCATCAAGTGCAGTTGCCTTGAGTTGAATTAAACATCACAGCATCTAACAATCATGCTATTACTCCAATGTGAATACTAAGAAGATAATTACAAAATTATTGATGCAGTGTTTCCAATTGTGTTTCTGAGTATCCAAAATTTGGGAACCATTTAAGAAAGATAGTACCATGCAATTAATTGCACCAATCACATACAAATGTTTCATTGGCTACACATGGTTAATAATTACTATATTGATTATCACAATTACTTATTTTCAGGTTTTTTTCTCTTGCTCATGTTCTGCTAAATTATTATGTAAGCATCACCTCTCCTAATTGTGGGTTTCTCTTTATGAAGGAAACATTGAGACTTTGGTTGTTTTTTTATTTTTATTTTATTCTTACACTGTTTTCCATCTTGAAGTAAAACATCGTGACAGGAT
>NW_006399842.1:6702718-6712847 GCF_000299155.1 Elephantulus edwardii | reverse complement strand
AGTAGAGAATAGCAGAAGAATGTCTATCTGTGTTTCAATGATTATGCAAAGGCATTTGACTGTGTGGATCATAACAAACTGTGGCTGGCTCTGAGAAGAATGGGAATCCCAGAACATTTAATTGTGCTAATGCGAAACCTGTACTTGGAGCAAGAGGCAGTAGTCAGAACAGAGCAGGGTAACACTGCATGGTTCAAAAATGGGAAGGGTGTACACCAGGCATGCATCCTGTCTCCATACGTTTTCAACATGTATGCAGAGCAGATTATCCGAGAGGCTGGGCTCTATGAGGAGAATTGTGGCATCAGGATTGGTGGAAGATTTATTAGTAATCTGCGTTATGCAGATGACACAACCCTGCTTGCTGAAACTGAGGAGGACCTCATGCACTTGCTGCGGAGGGTCAAGGGCTGCAGCTTTCAGTATGGACTGAGGCTCAATGTTGACAACATATCCAATATGACTATAGACTGTTGACTATGGAGCCAAGCAAACTAAAGCTGCGTACAATCTCAATCTCTTCACCATCCATCCTGATGCTGCCAATTTGTCCAGTGGTGAGAATCTTTGTTTTCTTGACATTGAGCCTGAATCCATATTGTAGGATGCAGTCCTTGACACTCTGCAGCAGGTGCTTCAAGTCCTCTTCACTTTCAGCAAGCAGGGTTGTGTCATCCCCAACCCACAGGTTGTTGATAAATCGTCCACCATGGTGAAAGGACCCAACCCTGGTGCGTACCTTTCCTGATTTTAAACCATGTATCATCCCAGGATTTTTATCACAAAGATTATTTTTTGTTCCTGTACAGGTTTCACATAAGCACAATTACATGTTCTGGAATCCCCATTAGTCTCAGTGCTATGCATAATTTTGTATAACTCAAGCAAGAAAATGTCTTTGCATGGTAAATAAAACACAAGTAAATGTTTTCTTTCTGATAATGTCTCCTCTTAGGCTAAAAGTATTTCAAATTAATTTGTTATTCCTCCTTTTACAGTCATCTCTGAATCTGACTTGGATTTCTACCATTGCCTGTAAATTTACATTTCCAAGTGTGTATTAAATAATCTTCAGCAAAGTTTTCTTTGAATATGGTATTAATGGTATTGTTTGATAATCTCAATATTTTGTTGGATCCTCATTTTTGGAATGGATGCAGGTATGGATTCCCCCCTCAGTCGGTGGTAACTATTTTTGAATTATCTTGGTATATATAAGTAAGAACATCTAGGCTCCATCTAGTTACTTAAATACTTTGGTTGGTATTTTGCCAATTTCTAGAATATTATTATTATGATTTAATAAAAATTCACAGTGCTGTTAGAGTTCTTCCTTCAGAAGCACTGCTTCTTGCCTGAATTGGTTTAGAGATGAGTAATTTTTTTGAGAACAGTAACTCTGTGTATTCCTTCTGTCTCCTTTTGAAGGCTCGTGCAATCATTCAATAATTGTTCAGTACTACAGCTTGAGGCTTGAACACTTTCTTAGGCTCTTTCAGCTTGAGAAGCATCAATTGTATTCTTCCCATTTGTTTTGTTTATTTGGTTTCATTTTACTTCCAGTTTTTTGCACATTTCATTGCAATACTTTGATTTGTTTTCTTCAATTGCTCTTTGACTTTTTCAGTTCAGATATTTGATGTCATCATTTTTTCCTTTTGCTTTAGCTTCAGCTTCTTTACTTTCAAGAACAAGGTTCAAATTATCTTCTGACTTTCATTTCAGTCTTTTCATTCGTTACTGTATTATTAATGTCTTTTTGCATTCTTCATGTGTGATGTCCTTGATGTCAACACACAATGGTGTGATTTTTTGAGCACTAATTCACAATGTACTAAATTTATTCTTTATAAACTTTCTAAATTCAAGCAGGATATAATCAAGGTCATATTTCAGCTCACATGCACTTGCTTTAATTATCTTCAGTTTCTGTTTGAATTTGCGCAGGAGACATTGATGGTCTGTCCCGCAGTTGGCTTCTGTCCTTGTTATGAGTTGATGATATTGACCTTGTCTACTGTTTCTTTCCACAGATACAGTCAATTTGAATCAAATGCTTTTTTATCAGACAAAGAACATGTATATGCCATTCTTTATGGGTTTTTTAACGTGTTATTTACAATGAATAAATCATTGGCCAGCCATACAAAATTCTATCATGTAATCTTCAGCTTCATTTCTGTCACCAACGCCATATTTGCCAATGACCAATTCTTTGTTTCCAGCATTGTATTCCAATTACTTAAATTATTACTAATATGCCTCAATTTGATGTTCAAAAATTATAAACTTCAAAACCTGTTAGAAATTGTTAATGTCTTCTTTTTGTTTTTTTTGTTTTTGTTTTTTTACTTTTGTGGTTGATGTGTATATTTGAGTAACTGCATTAACAAATCTTCCTTGTATTCATGTGCATATTATACTGTCATTGGCAATGCCTTCTGTTCAGGAAAGGTCTTACAATGTTCTTTTGGATCATAAATGTGACAGTATTTCTCTTCAATAGGCCATTCCTAGCATAGTTGTTGTTTTAATTAGGCTCCTTTGAGTGGAGTGCAACTAAAGTGAACCTTGCCCTAACGTGTGTCATTTCATCCTACCATCTCTGATGTACCTGAGCCCATCATTACGTTCACTAGTCAGGCCACCTCCCTGAAGCCATATAATTTTCTGATTCTGAAGAAGACTCATTGACAACCTGTGTTAGACAGGTGACACAGCCTTGCTCCCTGAAAGTACTTCAAACACTTGCTGCAGAAGATCAGAGACTACAGCCTGCAATATGGATCTCAACATAAACAAAATACAAATCCTCACCACTGTACAAATAAGCAACAAAATGATAGATAGAGAAACAATTAAAATTGTCATTGATTTCATCTTACTTGGATCAACATCCTTACCAACAGAAGGCAGGAGACCAGGACACATATTATGTTGGACAAGTCAGCTATTAGCCTGCTATCAAGCCCGCTAAAATTCTGAGGCACAGAGATGTTAGTTTGAAGACTGAGGTGCACCTGATTCAGGCCATGATCTTTTCAATCACTTGCTATGTCTCTGAGACTTGGACAATGAATAAGGATGGCAGAGAAACTATGCCTTTGGATTGTGATGCTTGAGAAGAATACTGATTATCTCATGTACTACTGGAAAACATGTAGCCAGAATGCTCCTTGGAAGCAAGAATGGTAAAGTTTTGTCTCACTTTGGATATGTTGTTAGGAGAAGCTATTTCATTGGAAAAGATACCATACTTGGAAAGGTGGAGGGTCAACAACAGAGGGGGAAATCCACAAAGAGATGGATTGACACAGTAACTGCCCCAGTGTGCTCAAATGTGTCAGAGATGATGCGAGTGACACAGGATATGACAGGGTTCCAATCTTTTGTTTATGGGGTCCCTATGAGTCATATTCAATTTGATGGCGCCTAACAGCAACAATTAATTTCCGCTAACTAATGCTTGTTGTTGTTATGTATTGTCAAATCACAACCACCTCACCCTCCAGGAGGTTTTAAGAGGCAATAAATCACAGGAAAGATTATTACTCATCTTTCTCACAAAGATCTACTGTTGGATTCAAACCATATGCCTTTGGGTTGAGAGTGCAGTTTCTTACCACTAGGCCACTAGAACTCCCTTAATAATGCCTGTTGCTGTGCATCATCAAGTTGGAATTGACCCATAAGTGACCCTACAGCAGGTTTTCAGAAGCAATAAATCTCACAGGAAGAGACTGCCTATATCTTTCTCACATTGATCAGCTAATAGATTCGAACCAGGTACCTTATGTTAGTAACGCCTAGATAGCAATGTTTTTGTACTCGCTTTCATTTTTAACAACTTGTAATTTTCCTAGATTTATCTTCATGAAGTCCATGTTTCAGTTATTAGTGGGTGTGTGAATGCTTGAAATACACATTTTCTGGTCTTTTTATATATTGTTGTGTGCTTTTTTGACACTTGAGGTTGTTTTTTGTTATGGTGGGTGTTTTTTTTCTTTTTGTTTGTTTTTCACTTGATAGATAAGTTACTTTTGAAACACAAGTAAAATCACATAACTCTATCCAAAACCCCATTTCATATATCCCTATTCCCCCAGAAAAAGCTAGTCCTTTAGAGTGGCTACCAGATATCCATGATCTAGTTATTGGCTAATTTTCTGCCTTCTACTCTCTACTCTTGCTCTGAGCACATTATCATCCCCAAATTTCAGACTGTTTAACTCTTTCTTTTTATGCAGCTCTTTTCTTCCTCATATTCCTATGGTCTATAATTTTACTTGATTCAACGTTTTACTCAAAAATCACCTTTTCATTTAGGCCTTCACCATAACATACAAAATTGCATTTTCTTTCTCTACCCATTCAACACTTGTAATTTCTGCCCATATTTCTAGTTTTAGTTTCTTCTTTTCCAAGTAAATTTGCATTTTCTAGTATTTAATGTAATTTGTTTATTATATATTTTTATTTATTTCAATAGCCAGAAGGTAAGCTATATTAACTGCTTGATATTAACCATGGTCAATAACTCTATACCTCTATTGTGCATCTAATAGAGATAAAAGATATCTCTTTATATCTAGATATATCTTTATTAGATATTTGATATTATAGTAATTATAGAAATAATTATATTTATACAATATATATATTTTTTGTTTTTGTTAGGTGCTAATAAGTTAGGCACAAGTCTGTATGACCCTGTGAAGAACAGATGCTATTTTCATCAACTCTAACACATTTTATCCCACTGCTTCAGTTACTGTGTCAATCTAGCTAGTTGATGGACTTTATTTTCTCTGCTGTCTCTGGTTTTCCATACGTGACCCTCATAATAACATGCCGGAAGTAGGTGAAACAAACCTTTATCATCCTTGCCTCTAAGGAGCACTCTGGATGCACCCTCTCCAAGACAAATCTGTTCATTCCTTTTGCAGTCCATAGGATATTCAGTACACTTCTCCAACACTACAGCTCAAAGACATAAGTTCTTCTTTTAACATCCTTATTTACTGTCCCCTCTCAGATGCATAGAAAGCAACTGAAAAAATGATGGCCTGTATCAGGTTGTCTTAAAGTTACAACATTGATTTTTAGAGTTTTGTTAAGATCCTTGACAGCAAACTTTCTCAATGCAACATGTTTGATTTTTGGGGTTTTTGTTTTGTTTTTTTAAATTTTTTATTGCTAGTAATGGGAAGAGATTAATATTTATTCTTTTTTCCCAAAACAGTGACCCAACAGAGTGTGAAAATATTTAACAATATCACTAATGTCACACACAAGCAAAATGCTGCTGAAGATTATACAAAAATTACATTGACAGAGAACTACCAGAAATACAAGGTGGATTTAGAAGATGTTGTAGCACTAGAGACATTATCACCAATGTCAGATCAGATGGATCTTGGCTGAAAACAAAGAGTACTAGACGAATGTCTATCTGTGTTTCATTGACTATGCAAAGATATTTGACTGTGCTAATCACAACAAATAATGGCTAAACTTGAGGAGAATGGGAATCTCAGAACACTTTATTGTGTTCATGCGAAACCTTCTCAGATAAGGAAGCAGTTGTCCTAACAGTGCAAGGAAACACTGCATGGTTCAAAATCAGGAAAGGAGTGTGTCAGGGATGTGTCCTGTCTGCACAGCTTTTCAGTCTATATGCAGAACAGATCATGCAGGAGACTGGACTTTATGAGGAGGAGTGCCACATCAGGATTGGAGGAAGATTCATCAACAAGCTACATTATGCGTATGACACACTCTTGCTTGCTGAAACTGAGGAGGACCTAAAGTGCTTGCTGTAGAAGGTCAAGGACTGCAGGATTGAAGCTAAATAAGAACTGAAGTTTGATATGAAGAAAACAAGGATTCTCACCACTGGGCCAATTGGCAGCACCATGAGAGATGGAGAAGAGATTGAGGTTGTTTAGAATTACAGCTTGCTTGGCTCCACAATCAACACTCTCAGCAAGAGCAGTCAGGAAATCAAAAGATGAGTTGCACTTGTAAAATCTGCTATCAGTGATCTCTTCAGAGTACTGAGAAGCAACCATGTCAGTCTAGAGACTTAGGTGTGCCTGATGAAGGCCATGATCTTCACAAATACTCGCTATTCATCAGAGAGCTAGACAAGGACTAAGAATGACAAAAGAAGAATAGATACCTTTGAGTTGTGTTGGAGAAGAGTCTTGAACATACCATGGACAGCCAAGAAAAGAAATAAGTCTGTCTTGGAGAGTGTGAAATTAAGGAGGCTAGGATTTTGAAGCTCCTTCTCACATACTTGGGCACATGGCCAGGAATAGCCAGTTCTTGGAAAAAGACATCATGCTTGGAAGTGTAGAGGGACAACACATGAGAGGAAGACCTAGGATGAGATGGGTTGAAACAATAACTGGATCAATGGGAGTAGGTGTGTCAGAGTCAGTGGTGCTGGCTCAGAACAGGGCAGGCTTCAGAGAATGTATATATAGGGTCCCTATGAGTCACAGGTGATGCATGTACACATAACATGAACAGTATCAAAGTTGTTGATTAAAGATCAAAGTAAAATGAAATTACTGACAATGTCAATCTATTTTTAATATATGTTACTTGTTGGCCCAGTTATTAGGATGTTTGTCTTCTTGGTGTTAAGGTGTAATGCATATTGAAAGCTAGTCTTTGATCTTCTGCAGCATACATTTAGAATTATCCTCACTTTCAGCAAGCAAAGTGGTGTCATTCGCTTAACACAGATTGTTGATGAGTCTTCTGCAGATCCTGATGCTACATTCCTCTACATAAAGTCCATCTTTTCAAATTGTTTGCTTAGCATACAGATTGAATAGATAAGGAAAAAGGGTACAGACCTTTCTTGATATTCAACCATGCATATTGAAGAAATTGAGATGGTTAACAGCTTTAGTTTGCTTGGCTCTACAATCAGCAAACTTGGTACCAGCAGCCAGGAAATCAAGTGATGAATGTCATTGGGAAAGTCAGCTGTTAGGGACCTCTCCAGAGTCCTGAAGAGCAGCAATGTCACTCTGGAGACTAAGATGCTCATAATCCAGGTCATAGTCTTTGCAATTGCTTGTTATGCATTGGAGAGTGGGACAATGACTAGGAATGATATAAAGAGAATTGATGCCTTTGAGCTGTGGTGCTGGAGAAGAGTGTTGAATATACCATGGACTGCCAGGAGAACAAACAGGTTCATCCTGGAGAGGATAAGACCAGGATGCTCCTTGGAGGCAAGGATTCAGAAGCTTCATCTGACATACTTTGGGAATTTTGCAAGGAGGAACCAGTCCTTGGAGAGGGACATCATGCTTGGATGTGTGGAGGGACAGAGAAATAGAGGGAAACCATCAATGAGATGGATTGATTCAGTGATTAGAGTAATGAAGGTATGTGTGTCAGAGACAGTCAAGTTGGCACAGGATAAAGCAGGTTTCAGGGCTGTTGTATATAGGGTCGCTATGAGTCTCAAGAGACTCAATTGCACATAACAACAACAACAACAGTCCTCCATTGCTCTGTTTGTACAACAATTTCTTGGTCTATCTATATTAACGAAAATAATAAATTTCTCATATGTATCAATTGACCGCAACATACAGTATTTTCTTTCCATATAGTATGATAAGTTAATCCCTACCAGAAAGATTATTCCCTTCTAACAACTGATATAACTAATAGTTTAAAAAAGTTAAGTTGCTAGTCCAAGATTCTACTGCTTCTGAGGGCAAAAGCATTGTCAGAATTACAGGATATGAACTATTTAATAATTTACTTATATGCTTATTTATCAATTAAAAAATGTCTTTCAACTTTCCAAGATCCCCTAATTTGGGGAGGACCAAGAATGGGATGACACTCCAATTTTTATATAATTACTTCCATTTCACAGTTGAAAAAACAACTCTCTAGATGTTAAACATTGCAGTAATTAGTAAGCAAAATTTTACCCAAGGTTCCTCCTGTTTCAAAGCCCAACTTTTTCTTATTATAGAAAAAGTCATTCAGAATATGCTGGATGAAAGAATAAATGGGATAACATCTGTTTTCCCTTTTTCTCATGTTTAATATTAAATATCTCTTTTTTTAATGCTTAACATATATTTTACTTTAAATGCAATTCTTCTACTGAATTTAGTCAATTAGTAATCAACAACATTTCAATAAATTGGACATTGACATTTGTGAATTGCTTTCTATGTTATTTCAGTTTCTTGGATAATCACCATTTAATCCCAGAATGCTGTGAGGCTCCCTACTGCCATCAATCATCCCTCCTCTGTTCCTGTACTGAAGCCTTCACTTGGGGGTCCCAGGTGCCAAATAAAAGGTCAGTTAATGGGCCCTTACTCTTTTGAGTACCATCTAAAACCTCCTCTTCAATCAGCTTCTCAGGGAAGGATGCAGGTGGGGGCAAACAGGCAGGTCACTTCAGCTCTGTTTCCATGGCTACCTATATACGAATGTGATCTTAGCCCACGACCTTGCATAAAATGACCCCCAATCACATCTTCTATGCCCCTTAGGACTCAGTGACTCCTGTGGCAATTTCCTGTGACCTGCTTTAATGGCATGGCTTTCAACAAAGTAGACTTCCTACTTCAAGCAGGCAGGACCTTGAAGCAATTACCTCAATGCAAAGCTTAGAACCAAAAAGGGTCTTTGCAAGTATTCTACAACAGCTGTAGATAAAACGTGTGACTAGGAATTTAGGCTCCAAATAGATCACTCTTGTTGGAGTGTCTCAGCTCCTAATTAACCCTGAGTCAATTCAGTTATGACCTAGCTAATTTCCAGACCTCACACAAAAATACTATGAATATAGGGGGAAACGGGGCACGTATAAAGAATATTTTTAAAGGAAAAGAGAATACTTGGTGACTTAAAGGAAATACAATAAAGCAAAACTTTACTATTTTCTGATGCATCAAATTCCTTAATATGAATGAATAATTTAGAGTTGTACTGATATGGCATCCACTTTCTAAACAACATGCCTTTGGAAACTCTATGAACTTTGATAAATGTCAATAGTTAGCCTTTGTTCAGGCCTTTTTTCATAGGATTGCTGAGTCGTGCTGTGATTCAACGAGAATCAACAACAACAACTGATATCTAGGAGTATGATCACTGAGAAATAATTATGTTGTTGTTGTGTACCACTGAGTCAGAACCAGCCCATGGCTGATCCTTCATGGGTTTTCAGGGGCAACTATCGCGCTGGAAGCAACGTTTCATCCTTTTCTCGCAGAGCTGCTGGTGCGTCCACACTTCCTCACTTTGTAGAGAGAAAATAAGTATACATTTTCTCTTTGGAAAATGTGTACATCCTCATGGCTTTCTGGTCACTCACTATGCAATCAAGAACAATTTAGGATTACAATTCTCCCTGTTGACATTTCTTTATCCATATACCCTCTTTCATAAAATAAGTTAATATTGATAATCATTAACTCAAGACTCATTAAAAATCTATTCTGAATCCCCAATAAAGTCTTGAGAGGATTAAATACATTAATTCATGGAAAATTATGGAACTAATTTTTGACACAGGAATATACACTAAAAGTGAACATTGATGTTGTTATTATATTTTCTTCAGTTCATTACAAAAAATAAATTTCAAAATATCAGAGCTATAAGCCATGGAAGAGGGCTAAAGTCAGATGAAACTTAATTATAAGCAGAGTATACCCAAAATACAATTACTTGGTTTTTGTTTTCTTATTAACCATGACAAGGCATTTGACTATGTGAATCAAAATAAATTATGGACAACATTGAAAACACTGGGAATATTTAATTGTGCTCATGTGAAACTTATAAATAGAAAAAGAAGTAGTCCTTCCAAGAAAGCAAAGGCTACTACATGGTATACAAAGACAATAATTTGAGAGTTTGAATTATATGAAGAGTATGACATCAAAATTGGAGGAACCTTCATCAACAAACTTAGTTATACAATTTTACTTGCAGAAAGTTAAGAAGAAAAACTTGAGAAACTTGCTGCAGACATTCAAAGGCAACCAAATCTGTACTTAGTGACCCCTTCCAATTACTGACAATCAACGATAGCAGTTTATTTTTATTTTTTTTTCTATAATTATAT
>NW_006399842.1:6672372-6695759 GCF_000299155.1 Elephantulus edwardii | reverse complement strand
ATCTGAGAGTATAACAATGACTAAAGATATCAGAAACATTGATGCCATTGAGTCGTGGTTTTGGAGAAGAGTATTGACTATTCCATGGTCTGTCAAAAGAACAAATTAATGTCTTGGAGTAAGTGCAGTTGGAGTGCCCTTTTCAGACAAAGATGGAAAAGGTTAACCTCACATGCTTTGGGCATATTTTTAGGAGACTGTATTCCTTGGAGAAGGACATCATGCTTGGAAAGGTAGATGGTTGATGAAAGAGAGGAAGGCCCTCAACTACATGGATTGACACAGTGACAGAGGCAATGGGCTTGAGTGTGTCAGAGACAGTTGAAGATGACACAGGATAGGACCGAGTTCAGATTTATCATTCATAGGGTCACTATGAGTAGTAATTGGCTTTGCAGAACCTCAAAACAACAACCGTATTCAATATAAGATTCCACCTCAAAATCAATAAAATAAAAATCCTCACAACTGAACCAATAGGCAGTAACAGCATGATATATGGAGAAAAGATAGAAGTTGACAACAGTTTCATTTTACTTTGATCCACAATCAACACATATACTAGCTACAGTAAAAAATTCAATGGATGCATTACATTTGGAAACTCTGCTGTCAAAGACCTCCTTAAAGTCCTCAAGATCAAGGATGTCAGGTAAAAACTACGATGTGCCGGTTGTGGTATTTTCTATTGCTTGGTGTACTTGTGAAAAATAGTTAATGAATAGAGAAGACTGAAGAATAATTGATACCTTTAAATTGTAGTTTTGTCAAAAGGTATTGTGTACTTAAAGGATTTCAAAAAAATAATATCTTTCTTAGAGAAAGTATAACCAAAAGATTTCGTTGAGGCAAAGATGGTGAAACTTTGTCTCACTTACTTTAGACTTCTTGTCAAGAGAGGTCAGTCCTTGGAGAAAAATAGAATGCTTTAAAACATGGAGACTCAGTGAAAGTGAGGAAGGCACCAGGGAGATATATTGACACAGTGTCTACAACAATGGGCTAGAATACAGTAGAAATGGTGAGGATGGCAGGATAGGGCAAGGTTTCAACTGTTGTTACAGGGTCACTATGAGTAATTGACAAAACAGCGCCTAATACCAACAGCAAAACCAGAAAGATCTGTCTGTCTTACAAATCTTTCCAATTGTCTTACACATTAAGCTCTTTGTGACTGGCAAAATTGTGGTAGGAACTATCTGGGAACAGGGCAATTGTCAGTTGTAAAGGTTCAAATACCAGGACATTAATTCGAGGTTTCTTCTTATACAGAAGCCATTTTGCTGGTAATGTGTGGTTTTCCCTTAATATTGACAAAGTACTAAGTGAAGATCTCTCACTTTATGTAGTTAATATGTGTAGATAAAGAAATGAGGGGCCACCAAACAAAACTAGTATAAAATGTGCAGATCTCTTTTTTATTTTACTTTCAACTTTTCATCAATTTAGCTCCATGGAGTCTGTGTAGATGTCTTTCTTTTTATCTGTTCCACATATTATACTGATAGCAAAAATATTTCCCTTCATGTTAAAAACTAGAAAGTACAGTGAGGTCACATTGATGAGGACAATTGGTGTTAGATATTGAAGGATTGATTTTGATGGTGGAATCAAATGGACACAAATTACATGAGCAGTTACAGCTAACTTTTCACATTTTCAGTACTACATAGGGGATAAATGGGTGGCTTAAGCTATAAACAGGTCTATATTCAAACACTGGCAAAACCGCCCCCATCCAACCCTATAATGATAATACATAACAGTTGTTGTTGTTGTTGTTGTTGTTATTGTTGTTGTTGTTGTTATGTGCTGTCAAGTCACTTGCGACTCATAGCAACCCTATGTACGACAGCTCTAAACTCTGCTCTGTCCTGTGCCAATCTCATTGTCTCTGACACACTCATCCCGATTGCCCCAGTCACTGAATCAATCCATCTCCCTGAGGGCCTTCCCCTCCTGTGCCTGCCCTCCACCCTCCCAAGCATGATGTCCCTCTCCAAGGACTGGTCTCTCCTTACCACATGACCAAAGTATGTCAGAAGAAGACTCAGAATCCCTGTCTCCAAGGAGCAGCCTGGTTTAACCCTCTCTAGGATGAATCTGTTTGTTTTCCTAGCAGTCCATGGCACCCTTCTACACTCTTCTCCAACACCAAAGCTCAAAAGCATCAATTCTCCTTCTTTCCTCCCTGGTCATTGTCCAGCTCTCTGACACACAACAAGTGATTTATAAGACCATGGCCTGTACCAGACTCACCTTAGTCTCCAGAGACACACCATTCATTGTTCTACAGTACTTTAGAGAGGTCCCTAACAGCAGACTTTCCCATTGCAATACATCTTTTAATTTCCTGGCTGCTGGTGCCAAGAGGGTTGATTGTGGAGCCAAGCAGACTAAAGCTGTGAACAATCTCGAACTCTTCACCATCCATCCTGATGCTGCCACTTGGTCCAGTGGTGAGAATCTTTGTCTTCTTGACATTGAGCCTCAACCCATATTGAAGGCTGTAGTCCCTGACCCTCAGCAACAAGTGCTTCAGGTACTCCTCAGTTTCAGCAAGCAGGATTGTGTCATCTGCATAACGCAGATTGTTGACAGATCTTCCACCAACCCTGACACCACATTTCTTCTCATAGAGCCCAGCCTCCCAGATGATCTGTTCTTCATACAGGTTGAAAACTTCTATGCACCAGTTTCACAGGACACATCGTCTCCGTTTGGGACACATTACCACTAAACCCTGGTCACATCATAAGAAACTATTAGCAGCTGATGAATCTGGAATCACAGAAACCAAGGAAGCTTTGGATATAAGCTATCAGAACAAGGCCTAAACAATTGGAGACAGGTGATGAAGGGAGTGGGTAGAGGTGGAGGGGTATCTTGATGGATGGTGGAGCAAAGAAGTAAGTGGGTCAGGACACTTGAGCCAAGGGCAGGGACAACACCGAAACTAATGGTTAATTCCACACTAAGGGATATATTTTCAGTTTTTCTGTAAAATGTTTATCTGTTGGACACTTCTCTAGATCTGAACATTCAGATCGACGTATTTTCCCACATTAATGTGGAATTTGAAGCCTTCACTATTGCTTCCGTGGACATTTATTGTACATCTAATGAAAGTTTTGACAATTTAAATAGTTTCTCCCTTTACAATAAGCTTATTTATTGATGCAGTTGTGATGATTTTTCAGTTGTGTACATATGGGCAAAGAATTCTAAAAAAACAAATCAGCATAGTGCTTTTCTCTAGGTATGAGTAAGATATATATGTTGTTGTTGTAATGTGCCTTTGAGTTGCCTGCAACTCATAGCGACGTTATGTACAACAGCCCTAAACCCCGCTCTATCCTGTGCCAATCTTACTGTCTCTGACATACCAACCTCATTATCTTAGTCACTGAATCAATCCATCTCATCAAGGGTCTTCCTTTCCTGTGCTGTCCCTCCACCCTCCCAAGCATGACATCCCTCTCCAAAGACTGGTCCCTCCTTGCAACATTTTCAAAGTATGTCAGACGAAGCTTCAGAATCTTGCCTCCAAGAAGCAGCCTGGCTTAACCCTCTCCAGGATGAACCTTTTCATTCTCTTAGCAGTCCATGGTATATTCACCACTCTTTTCCAACATCACTGTTCAAGGACATCATTTCCCCTTCTCTCATCCTTAGTCATGTGCACCTTAGTCCCCAGACTGACATTGCTCTTCAGTACTTGGAGAGGTCTCTGACAGCTTACGTTCCCAACACAATATGTCTTTTCATTTCCTGCTTCTGGTGCCAAGAGTGTTGATAGTGGAGCCAAGCAAACCGAAGCTATTTACAATCTCCATCTCTTCACCATCCTTCACCATGTTGTCAATTGGCCCTCTGGTGAAACTTAACAATAGAATAGGAGGGAATTTGGTATAAAGAACTTTTCTTTCTTTCTTTCTTTCTTTCTTTCTTTCTTTCTTTCTTTCTCTCTCTCTCTCTCTCTCTCTCTCTCTCTCTCTCTCTCTCTCTCTTTCTTTCTTTCTTTTTCTTTCTTTCTTCTTTCTTTCCCTAGAAAGTAAGGATATGAATGTATTCTAAGTAGTTACTAAACAGAATATATTTCTACAAAAAGTCATGTTAATTTCCTTGGAAAGGTGGAGGGTCAGCAAGGAGGAAGACCCTCAGCAAGATGAAAAACAAACCAAAAAACAAACAAAACCAACAGGGACAGAAACAATGGGTTCAAGTCCAGCAGATATTCTGAGGATAGCACAGGGTCAGACAATGTTTTGATCTATAGTATGTAGGCCAGCATCTGGGTATGAAGGTCTAACAACAGTCTATGATATTAATAAAAAGTCATAAGTTCTTAAATAAGCCGGAGCATAATGCAGAAATGACCTCTTTGTAAAAATATACTTCAGTGGGAATTAGCCATATAATGTGTGAAGATAATCAGTAGGAAGCAAAATTGATCCACTAATTTATCCATTTCTTAACTCCCTCTTTGTATGCCTTAAGACATAAATTTCTGATCTCCTCAATTGCACAGGAATGTCCATTAAATGGTGCAGTCTTGTTTAACTTTGAATTCACCAAAACACTGAACAAAGTATTTGTTACCCTGAATTGAAAAGTAATAAAAATAGAGATCATGTAACTTGAGTCTCAAAAATAGAGTAAATGTTGAATTTTTATTTTTTTTTTAATTTACACTTCTTTGGAAACTGATCCAAATTTTTGAGGCATTCAAAGGCATTCTTATTTGTCAGTTTCTTTTATCTGTTCCACTTAATATTTCATCTGAGTTTTCAATCAAGTAATGAAAGATATCTTCGGGTCATGCTATTTTCTCTCCTGAATGTGATCTTTTTCCTTCCCCTTATCCTTCAACTGTCACATTCAAACAATTTTATCCTGTAAGGTCCTACTTGCATATATCTTTCTCCATGACATTGGTACTGATAAGCTCAACCTAATGAAGCATCTTTTGCTGACCATTTTTGCAAATATGTGGCATACTTTGGTCTACAACTCAAATTCCTGGCCTTCTGATTATTACTGCTCAGGGACATCATCACACAGATATGTCATGAAGAAACTGCCACCAGAGTGTTCCTTGGAGACATAGATGGTGAACCTTCACCTCTCATACTTCAGACATTTTGCCTGGTGAGACTGTTCCTTGGAAAAGGACATTAAGCTTAGAAAGATGGAGGATCAATGAACGATCAAAGAAGATCCCCAATAAAATTGGCACAGTGACTGCAGCAATGGCTCAAGTGTATTAGGGAGGATGAGGATGGCACAGTTTAGGACAAGTTTCAGGTCTGTTGTTCATAGAGTCACTATGACTTGCACTTGACTAAATGGCACCTACCACCACCAACAACAACAGGGATATATCGTTACGGTCACTCCTTGTAGGGTCCTCATTTCTGAAGGCAGAAAACGTAATAATAATTTTATTATTCTTTACAATGTCAATATCGTGGGGATGTGTGGAGGGAGAGAGACAGAAATCCTCACAGGAGAAGAAACAGGCCAGCACAAAGGGTCCTCAGAAATCTCTGTCTCACAGGTAAGCACAACCGGAGCTCAAGGCGGGCCAAGAAATTTCTTATTTCCTGTAACGATCCCATTTAGATTATGTAATTTCTATTTTAATAATAAGCTCTTAGATATATGATAACTTGTTCAGCATAATACAACATTTAATGGATACATGTAGGATTTATACCGGTCTGTTTGACTCCAGAACTCTTAACCTCTTCATCATTTGGTCTAATAACATAATAGTGTTTGCATGTAATAGCAGTTCAAAAATTGAAAGATTGAAATGAACCTATAAACATGTTCAAAAAGAAAAGAATCAAATAGACTATAAAAGCTTTGAAGAAACCGATGTGAGTTGTTTTCATGCCATTTGAGAAGTTTCTGTTTTGTAAACACCCACCTTATACTCCAAGGAGTGAAATTGTTTACTGTTTGAATAGAGAAGCTCTTTGACAAACAAACGCAAGTCTGAGTTAGCTCCATTAAGAAGGATGGATATAAAACGGCAACATGTCTGTGTTGCGCCATTGAAAGTGAAATGGGATAATTGCTGTGGTTACAATGAGGCTGATCAAGCTGAGAGAAACAAGTTTCAAATTGTTCCAATCAGTCCTAATCCAGCAGAGTTATTAACAGTGCTCTACCCTGGTGCGACTGCATCTGCTAACTCGAGATAATGATTTATATCACAGTTTATGAAAGTTCCAATTTATCCTAATTCAATAAGCGGAACCCAGCAAGGCAGGCAGGAGACATACACAGCACTGTGACTAGAACCCCCCTTTTTTTCTCCCCGCCAGCCATCCCTGGGCTGTCATGGCTGGCTGTACATCCGCTTGTCAAGCATCTTCCTTTGTGCACCAGGACCGAGAAAGGCAGATCAGCATGTTGGGATGAAAGTTCCTGATCACAGCCTGGAGTTGAGAGTTCCAGTAGGATAGAATGCTTTAAGTCAAGCTGACATGGTAGAATCACACAATTAGAAGTGTCTTGGAAACCTTTGAGTTGAAAAGTTCTTTATCTGAAAATTAGGAGTCCTTTGTTTAAATAGTTTAAATAGTAAGTTCACAAACCATGAACTGTTAGAAAAGGGGTGTGTGTGTGTGTGTGTGTGTGTGTGTGTGTGTGTGCGCGCGCGCATGCGTGTGCACACGTGTGTGTCTGTCTGTGTCTGAACATGCACACAACTGAGTGTGATATATAAGTTTAAGTGCATTTTTTTTCCATGACAAAGAAAGTTTAAGTGTACTCTTATCTCCAACTGTCCTTGTCACCTAAGGAAGTTATGAACCGCTTACTGGACTAACCTCTTTACTATAAAAATGATAATCATGAGAGAGATAAATTTGAAGACCAATTTCTCAAATCACTATTATTAAAGAGAAAATTTAGAACACATAAGTGGCATCCCACAGCCAGCCATGGAGAGAATCATTTGCATGATTGACCAGGAACAAACTGTGACACTATTCAAGTGTGACTTTCTGAATGTCATTTTCCTTACCTGTTGCTGACCGTCAGCATAAATGCAATAGCTTCCTATCCAAAAGTTCTGGCTGTGTAGTCAGTAGGAAATGGTGCTTTAATCCCAAGGTGAAACGTCTCCATGGGATCAATCCACCAGTGACTGTGACTGAGAAAGATAGGCAATCTCTCTTTGATTTATAACCTCCAAAAAGCCACTAGAGGGTCAGCTATGAGTCTGTTCTGACTTAATGGCAATAAATTTTGGAGTTTTCTTATCTATGCATTTGAAAGGCAGCCTATGACTTTTGTAAGTACAAATGCACTCTCAAGAAAATGTCTACTTATAGGTAGAGAGGATACATAAATTTATGGAAAGAACACTATGTGTGGTTTCTGGATAGTAGAAGCAGGAACAAAGTTGATATGGAGTGTGCATGTGTTCAACAGGAAGCTGTGGTGGTCTAGCAGATAAGTAGTTGAGTTGTCAGATTCAAGGCAAGTGATTCGAACCCACCAGCTGCTCTGCAGGGGAATGAAAGGCAAACTCCAGTGTGATTTACAGCCTCTGAAAACCTGTTAGAGTGACAACTTCGGGTCAGTTTGAGTAAACAGCATATAACAACAACATCAACATTTGTTGAACAATCATGAAATTTATTTATGTTATTTTTGAACAGTTGTAAAAAAGAGAAGATTGGATTTTATATATTTTCCTTTAATATTTGATGACAACAAAGCCATTTGTTTACTTGAAATCCTGCTTCCAACTATTACATGGAAGAATTTGCTTCAATTTGGGGAATTATCTTCTTCAACATTTCTGAGGATAAATGGAGCATAGGAGACAAAGTCAGGTTAGCGTTTTATATGTTGTTAAAAGGCTATTCTTTAAGTCATAATTTTTTATTTCTCTGCAGAATTTGTCTAGTTATTAAACTAAATACTGAGTAATATTTAGGATCTGTTCTAACCAGGTCAGATTTTAGAGTTTGCAAATACAAATGGAAAATAAACATTCACTCTTCACGAAATGATTTACCATCAAGGGACAGTCAAGAGATCATGTTCTAATTGCTAAAATGATGGTTTGAACAGTGATTGGTTACTGATGAAAAACAGTGTTATCAAAAATTCAGGAAATAGTAGTTAAAATTAGAATGAAAACATATTTGCTTAATAATGAGGGTAAAGTAGAAAAGAGGTTAAAGATACAGAAGGGTACCAGATAAGAAGTTGGAAGGAAAATGCAATCTATGAAAGAATAATCAGTCTGATGAATGTATGTCATCATTAATGGGTATATGCTATTTTAGAAATGGTAAATAGTCTCATATGAAAATACAGTGATGATCGGCATTTAAGAAAAGGTCTATAAGCATTTGTTGAATGAATTAATGACCAAATTATGAATAATTATAAATGATACTTTTATTATTATTGTTAGACTCAATAATAGACTTTTTTGTTAACTGTGTCATAATTTTCACAAAGGCTTTATAAATACTGTTAAAATTCTTATAGAAGATATTTCTGAAGCTCAGAGAAGCAAAAGATCTAGTCCAACATCACACAGCCACTATCAGAGCCATAATTTTATTTGTGCCTGGTTTAAACAATTTAAATCTTGAGCTTTTAATTATTGAATAGCATGCACCGGTACTTTGGAAGATATCTTTGTAGTTGTTGTTTTTGTGTATGGTAGAATTGGACCCTACCCGTAGCTGACTCTCTGGTGGGTTTTTAGAGACAGTTAATTTCTTGAGAGAAGAATGGACATCCTACTCCTGTGGAGCAGCTGGTGCCCTCGAACCCTGTGCCCTCAGAATTGCAATGCAGCTTCTTCCGTGTAGGCCACCAGAACTCCCTAGTAACCCATCGCCCCCCCAAAAAAAAATCAGCCACTGAAAACCCCATGGAGTATATAGTTCTACTCTGACACACATGGAGTCATCCTGCGTTAATACTGACTTGATGGTAACTGGTTTATTTACATAACCTTCTTGGTTTTGTCTCTTGGCAAATAGTATAAAAACCCAATGGACCTTTAAAGTAACTTTGCTAACTTATGCTCTAAAGCAGAAATCTTCAGGCTTTTGAAAGGTGATAGTCACTCGCAGAACATCTACACACACAAGCCCCTTGGATCTAGCCAAGGATTCTGATTCAGTAGATCTGGGGTTTTGTTCATTAATTTCACCTTCTGACAAACTCCTAGATGGTGCTGATACTTCTGATCAAAGCTCACACTGAGTTTCATTATTCTCAGTTTAAACCTGGTAGAATAGAAAAACTAGACACTGTTTAAATTTTTCAACTCATCCATGTGGCAAAGTCAAGGGCCCTGGTCTAGGACAGTAATTTGAACAATAGGTTCAAAACACTACAGGCCACTCCCTGACATTTCTAGTCATTGTCCTTCATATTTGAAGGCAGCTATGATGCCTTAGTGGTAAGGAATTTTGCTATCAACACAAAGGTACACAGTTTGAATTCACCAGCTGTTCCACATGAGAAAGCTTGACAATCTCCCCTATGATTTCCTGTGTCTAAAGCTTTCTGGAGGATCAGCTATGGATCTATTCCAACTTCCTGGTACACAATAAAAGTAATAAAGGAAAAGGGAAGGATTCAGGAAAAAGGGAATGATGAACTTCTATTACTGAATCTCTCACCAAATTCCTTTCAAAATTTCTCATCTTCAGTCCTTTCTGTCTTCACTCAATATGATTATGACCAGTGCAACCTGCCTCTGATTCAGAGAGAAAATAAGGACAATAAAAGGTACAGACACATACATTAATAATTAACTAGGCAGTTAGAGATCTCACTAAAGTATTGAAGAGCAATGATGTCAGTCTGGAGACTAAGGTACACCTGATACATGTCATGGTCTTTGCAATCACTTGCTGTGCATCAGAGAGCTGGACAATGACTAGGGAGGATAGAAGGAGAGTTGATGCCTTTGAGCTGTGGTGCTAGAGAAGAGTATTGAATATACCATGGACTGCTAGGAGAACAAACAAGTTCATCCTGGAGAGGGTGAAGTTAGAGCTGCTCCTTAGAAGCAAGGATTCTGAAACTTCGTCTGACATACTTCGGACTTGTTTCAAGGAGGGACCAGTCCTTGGAGAGGGACTTAATGCTTGGGAGGGTGGAAAACAGTGCAGTGGAGGAAGACCCTCGATTAGATGGATTTATTAAGTGACTGGGGTCATGGGGGGGGGGTAGATGTGTCAGTGACAGTGAGATTGGCACCGGATAGGGCAGGGTTAAAGGCTGTTGTAGATAGGGTCACTATGAGATGCAGGCAACTCCATAGCATATAACAACTACAACAGCAGGCAGATAATTACCCATTACATGGATATCAGATCTTTACTCAGAACCTGGATATTAAGTGTGAAATATAGATAATTAGCTAGTCAGAAAAAATAATCGCAAAGCCTTCAAACAAAATGTAAGAGTAGAGCCTGACAAACATTGAGAGAACAAGAGAAACACTGAGGAAACAAAATCAATCATAACATTCTGAACTTGGGAAAATTCTGATAGCAATGTTTCAAACCAGAACTGTTTACTTCCATTGCTTTTGTGATAAGAATCAGCATGCTATGAGAGAAAAGGTGAGTCAGAGAGTGAATCTTAACTCTGATCTTTTCAGACAATGAGCATTGAGCCGAGTTACCTTGAGTCACTCTGAGATTGCCCAGAACTTACACTGTTTTAATTTTATCCCAGAAAATCAGGATGTTTGATCAATAGTGTGTGATATCTGAACAGACAAACTAAACAAAGTAAATAAAGATTATGGTACATATTAACATGTTTAAAGGTTTGTGATGGTGAGTTAACAGCTCAGAACAATACACAGAGTTGTCAGTAAATGAAACGAATTCTGTCCACCTACTACAGCTTCACAGTTACAACAATGTAAGTTTCTCACAGTCTGATCTCTGAGGTGTATATGCCATTTAGTTTCTTGCTTCCACTTTAACTGACTTAGCCTAGAACCTCACACCATTACAGGTAGCCTAGGCCT
Source organism: Elephantulus edwardii (assembly GCF_000299155.1). Classification (NCBI taxonomy): domain Eukaryota; kingdom Metazoa; phylum Chordata; class Mammalia; order Macroscelidea; family Macroscelididae; genus Elephantulus; species Elephantulus edwardii. Next base: position 6,684,718 of record NW_006399842.1, on the reverse strand, counting down.
TCTCTGAAAATTTTCTCACCTTTTTTTTTAAAAATTTTATTCTTATTTATTTACAAAGTTTGAATACATTGCTTTTCACAAAAGATACTTCTCATTTTCTTCATCCCATCCACCTATCAAATTATGAAACCTTATGATAAACACCCTACCCCTCCATCCACACCCCTCTATTTCCACCTTTCTCCCCCCTTGGATCCTCATACTCATTCTACAAGAATGGTTTATACAGTATTTGTCCTTGTGTTACTGAGTTAGTTCACTCAGCATAATGCTCTCTAGTCCCTTCCCAATTATGTAGTAATTTACAAAATTATTGCTTATGCGTGCTGTGTAGTATTCCATTGTATGGATGTACCATAACTTCCCAGTTCATTTGTTTGTGATGGGACATCTGGGATGTTTCTATTTTCTTGCCATGGTGAATAATGCTCCTATGAACATTGGTGTACAAGTTTCTGTTTGAGCCTCAGTTCTCATTTTCTTGGTGTATATTCCAGCAATGGAATAGCTGGGTCATGTGGAATTTCTATGTTCAGCTTTTTGAGAAAGCACCAAACTGCCTTCCAGAGTGGTTGTACAATTTCACAATCACATCAACAATATAAAAGAGCTCCTATCTCACCATATCCTCTCCAACATATACTACTTGCTGTCCTGTTAAAGTTTACCACTGTTACTGGAGTGAGGCGAAATCCTTCATTTGTGTTTGTCCAGTACATCTAATAGAACCTTCCACTCTGTTAATCTATTTTCCTTCAATGATTCTCCTTTGTCAAACTCAAATCGCAGCCCCCAAACTCTTCCCAGGCCACTTAAAGCTGTCTACAAGTTAGAGAACAACTTTTTTTTTTTTTTTACCTCAACTCCCACTAGAAGCCTGCGCTCCAGTAACTCTTGATGAACTAGTTACTTGCTGTTGTCCCAATCATCTCAGTCTTCAAGCAGTCTGCTCTGCAGAAATGGCCTTTCTCTGCCCTTTTTATAAAGCATATTTTCTTCAGCCTCAGCACTAACACTACTGACATTCTACCTTATTTCAATTTTAAGCATTGCTTAATGCATTTTAGGCTCTTTAGCCAGTTTTCTGCCCTCTTCAGTATCACCAGAGCAGATGTATCTGTGGACATTGCTGTCGAGCCTCGACATTGGCAAAATGATATCTCTTCCTCATCAAAACCACTGTGGTAAGTACATCTCACCTCCACTCGCTACCCAGAAAACTAGTATTTATTAGAGGCTTACACACATAGAACCACTTCAATCACTCCCATTTATTGAGATACCTCTAAGTAAAGATCTTTCCCCCATACTTCCCCCATCTTTTCACTGTCCTCACTGACTAGTACAATACGTCTAACCAATACGTATTTTTTAAAAGAAATTTAAAGTCCAAAAGATGAAGGGTTTTTTTGGTTCTTTTATTATATTTCTCCCTGAAAGCTTTCCCAGGGTTTCTTTGACTAATGAGATCATCTAATGTACTTAAATCAATATACCCAGGAATACTATGTATGTATGTGTGTGTGTGTGCGCGCATGTGTACATCTGCATATTCCTAAATCTACAAACTTTAGTATTTCAGTCCTATTTTCTTTTTGTTTACCCTTGACCTTGAGAACTATCAGACTAGCCCCATTTCTCCCAGATCTTCCACCTTTGCTTAGCTTGCAAGGCCGTATTGCTGTGCTAGCCAGTTATACAGCTACATTTGCTTCTCTTTCTATCCTGTCTCTTTTAATCAGCTGCTCCACTAGCTGGTAGTTGGCATAAAGAAGTCGTGCTAAGAGCACATCTGTTCACATCTGGCACATAAAGAGCTCTAGGTCACATTTGTACAGGCTGCACAGCTGACTTCACAGCAGTTTGAGAGGTGGGGAGAAGCAACTCTGGCCTAAAAGTTCTCTATATTTGATCGACCGCAGTAATTGGGTAATTTCCAGCTGGCATTCAGCTTGGCATAGAAAACAAAGGGTGAGGTGGGTTAGGATCAGAGCGCTGGCCTTTGCCAATCTCTTTTCTTCTTTTGACTGAAGTTCATACTCTGCACAAGCTAATGAGAAAGATTTGTGTATCCATTTCTGCCATATTGTGGTCCCTTTCTTAATTTGTTGTGACTAATCAATGTCAACAACAACCCTGACATTGCCAGTGTATACTTATTAACAAGTAGCTAACGTGTTTACAAATAACTGGCATTTTGACTGGCTTCCTCACTAGGTTCTTAGATATGAAGCGACAGATTGGAGATGGGAAGACAAGGCTCTGGTCCTGTGGAGAATGAAGAGCCTCCTTCTGATGTGTTGAGGGTTGGCTTCTGAGAAAGAGAAGCAAGGCACTACCTTGAGAGACAGCTAGAAAAACAAAGGTTATGGATGATGAGTGTGAAATGCATTGGGGATTTTTGTTTACACAAGTAGATGTGGAAAGTTTTTAAAGCTTCTTGGGAAAGATTATTAAATCATTCAAGAGGGCTTCAGTGAGATGTTTTATAAAAGACTTTTAAAATCTTGCCAATCCCAAAATTTTACTTTTTATGCTAACCTAAATGTCCAAACTGCTAAAATTGTATCATTCTTTAACAAAATAATTACCCAGTAGCATCTTCTGTGCTTTTTCTCTCTACCAAGTCTCCCAGGTGAACTTTTTTAAAAGACAAAAATCCCAATGATACAGTATCATCTGAACACCCACAAGTAACATGTTCGGATACTCTCTACCTGAACCCAGGTCAAGAAGATGATGTACCCACTTACAGGACAAAATGTTAGTCTCTCATCTCTTTTTGGTTAAACATTGTAATACATGCTGTAGGAAACAGACAAACCAAAGGAAGACATGATTTCTCCCATCAGGTTCTGCATTGGGAGACAATTTTTCCACATACTAATAATGAAAGAGAAGTTTTAGTAAAAAGAGTAATATTGGTAAACAGTAGTAAAGAATTTTGTAGGATGATAGGAAAAGGCAATTTTATGGTAAAATGGAGCATAAGGTAGGACTTGATAATATTTAAATAATAAGAAACACAGGGATTTTTTTTAAGGAACATTTAAGGAATTTCCTTATTTTGAATGTGGATGGAATGAAAATAAAGAAATTGCAAGGATATGACTTCAAAGACCAGTACTACCACGTCCAGTTTGAAAACTAAGCTCACTACTTTTAATTTTTATCACAAACATGGGAATAATATTTGCTGAACACTCATACATGAGATTAAATGCAACATAGGCTCTAAAAACATCATGGTTCAAATATAGCTTACATGTACAGTCATGTAGTATAAGTATATAACTAAGTGTATGAAGATATCCAGCCTGGAATCAATTCAATGGCAATTAGTTGTATTTATTTATTTTTCAATTACCAACAAGAAAAACACAGAGGATTCTTTAGAAAAAATGAAAAATACTTAGGTATTAAAAAATGAGCAATATTGGGGACAGAAGTGAAGCAATGAATGAATGGAAATCCAAAATCTCTGTAAGTGTTCATTAAAATTATTAAAAAAATGAGCAATATACCCACTCTTTTATCAGAATATACACGATAAAGACACAAATTACACAGGAACCTGCATAACTAAGAGAAAAATAATACATACTATCAAGTATTGTTAAAGATGTGGAGCAATCAGGACTCATTTACATTGCTGGAGGGATGTACACTGTTACAACTACTTTGCAAAAGTTTGCCAGAATTTGCTAAATCTGATCTTATTCATACCTTATGACTCAGCAGTTTTACTCTCAGGAGTACTTAAACAAAATGCACACATTTTTCCACTCCCAGAAGACACATGAAATAAAATTTATGGTAGCAGAAATATTTTGAATCCCAAAACACCAAAATGTCTGTCAGCATAAGAATGGATAAATAAAGTGTGATGCATTTGTATGTTGTAATACTGTGAGCAATAAGAATATAAGAATGCACAAGATAGTATGATAAATACAGTGTAGAGGAATCTTTTAAAAAAATAACAGTAAATTAATAATTTGGATCTAAACAGTTACTGATCATTTATGCAAAATTTAATAACAGGCAAAACAAATTGTTGTGATAGAGTTCAAAGTAGTGAAAACTCTACAGAAGAGGATACAGGCACCAGGAGAAGGCATGAGGGGTTTTCTAGGCTTCACAAACCAACAGACAAACAAACAAACACCTCAACATTAAAAAGCTCATTGGCATTAAGTCAAACTCACTAACAGCTTCCCCTCCAGGGAGGTTTCTCGGTCTGTAAATCACCAAGGAGGACGGCTTTCTCCCATGGAGCAGGTGGTAAATTCAAACCACTGTAGAGGAGCAGTCTTTGAATTAGTAGTGCAACTACCTTCACACTAGGCCATTAGAGCACCTTCCCTATAAGAAGCTTATTTTGTGTCTCAGTTCTATTTTCTTTGGCCTCTATTGTTAGCAGTGGAATAGATGGGTCATATGGAATTTCTTTTCCATTTCTAGGAATAGACCACAAGGAAAATCGCATTAAGACACAGAGATTTAAATACTTATGTTCACAACAGCATTATGTACAATAGCAAGAAAATGGAAACAGTCCAAATGCCCATCAGCAAATGAATGGATTGAGATATTATAGTACATTGACATGATAGAATACCTTGTAGCGCTCAGGAGCTACAATTTTGAAAAATATTGTATAATATGGGAGAGGCTAGAGAGTATTACACTGGGTGAACTAACTCAGACTTATAAGAACAAATACAGCATCAATGGCTAAGTAAGATGTGTATAGCAATACAAAGAAAGAAGAGGAGGGGTAAAATGCTGGGGGCAGTCTTGAGGTCCCAGAGATTGGAGGGCAGAGGGATGGGGTGAAGGAATTAGGAAAAAAACAGTAAGGACCTGAGAATAATAGTGGACACAATCCATAGTGATTAATTTTATAAAACAGAATATGGGAATAACTGCATGAAACACTGAAAATAAAAGAAGGTACGAACACAATATACAGAAATGAAACACGATGTATACAAATTTTGTTTGCAAACTAATATAAAATAATTATATTTTCAAAATAAAGTTTGACACATGATAGCTCCCTAAGCTTCTATTTATATTTCATTTACTTACTCTAGAATGCTTACTTGGTAAAAATTACAACTTTCTTCTAAATCCTACTTCTAACATTTACTAGCTTTTTAAAACTGAGCGTCTATTTGCTAAATTTCATAGGATTGTATGTAAAATATGTAGAGCAATGCCCATGATATGGAAAGCAATCAACAATCATTAGCTATTATAATTATTATTCTCACCTCCAGAGGAGGCTAACAAAAGTACTTACTAAGTAGGGATGTTATGGAAAGTCTATGAAGTAGTCAAAATTTAACACACTTGCATAAATGGAATAAATGTGAAAAATATAGAAATTGTTCTTATTAAATAAAGGTGAGTCTGAATAATCTAGAGGGATTTCTAATCACAGAAAGTAATTCTATCCTATAAACTTTGGAATTTTGGAAAACATACACAGACCAGAGCTGTTTAAGAGTTTAGGGGGTACCAATTTCAGAGGTACCAGCTTAGCATGGGCCAGTATCCTTATACTTGATTGTTAGTCCTTTTACTCTGCTTATGAACTTGCTGATAATCACTTTTAGTCCTGCTTGTGGCATGCAACCCAATTGTGACACTTTCAATCTGTAGCCATCGGGAGCTTGGAAGCAAGAGGTAGTAAGTAATTTTTTATTTGACTTTAAATTTTCTTCCTGTTATTTACAGCTGTTTCAGTAAAGGAATGTGAACGTAAAGCCATGCAAACATATTGTACTACGTTTGTAGTTGAAGATGTCCTCATGTCCCCTCAGTCACTTAGTCACTTTAACTATCTAAGACTTAATTTGTTAAAAGTTAAGGAAAAAAAAAAGAAAAAATATCAATAACAATAATAGTAGTTCCTACTTTTTTGCATTATTATGAGAATTAAATGGGATGATGCATGCATGTTATTATTAAATGCATCGAGTTGACTATATCTCACACTGGCTCTACCAACAGCAGATGTGAGCCTTTCCCCATCTCACATAATCTTCACAATCTTTTCTATATTCAAGCCCATTGTTACAGTCACTGTGTTAATCCATCTTGTTCAGGGTCTTTTTTCTCTAACCTTCCATCTCCTATAGTATGAATAATATTCTTCTCCACGAACTTGACTCTACTGAAAACATGCCCCAAATTACACACGACAATGTTTCACCCTCCTTGCCTCGAAGGAACACTACCTCCAAGAGAGACCTTCTCATTCTTTTGCAAGTCCAAGAACAGTATTTTCTCTAACATCATAATTCAAAAGTATCTATTCCTTTTCTGTCATCATTCTTTTTTGTCCAATTTTCAGATGCATAGGTAGTAATTGAGAAGTTTAAGGCTCTTATCAGAGGCACATTTGTCTTTAAACTGACATCTTTGCTCTTTAGAACATTTTATAAATCCTTAAAAAGTAGAATTTTTTCCCCATTGCAAAATGTCTTTGGGTTTCTCAACTACTATTACCATGGGTGTTGATCATGGTTAAAAGTAAAATGATATGGTTGATAACATTAATATTTTCTCCATTTATGACAGAGGTAACTCATGGTTGCTGTGATGTTAAACACTGTGACACTGATGGTTACTCATGGAGGACACTGTTTGGTGGAGCTCCCAGAGTAAAACAGGCTTGGATGCAAGAGAGGCATACACTCCTGAAATACCTTGCTTCTGGAAACTCTATGAATTTAAAGAAACAGTGAAAGCTATACAGGTGTTCAGGTCTTTTGTTCAGAGGGTTGCTATGAGTCAGCTATGATTCAACAACTCTTAACAACAATGACATGTAAAAATGTTGTCTGTTGGTCTACTGAGAAGGATTTTTATTTTCTTAATGTTATGAAGTAATTCATATTGAATGCTGAAGTCTTTGATCTTTTGTAATAAATAGTAATGCTCAATACCAGGTATAATGATGTTGTTGTTGTTATGAACCTTCAAATCAGAACCAACTCATAGCTGACTCTCTAGTTGGTTTTCAGAGGCAATGTATATCACACGGGGAGAGATTCTATAGAGTAGCTAGTGGATTCTAATCACATGCTTGTGTATTGGCAGTGGGAATCTTTACCTCTGAGACACAAGAGGTGAACACAACTAGACCTGTTGTGTTGTGGTTGTTGAGTGCTGTCGAGTTGGAACTGACTCCAGCAGGTTTTCTGATGCAGTCAGCTGCACATGAGGAGATTGCAATCTTCTTCTGTGGTGCTGGTAGAGGATTCAAACTGCCTACCTTTGTATTGGCAGTGCAGTTCCTTACCGCTAAGCCACAGAGCTCCTTCTAGAGCTCCCTCAGTGCCATGTTTATTGTGCACCATCCAGTCAGAGCCGACTCCTAGCTGACCTTCCGGTCAGTTTTCATACAGTAGGTATATATTAACTGTTATTGTTCTTTTCTTTCAATCGCAGTTCTCTCTCTCTCTCTCTTTCATGTGTATAAAGACAACATAATACTTAATATACAATTCATAGCAATAACATTGACCATTTTGAATTATTTTCCTTTTCGTTTATAGAGCATTCACAAGGTTGTGCAATAATCATAACTATTTTCAGAACGTTTTCACTAACCCTGAAGGAAACTACATGCTCATTATTCCCCATTTCTCCTCCTCACAGGCAACTGCTAATCTATTTTCCATCTTCATTCATTTGCTTATTCCACTTAGCTATATAAATAGAATTCTACCATCATCTGAGCATTTATATCCAGCTTATATCACTAAAAAGAACACTTTCCGGCTTTTTTTTTAAACAGGCTTGAATGTATCAGTGCTTCATTCCTTGTTAATGGGTGAGTAACATTCCAGTGTATGGGAATAACACAATTTATGTTTCTGGACTATATTCTTAAGGCAAACAGAGAATTAACTTGCAAGAATACTTAAGAATCCCCAACTGACATTTTATGATGAGATTCCTAAAGCAAAGTTTACCTTAGCCCTAGCTCTGAGAGGTATTATTGTGTACTAGTTAGCATGGGATATTCTGGAGGGCAGAATGCTTGAATTTTAAACCCAGCTTCACTATTTCCAAGTTGTATGAATTTAATCTTTCTCTGTCTTAATTTTCTTAGTAGTGAAATTAGGATAATTCTATCTCCTGTGCATGTTTAAGGAGACTAGTGGTGTAGTGAATTGTGTGTTGGGATGCTAACAACAAGCAGTTTGACTCCACTAGCCACTCGGTAGGAGAAATATGGGCAGTTTCCTCCTATACAGACATCTCAGAAACTCAGCAGAGGATCTCCATGAGTTGGAATGGACTCTTCTCCTAGTCCCAAGGTACATTGGCTTGCCCTCATTTTTCTCTGTATGACATATGGCTATTCTGATTTTCTGGGAATTATTTGCTCTCACATCAATGAAAATGGACCTCCCATTAACTCAGATGGTTGTTCCTAATCATTTGACCAGCACAGATAATTGCCACAGCCAGATAACATCTGCTACCCTGTGAGCATGGCTGTTAGAGAAAAAATTACTTATTCTATTAGGATGGCTGAGTACATGGGGCCATGCTGATCAGTTCCAATAGACCCGAGGTTTACATTTTGACCAATATGCTCTTGCTAGTCCAATTTTTACCTACATCTATAAAATAAATATTTTTATATTATCCAAAAGGAAAGCAGGCAAAATGCAAAAAGGGGGTAAATTAAACACTGAATTTTGTGTATTTATACAACTCTTTTACCATATTTTACAAAACATATCTATTATATAATATAAATAGATGTATGTATGTATATGTATATATAAATATATACACACACTTCACACACATACATTCACTTAGCTATGTATCATCTATTTGTTTATCCTTTTAATTTCTCTCTCTCTCATTCCTCTACCAGCCACACTATCTATAATTGAAGCCAATAATCCAAATCTGCTGAAATCACTTGAAAAAGTCATTATGCAGCAATGTAAAAGAGGTGTAGATGCCCTTGTGTGTGATGAATTAGAAAGTGGTTTCATTCATCCTATCTTCTCAGCAGCTTGTTGCGTTGATCTTGACCCTCAGACTGGGAATAGGTATCCTGAAGATCCATTGACTGAAATCAGCCATGGAGGAAGCAGTCACCTGTTAAATTTAGATTTCTTGAATCTGCCAAGAGTCTGACACAATGATAAACAGCCACCATTTCTAGTAAAGGTTGGGAAAGCTCACTCATTCACTATTAATTGCTTTGAGGTGCTGAACCATAAAAATGGCTTCAACTCAGGCCATAGAAATCACGTTGAGATGGCCACCCATCTTGATGACATTAAGGTCACTTCATTTATCTCCAGAGAGTTAGCTAATTGGCATCCACCAGTTTTAGGTGGTAACTGAGAGTCTGTGAGAAACTTCTTGGAGCATCACTTATAAGGAGAAATTCTTTTTTTCCTCACTATTACTAGCAACATATAAAGAAGAAGATTCTTAATTGTTTGGGGTGTTTTTTTTTTAATTGTTTTTGTTTTTTCATTTCCTTTTATGCCTTATTGCACCCTGTGTATACTCTTCCTGTAGGAAAGAAATGTCAATAGAATTGATAAAATATTAAATCACTGGCTAGAAGTTTTTGATAGGCTAGTGAAATCAAAAGGTGAATTGCATTGGGAAGGTCTACTGTCAAGGACCTCTCCATAGCAACAACGTCAGTCTGGAGACTAAAGCCAGGGTCTCCACAATTACATGCTATGCATCAGAAAACTGGACAATGAGTAGTGCTGATAGGAGAATTGATGCCTTGGAGCTGTGGTGCTGGAAAAGATTATTGAATATACCATGAGCTGCTAATAGCACAGACAGATTTGTCCCAGAGAGAGTAAAACCAGGTTTCTCCTTGGAGGCAATAATTCTGAAGTTCCATCTGACATACTTTGGGCATGTTGCAAGGAGGGACCAGTCTTTGGAGAAGGACATCATAGTTGGGGAGGTGGAGGGTCAGCACTGGAGGGGAAGACCCTCAATGAGATGGATTGACTCAGTGACTGAGGTAACGGGAGTAGGTGTGTAAGAGACAGTAAGATTGGCTCAGGGTAGAGCAGGATTCAGAGCTTTTGTACATAGGGTTGCTATGAGTCACAGGTGACTTGATGACACCTAACAACAACAGTGTGTATAAAGACCCACTGCCTATAAATGGCCAAAAATACTCTCTCTTCTTTATATTTCTCTCTCTCTCTCCCCTTCTCCCTCTCTCTCACTCTCGCTCGCTCTCCTTTTTTTCTCCCTCTCTCCTTTTTCATCTCCCTTCCTGTCCCTCCTCTTCTTCATCCCTAATTTTCAGGGTGTACAAGCATGAATGATAATGTAAGATTGAAGACTCACTCTAGATTGAATTGTTGTGTTGTTGATTGCCTTCGGGTTGAACACAACTCAGAAGGACCCTATGAACAAAGGCCTGAAGCCTTTAAATAACAATCACCACTTATTAAGTTTGTAGAGTTTCCAGAGGCATGTTGCTTAGTAAGTTCATGCCACTCCTGCTGACACAGTATAAAACAAAGACGGTAGGTATGACCTGAAGAGGGTGTTCTGTGTGTTCAAGTCCTTCTTGTCATAGTTTCTGTCATCTGAGTTCAAGCAAACAAAAAACCTCAGATTTCTCACAATCTGATAAAGTTTAGCATTTAGAGATATACTTTCAAGTTCATATTAAAAGGCTTATCTTGCTAAATTAGTTGCTGGTGACTCTATAACAACTCAATGAATACCATAGTATAATATAGCTCTCTGTTGTGTTTTGCTTTTTTTAATGGCTATAGGTTTTTTGTTTGGGGGGCTTTTTGGGAGAGGGAAAAAGACAGTGTAATGATGGGCATGGTCCAAAGGTGATTAATTTTATAAGGCATAATGAGTGAGAATGATTGTATAAACAGTGTGAATGAAGAATAGTGTGAAACAAAATGTCTGTAAACATTGTAAACAAACCAATTAAAAAAAGTCAAATAGAATGTATATGAATGATTGTATGAAACATAATATAAGTGAAAATTGTATAAAATACAATGTATATGAATGAAATATAATATAAAGGAATTACTATATAAAACCCAAGAAAAGTATTAAAAATTATATTACTAGGACTTTCTGCTGACGTGCTTGTGAGTGATTTGAATCTAAAACCTTTACGTTAGCAGTTAAACATCTTAACCCTTTGAAACATATTATGTAAAACATTTCCAAGTTCTTTGGCTTAGTGGAATCAAATGGTAACCTCCATTTCCCTCTTATTTTTCTAAAAATAGCACTTGGAAAAGTATAACTAGAAGAGTCATAAATGTCTTTGATACTGATTGAAAAAAAAAACACATACCAGAGACAACATGAATAAAATAAAATTGATTGCATAATAACATCATTTTTATCTTAATAGAGCTTAAATGTTAATGAGGTAGATTGATAAAGAGGCAAGAAAATATCCAGCATCCCTCAGCACCATAGAGAAAAACAAAATGGAGAAAGTATCAAGGTTAATTTAGTTTAGGGAGAGAGTCGGTAATTTTAAACACAGATTTCAGGGAATGTTTCATTTAGAAGGTAGCATTTGAATCATTGTAAGAACCAAAGCTTGAAATAGAAGTGAATCTAGTACGTTGTACATTCTACCATCTGGTGATGTTGGGTGTGACCCAAACAAAGAAAAGAAGACTGAGCACCAGAGGAAGTAGACCAGATTTCAAAGAAGCTTTTAGGCAGGGACACTGAAGTTCAGATGTTTTTATTGTATGCTTCAATCGTCAGGTGTTATAGTCATTCAAAGACTGTTCTGAATCTGAAAAATTTCATATGGTGGCCAACTTTTAAATTGTCTATAGTGGGAGGACAAGGCTTGTAGCAGTTATTCTCTAGTGAGAAAAAGTGGTAATTTTTCCCTGTTGATCAGATTTAATAATGACAGTCATTTGAGCAATTTAGATCATAGTATCAAGATTTGTAGGGAATTAATCACAGTTTTCTAGGTTCCCATTTGGCCTGATATGCTATCTTCAGAAATCCCTCCCACAAAACAGCAAGAGAATAAAAATATGCTGACCAATATAGTAAAATTTATTCAAGCTTGTTCAATTTCAGCCAAGAGTGATTCCATATTGTGGGCGAACTTTAAACCCTGGTAAGGAAAATGAGATATTACAAAGCCATCACTCTACAGATTTGTTTGTTGTTATTGTGTCTTATTGAGTTGGAATCTACTCATAGTTGACCATCCAGTGAGATTTTGTTGTTGTTGTTGTGTGCCGTCGAGTTGCTTGCGACTCATAGTGACCCTATGAACAATAGCCCTAAACTCTGCTCT
>NW_006399842.1:6659924-6670802 GCF_000299155.1 Elephantulus edwardii | reverse complement strand
AATAATATTGATAAAAATATAAACAACAATGTCTAAAGAACTTGTGGAATCTAGTCTTAACTTTGTTCAAAACCAAATGCTTTTATGGCCAAACCAGTTTACTATCTAGCCTTCAGTTTCTGTATCTGCTTCAATTCATGCAACTACTTTTCTCAATTGAATTTAAACACTATTATTTTTTAAAGTTACACAATGAATATGCAGTTTGTAAGCAATGATAACAATGTATTTTGCAAGATACTGTATTGTTATTGCTGTGTACCATTGAATCAGGATCGACTCATAGCTGACCCTCCAGTGAGGTTCCAGAGGCAATAAATCCCTCAGGAGCTGATGGTCCATCTTTTTTCCGCAAAGCAGAGGGCACACTCTAACTGCTTGCCTTTGAGTTGACAGCACAACTTCTCACCACTAGCATGGAAATGGAATTACATGAGACACTAGTGGTTCAGTGGTTGAATTCTCACCTTCCTTGCTAGAGACTCAACTTGATTCCCTGGCTATGCACGTGTTGGGCTGCTTGTCTTTCAGTGGAGGTCTCTATGTTGCCATAACGCTAAAAACACCACGTTGGAGTAGGAAGAAGAGTCTGCAAACCTCCTTCCAGAAATCAGTTGTGGAGAAAGGAAGAGTAAAATGTGTGATTATATTGTAGGTATTGTAATCAAGATGATACAAGAAATATGTATAAATGAATTCATAAAACTTAAACTATTTTATACACTTGCAATTAAAAAATACATTTTAAAAAATGAAAACCCATGGATCACCTGGATCACAGTAATTGGATCCCATTGTGCAGGGTGCTCCATGAGATGAAAACCAATTTGCTTTCATCTATTTAATTTATTAATAAATATATATTCTTTTGGAATGTTTCTCTCGCAACTAAATAATTGTATGCATTCAGAATAGTATGCTATGGCTATTGAGGGTGTTATACTGAGATTTTGGATGTTGAACATAGTTCTTGACACTATCTGTATAATATATACAAAGGTTTTCAGCACTGGGCCAATTGACAGCATCAGAATGGATAGTGAAGAGATTGAGATAGTTCACACTTTTGGTTTGCTTGGCTCCACAGTCAACAGTCTTGGCACCTGCACCCAGGAAATTAAAAGACGTCTTACAATGGGAAAGTCTGTGGTTAGAGACCTCTCTAAAGTGCTGAAGTATAACAATGTCTGTCTGGAGCCTAAGGTGCAACTGATATATGCCATGGTCTTTGCAACATCACTTGCTATGCATCAGAGAGCTGGACAATGACTAGGGAGGATAGAAGGAGAATTGATGCCTTTGAGCTGTGGTGTTGAAAAGAGTATTGAATATACCATGAACTGCTAAGAAAATGAACAGGTTTGGCCTGGAGAGGGTGAAGCCAGGCTGCTCCTTGGAGGCAAGGATTCTGAAGCTTCATCTAACATACTTTGGACTTGTTGCAAGGAGGGACCAGTCCTTGGAGAGGGACGTCATACCTGTGAGGGTGGAGGGACAGGGTAGGAGAGGAAGACCCTCAATGAGATGGATTGATTCAGTGACTGGGGTAATGAGGGTGGATGTGTCGGAGATGCTGAGATTGGCACAGCATAGGAAATAGTTTAAGGTTGTTTTACATAGGGTCGCTATGAGTCACAGGCGACTCAACGGCACATAACAACAAAAAAAATGTGTGTGTGTATATATATATCTATATATATCTATATACAAATACACATATACATATGTATATATATATGTGTGTGTGTGTGTACATAAATATATGTATGTGTGTATGTATACACACACACACACACACACACACGTATCTCCTGAACTGAGGCAGATTTATTAAAACCTTGATAGAAGAAGATGATGTGTCTGTGATAATTAGAACATTCTCCAGACTTGGAAAATTATTAAGACAATAATAAGGTCAAAATATATTTACAGCTTATCTAAAATTAGAGTTACATGCTTAGAAAGAGACCTGTTCTAACAGAGAAATATCCTAGCGGAATGAGTTGATGATTTTTAACTATCTTGATTCCCTGCGTGTTTTATTAAAAAAATGAAACTTTATGAATCAGTATGCACTTCTTGGGACTTAGGCCCAAATATAGCTAGTTATATTGTTACATATGGATATATTATGAGGAGAAGACAGAATTTGTTTCCAAAGGCGCCCTTTTTACGTGATCACTAGCTTGTTAATAACTCTGTTAAGTTCAGTGTGACAGTGAAAAATCAACAGCTCCACAGCCAATTAACCTTGTGACTATGGTACAGACAGACACTACAGAGGGGTCAGTTTCCTCATCTGGATATTGAGAACAGGTGCTCTACATATAAGGCTCAAGCTTTAATCTTACTTAGTTTTCTACCTGCACAGTGAACCGATGTTTTGAGTGGCATCCATGGGAAATATTCATTCAAAAGAAATCTGCTCTATGCAAAATGACCCCTGATCTTCCACATTTTGGAATGAATCCTAATAAGCAGTATGATATAAACAAAGTCCTTTAAAGTTTAAATATACCTCAAGGACTCAAAAAGTACTGCCTATACTCCAATTCTTACCTACTAATCAGACCCGTCCAGTTAATAACAAAAGATTCTGAGTGGCTCTTACTTTTCTTATTCTGCTGGCAGCAGGCTGTAAGATCTGCTTTCACCCTTCTTTCTAGGGACCTTTTCCCTCTCTTTCCACTTCTCTCTTTTCACATTAAGGCTTTCGCATGACCCACTTTACACTGGCTATGCCTCTGATAACCTTAAAACACCTTTTTTACATTTTTAACTAAAAAAAAAAAAAGATTCTGAATGGCATAAATACTGAGATCAAATTTATCAGAAATTCATTGTATGTTTCCTTGATATAAATATACATGTGGTTTTTTTCTATGCTGGGAACTTTCCAGCAACAGCGTTTGGCTTTATTTGGGAGCATAAAATTAAAATCTTGCTGGGCCACCACTTTGCATGGCCAGTTCATACCAGTTACAGGTTAAGTGGCTTGCTTGCAATCACTCATTGATTGATTAACAGATTGGTAGATTGATAAATCACACTCAGTGACTGATAGTTGGTGTTGGGCATAGTGCCAACATATATACCTGTAGAGTCAATAGCACCTCTTTCCATATACCTTCAAACTAATTAATGCACAATTATTTGATAATGTTTTGTTTTGTTCTTTTTTCCTATTCATGAGATTATATTTTAGAGGTAAAACATTTGTTTAGGAAATTTAGATTATACAATATATAATGATAAAATAACTGAAAAAACATTAATGTTTCATTCTAATCTACCTCTGATAATCCTACAGGATCTTTCTGTAAGTTGCTCTTAGTAATTACATACAGTAATTAATTGAGAAACTCTTTCAACCTCTACCTATCCTGTATCCAGCATCTACAGCATCCCTGGTAGGCAAAATAATGTTGTAGCATAATTCTTATTCGTCTATTTTAGTAGTGAAACAAAACTAATACAAAGTAAAAAATGTAAAGAAAAATGCAATATGCATTAATTTCTTCCTGTTCTTTCTCCAAAGTCACTATAGAATATAATATTAATCAAAATACCTTTAGAAGAAATACAACCCATGGGGAAGGAACAACTCTCTCTCTCAATATTTTTAAGGAATAAATTGATGTTAGAAATTACAGTGAAACAATTTTTGAAACAGAGAGCTCTGGTGGCCTAGTGGCAAGACATGTACTACAATCCTAAAGGCACTCAGTTTGAGACCACCAGCTGCTCCATGGGCGAAGGATGGCAATCTCTTCCCATGTGAATAATTGCTTGTGAAAAGCCACTGGAGGGTCAGCTATGGGCCGGTTCCAACTCTGTGGGGCACAACAACAACATCATTTATAAATAATGAGAAGGACCCAACCATAAGTACATTAGGTACAGAAATAGAAGCATAGAAAATGGATTCATCTATTGTCACATACCATATAGCCAAAAAGAGTTGTTATCATTTGGTGTCATCGAGTCTACCAACACCCGTAGCAGAACCCTTCCCTGTGCCATCCTCATATATCTCTGATATATCTTAGCTGAGTGTTACAGTAATTGTGTCAGTCTGTCTTGTTGATCTACTTTCTATCTTTCACCAGCTCTCCACCTTACCAAATATGATGCCTTTTTCCAAGAAATGACACCTCTTTACAACATGCCCAAAGTATGTGAAATTAAGTTTCACCATCATCTCCTCTAAGGAGCACCTTGGGTGCACTTTCTCTAACATATATGTGTGTGCTCTTTTGACAGACCATGCTATATTTATTACTCTTCTCCAACACCACAACTGAAAGGCATTCTTCTAACAACTTTATTCAACTTCCAGGTGCATAGCAAGTAGTTGAAAAGACCATTGAATTTTTATTTAAACATTGATCTCTAGGACTTTGGAGAGGTTCTTGACAGCAAATTTTCCCAGTGTGGACTGTTGGTACCAAGAATGTTGATGTAGATCCAGAAGATTAAATTATTGAAAATTTTAATTCTTGTTATTCATCATGATGTTTATCACTGGCCAAATGCTGGAGATTTTTGTTTTCTTGTTGTTGAGATGTAGTCCATATTAAAATTATAGTCATTGATATTTTACAGCAAGTGCCTCAGGTCTTCTTCACTTTCAGTAAGCAAGGTTCTATCACTGGCATAACATAGGTTGTTGATGGATACTCCTCAGATCTTGATGCCACATTCTTCTTCAAAAATCTGACTTCCCAAATCATTTGTTCAGCATTAATACTTTATTGCAATTTTCAAATATCTTCTGATATCCACTATGGTATTTTCTTTCTCTTAGGGCTATTTACAGAAGATGCTCTTCCTTGGAGAGGACCATCACACTTGTAGCTTGACAAAAGAGAGGAAGATTTTCAGTCTGTTCGATTGACATAGTGACTACTGCAATGGACTTTAATGTGTCAGGAAGTGTTGTGATGGCACAGGATAGGACAAAGATTCAGATCCATTATACATAAGGTCACTGTGGGTTGTAATGGACTTTACAACATCTAACAACAACAACTGTCTTTGTGATGACTTTTTACCCCCTTCGTGGATGATAGCCTTGATGTCATTCACAGTTCATCTGGTCTTCAATCATTGATGTTCAGTAGTCAAACCTATTCTTGAGGTGGTTTTTAAATTCACGTGTTATAAACTCAAGGTCACATTTTGGTTCTTGTGAACTTGTTTTAAGTTACCTCAGTTTTAATTTAAATTTGGACATGAGTAATTGTTGTAGAGGGAAAATGATGTGGTAAAGGAGCCTAAATCATGTGATTTTTGGCATTATTTCCCTGTTCTATGCTTTTTCTGTACAAAATGTTACATCATATTAAAAAATCAACATTCAATATTTCATTTAAAGAAAATTCAGGTATAGTACAGAACTAAATGTGCATTTTCAGTGACATGTTGGCATGGTAAAGAAATCAAGTAATAAAAAGGTAATAAATGAGAGCTGCTTTTAGTAATAGAACCAGACTTTACATTTAAGATACTTGGATCTAGATACTATCTTCTCGTTAGTAATCGTATAGCCTCCAAATCTTGAATTTACAATTTCTATGGATGTTGAGGTTTCCTTAGAGATAATTTAATTGAAATCTTAATGGATATGATATTGAATAAACATAAATTTAGTCCTTCTTCTCAAGAAGAAACATTGAAGTGCCACTATTTGTAGGGGAGGATATTGAGTTCCACTGGTCGTGTAGTTGTAAGGAATTGTGCGACCATATAGGAAAGGTTTACTCTTCGGATCCACCAGCTGCTTTACATGAGAAAAATGGACAATCTCCTCTTGTGTTTTTTGTTTGTTTGTTTGTTTCTTTTTTACTATTAATTTCAATGAACATTTAAAGAGATTGTGGATTTCTATTCATTCATTGTTGCACTTTTCTCCCCACCCACACCACCGCCACCCCGAGTATACTCCACTCTGCAACCCTCATTCCGAACTCTTATGATAATCATAACGCCTTAAAATATATTAATTTTCACGGTTCTCTCCCTCATCGGTTTCAATGCTCTTGTGTGTTTTATTGCTTCTGAAAACCTGCTGACAGGTCAGCTATAGGTCGGTTCTGATTTGACAGTACATAACAACAACAAATGATGGCATAGAGGTAAGGAGTTGTGCTCCAAATGTATGAGGTTCAAATCGACCAGCTGTGCTGTGGGAAAAAATATGCAATTCCTTCCAGCACGAAGCAAATAACAAGAGAATGCAATAAGTATGAAGTTCTTAATTAATAAAGTTAAATTAATGTGATAAAATACTTTCACTAGATGTCAGAACATTTTCTCTAGAATCCAAAATTATATCATTAACATCATTTATTTACATATTAGTCTCTCTGACCAAAGTTGAAGAATTGTGAGGGCAGAAAGAATGTCTTCCTAGTCTTTAAATCTGTTCTGCTGCAATTGATGAAGTTTGTGGGCTCCAAGACCATTATTTCAGAAAACCAAGTCTCTGATTACTTTTCTGTAAAGTTAGCAATTGGTGAAGTTTGCATTTGAATAGAGTTTTCATTTAATTAGCACAGTGTTATTATTGATATTTCATATTCCACTATTCCTTATATTATTTTTCTAATGCATATGGTAGTATTTCCCTTTCCCTTTCTCTCCTCTGGCTGCTCTCAAATGCATTCAATGGGTATGTTGTTATTGTTTTCATTTTTTAAATATGTCTGAATACTGCATGGTATTTAATTCTTTCTCTGTCCTCTTTCCCAGTAACCCAGGTCAAAGAGTTTGAAAAGCCCTTATAATTGTCAAATAAATAAAATCACATTGCTCATAATTACCAGGGACAATTCTGTATAATTAGATATTAACTGTAGTGTCCCCTCTCTTTTACGACTCTAAATAAATACCTGTTCCTGTCTTGGTCTGAGAAAAAGCTTAGTTGGAAATATAACTGCTTTGTTACTCTCTATGTAATTAACTACCATTAAAAGCCACTAATTAGATCGTAAGTTTTAAATAAGTTGCCCTAATTACCTTTGGTACATGGTGCATTGAGTCGGGAGGGCAAGTCCTTAAGAGCCAAGAAAACTTGGCTCTGTCACTAAAAGAATTAACAGGACTATTGGCCTTTTCCCCCCTCTTCTCTCTCTCATTCATAAGAGGGAAAATGAAAACATAGAGGATAGGATAGACAGAGAGATATGTTAGGGTTACAGATATTGTTGTTATGTTGTTATATACCATCCAGTTGGAACTGACTCACAGATGATTCTTCTATAGGTTTTCAGAGGCAAGATTGCTACTTGGAGGCAAGGATTTTGAAACTCCATCTCATGTTCTTTGGGCATGTTGCCAAGAAGGAATAATCCTTGTGGAAAGAAGTCGTGCTTGAAATAGTGGAATTCCAGTGAAGGAGAGGAAGACCCCAGATGAGATGGATCACTACAGTGACTGTGACAATGGGAACAGATGGTGAGATTGGCTCAGGATAGGGAAGGATTCAGAGCTACTGTTCACAGGGTCACTATGAATTGTAGCTGATGGTACACAACAATAACAACATATGTGTTTAGGTAAAGCCAAGCAGAAGACAACCCAAACAGGCCCTCAGCAAAATTGTTCAGTGTGCCGAAGATAGTGCCCCATTGTGCACTGGGGCAGGTCCTGGCTCATAAAAGTGCTTATAATGAATGCATGAATGAATAGTTGAATAAAAAAGTTAATAAAA
Source organism: Elephantulus edwardii (assembly GCF_000299155.1). Classification (NCBI taxonomy): domain Eukaryota; kingdom Metazoa; phylum Chordata; class Mammalia; order Macroscelidea; family Macroscelididae; genus Elephantulus; species Elephantulus edwardii. The sequence continues at coordinate 6,663,088 of NW_006399842.1, read as the reverse complement.
TTATGGAGTTGACATGGTGGGATTCATGTAGAAAGACAACCCATGTGTGAAAGGAGCCGGCCCCTGGGACCAATACCTTACTTGTTACCTGCATACTCTCATTAGTTCTTTTTGGTTAAGTACTTGTCTGTTAAATATTGCTTTAAAAATAAGTACCCAAATTAAGACAGACAAAGGAGAGACTTGGACATCCACTTCAGAAATCATAAGTCTTTGAAAACCCTATGTACAACAGAGAACACTTAGGTTATGTGGCAAATGTGACATCTGAGGATGAGCTTTCCTATTGGGAATTGTTAGGTTAGCAGACATAAAAGAGCAATCAGAGAAAACAAGAGAGAAAGCTTAAAGAAGGTTTACTGGGGAGAGGGGGAAGCTCCTGGACGAAGTTCTTCATTTTGAAGATGCAGACTTAGAAAGTCATACCATGAACTTACTGGGGCGGGCTTTTATAACAGAGTCTTTAGGGAGCAAAGGGAGGGACATTCCATTGTGATTTATGGTTCGTCCAGGTGGGCAGGGCCATTCACTCTTCTTGTCAACTTGTGTGTTCTTTGAATTTTTCATTCTCCCCCTTAGTCCCCCTGTCCACACCTAACAGAAATCATAAAGAAGGAGGAGTTGCAAACAGACCCTACTCCAATGATAGGAACATGGAATGTGAAAAGTACAAAATAGGAAAATTTGAGATTGTTAAGGAAGAAATGGGACATATAAACATTGACACACTGGCAAAATGAAATGGATCAGCATGGGATTTTGAATCAGACAATCCTAAGATCCAGAATGCTGGAAATGAAAAGGTGAGAAAACAATGAGGTAGCATTCATTGTTAAAAAGACCATTTCTAGATCTAAGGAAGACCTGTTAATAAAACTATCATTCAAAATTTATGCACCAACAACTAGAGCAAAAGAGGAGGAAACAGATGATTTCTACCAACTGTTGCTGTCAGAATTTGATTGAGCATGTAACCAGGATGCACTAATACTAATGAGTGACTGGAGTGGAAAAGGTGGGAATGGAGATGAAGGATCCGTAGTCAGAAAACATGAATTTGATGGCAGAAATGAAGCTGAAGACAAAATTATAGAATTCTGTACAATGTGTTATTCATTGCAAATGCCTTTCATAAGAAACAGAAATGCATAGACCTCACGTGACAACCTACACAGAAATTAGATTGAATATGTATGTGGGGAAAAATCATTGGAGAAGCTCAATATCAGCTGTGAAAACTAGGCCAGATGATGATTGTGGATCAGATCATCCACTACTTACATGCAAGTTCATACTGAAGCTAAAGAAAATAAAATCAAATCCACAAGAACAAAAAGTCCAACCTTGAGTCTATCCTTCCTGAATTTAAAAACCATCTCAGGAACAGGTTCGAGAACTCAAATTTTAATGAGCAAAGACCAGATGAGCTGTAGGAGGATAAAGAAGACAGAAGAAGAATTTATGTCTTTGAGTTGTGATGTTGAGAAGAGTACTGAACATCCCAGGGACTAACAAAACAACAAGTAAATATGTCCTTGAGAAAGTGCAACCAGATTGCTCATTGAAGTCAAAGATGGTGAAGTTTTTTCTCACGTACTGTGGGAGATTACTAAGAGAGGTTATTCCTTGGAAAAGGATAGCAGGCTTGGAAAAGTGGAGAGTCATCAAAAGAGGAGAAAACCTTCAATGAGATAGATTGCCACTTGCAGCAACAAGTTCATGTAGGTTTTAACGATGAGGATGGTACATGACAGGGCAGGGTTCATAGGGAACATAAATCTATGTTCATAGGATTTCTGTGAGTGGTATGTGACTAGACATCGCCTAACAACAACAACAAATGTATATAAAATATATTCTTGTGCACACATATATATTGCAGGAGAAAATAATTTTAGGTAGATGTTCATGTGTGTGTGTGTGTGTGTAAACCCCACTGCTCACTGCTCTTAAGTATATTCTGACTTGTGGTGACCCGCATGTATGAATGAAGGAAAACCGATCTTTTGTGAACTTTCACTAAAGTAAAAAAAAAAAAATAGCTTGGGGAACTCCCTCAAAAAAAAGGAACACACAATGTATTCAATAATGGCTGAACCACAGAGATGTTAGGGATTTTGCAGAATAAGGCATAGAGTGCTGACTTGATAGTATCTAACAACACACACACATACACACACACACACACACACACACACACATATCACTAAAAATTGGTCATAATCATAAAAATCAATAATAATATACAAAAAATACATTGTGTTTTTTTAACATTTATAGTATCTTCAGTTTATGATGTGTCATTTTAATTTTTTATTTTACCTTATAATGGTTTGCATACAAAGTTTGTATACATTGTGTTTCACACTATGCTTCATTCATATTGTAGTTTATATAATCATTCCTATTTGTTATGTTTTATAAAATTAATCACTATTGAACTATGACCTTCATGACCCTGTCCTTCCAGATCCCTGCCGATCTCTCCTGTTTCTATCCTCCTCTTCCCTCCACCCACCAAACTGTGTGACCCTATGATTTCCCCCCTACCTTTGCTCACCTCTCCACTCTCACTCCTACCTGCCTTGGATCCCTATACATATTTTAGTAGTTATGCTTCTGTATTTATAATAATGGTCTTATGCAATATTTATCCTTATGAGACTGAGTTAGTTCCCACATCATCGTGCTCTCCAATCTCTCTCAAGTTACATAGTCATTTTCTCAATGATTGCTCCTGCGTGCTCCATAGTATTCCATTATGTGGATGCACTGCAATTTCTCAATCCATTCGATTGTAGTTGAACATCTGGATGATCATGTCTTTACATTCATATGGATTTTGGCATGCGGAATTCTTTGCCGCTTTTGTCCTCCAATTCCCAACTCCCCAATAAGTTTGTACACTGCTTTTCACTTTATTCTCTGTCTTCTTAGGTTTGAGAATCGATCTACTTCATACCTACAACCAAACACTAAGTGTATGTACACCAGGCTGTTGCACTGAGTTAAAAAGGTCTGCGTCTACTTTGAATCCACAAGGATGAAAGGATGCCTTCCTATCTCTGTTTCCTGGTGCTCTAGTACTCTAAGCAGATGGAGCACATTTGAAATCCTGAAATCTTGTGAGCTGGCTCTTAGCAGGGTTTTTCTTTTTTTTTTTT
>NW_006399842.1:6652334-6657814 GCF_000299155.1 Elephantulus edwardii | reverse complement strand
CTTCTGGTTAAATTTATTCCCAAGTATTTAATCTTGTGATTAGCTATTGTGAAAGGTATTGTTTCTCTTAGTTCTGGCTCTGTATTCTTTTTGTCATAAGAAACGACAATAGCTGCCTCAGCTTGGGCACCATCCACATGGCTGCTTAGTTTGCATATTCAGTGCAGACTAGGTAAGTGATATGAGACTCCAGTCTCACTTCACGTAGAGAAAAATTTAATTGGCACAGTTGGGACAGATTCCCAGCCCAAAGACCAGTGTATTTAGGACAACTATTAATTGTTAACTTGGCAGTAGCTAAACATGTATACTTTTTTAAAAGATAACCCTTCAAAAAAGAATTTTTTAATTATATTATTGTCATAACTTAGTTACCATAAATCTGGTTTTTGTTCACTCATTTATTCAACAAACAGTTCATGAGTATATATTCTGTATGAGACAATATATTAAGTGCCAGCAATTTCCAGATAATGACAACAGCTTATATTCTCAGTAGATAATTACAGGGAACTCTACTAAGTTCTGGTAGATCTATGCCCACAAATCTAATATAGAAGGTGCAAACTTTCTCAAATTGATTAAGAATAAGATATCGAGCAACAGATTTTTTAAAAAATGTTGAATACTAACTAATCCTAGAATGAAAAATGGTTGTCATCCGATTTGGGATAATGGTGGGAAAGAAGTTTCATGAAGACAGAAGAACATTTGCAAAATATACAAACTGATGATGCATTTTAAAATATTGACATAAACTGGTAAGAACATGGAAGCTTTTTAAAGTTGAGGCCAGTATCCATCTTTATGACACTGACTTCTAAAAAAGCATTGTTGCTTTACTTAAAACTATGAATGAGAAGTTCATTGTTTTGATTCATCACCTAATGGTAAAGAAGGAATTCTAACATTAGACAGAGGCTTAGATTGCATTATTTCCTTTTTTTTGTAGTCCTTAGTTCAGCTGGTAAATATGCTTGGCTATAAATCCAAATATTAGCAGTTTAAGGACACCCAGGGATACCTTGGAAGTCCTGGCAATCAATTTCTAAAATACCTGTCAATCAAAAGTCTGAAATGCACAGATGAATGTGGAGTTAATGTAAGTCTCAATCAACTTGATGGCAACCAAATTATTTTGTTTGAAATTATTTACTTTTAGTTTGGGATAAAAATACAAAATTAGTTAAAATATTAGATGTAAGATGGTGTAAGTAAATAAAATCATAAAATCTTCTTATTGTTATGTGCTATCTAGTCGCCTGCAATTCCTATTGACCATATATGTAATAGTTCTGAACTCTGCTCTATTCTAAGCCAATCTCACTGCTTCTGACACATCTAGCCCTAATCTACTGTTAATCCATTTCATCTGATGTCTTTCTTTTATGCTCTGTCCCTGCACCCTTCCAAGCATGATGTCCTTCTCCAGGGACTGGTCCTTGAGGACCACAATCTTATGATAAGTAAATGGGGGTTTTTGTTGAAAAGAAAATGTAATTATCATTGTATAAGACTCATTACTGCACAAAAATCATTCTGAGTGAAGTTAAATAGTTTACTTTCCCTGAAAGGACTTAGTAAAAAAAAACAAAAAACCAAAAAAAAAACTGTATGGGTATTTGCCCTGGCTTATCTGTCTATATATTCTTTCTGAGGTCTGAATGGCAAGCCAAGCAGAGAAATTGAATTTTTCACTTCTCTAAACACTTTTGGCCCCTAGGAACACCTTAAAAGGTCAAGAATTTTGAAGCACGTTCTTCCGCAGGCTATAGGATCAAAACTTCTTCTTTAAAAGGTTGTTCTCAACCCAGTGAGACACTGGGGTGAGGGAGAATAGAAACCACAGTTTGTGTCCTCTGTGTTGGAATGTGTTCCCCTCAGGAGGTTTATTTTGAAGACAATGCCTCTGGAGAGATTTGTTTGTCTAATTAGGACAAATGTGAAGGGGGGAGGGGAAGGGAGCTAGACGTAAACTGGGATGTGCTTAAGTGGAGAGTTCTGTTTATCTGTGCCTCTCTTGCTCCATTTCACCTCACTCCATTCTTTTTCTTCCCCTCAGTTACTTCTCTTTGTTGTTCTTGTTGCTGTTGTTTGTTGCTGTCAAGGGGCTTTCAATTCATCACCTCTGGGTTTTCTAGGCAAAACTACTGGCTTAGGTTTGGACTTCTCACTTTTCAGGTGGCAGGTGAGGTCTTAACTTGTACCAGCAGCTCTCATTTTTCTATACTACCTGTTTTTGTCATCCTTCTTTTTATTTCTTACCAATCTATGCTTTTCTTTCTGTTTTGTTTTTTCTTTTCTTTTTCTTTTTTTGCACAAATATGATGGGACTGGCCCTTGGAGAGGGACATCATGTTTGGCAGAGTGGAGGGGCGGCGAAGGAGAGGAAGACCTTTGATGAGATGGATCGATTCTGTGACTGGAGCGGTGGGAATAAGTGCATTTGAGATGGCTAGGTTGGCACAGGATAGAACAGCATTTAGAGCTCTTGTTCATAGGGTCACTATGAGTAGTAAGCGACTCAATGGCACATAACAACAACAATGATAGTCATTGTCTAAAAGATGCCCCAGTGATTTTCACGTGTGAAGGTTAATATTGCAAGCCAGTTTGTCCAGGATCTTTAGTACGATGTAACTAGCATAAGTGTTATAAAGTCTATTCCTAAGATATCAATATCTGGTGGCTTAAAGAGTTGTGCTGCTGACCTTAAGGCATATAGTCTGAATCCATCAGTTGTCCCTCAGGAGAAAGATCACAATCTCTCATGCAAGCAATTTATTTCCTCTGAAAGCCCACTGGAGAATCAGCTATAAGTCGGTTCTGATTAAACAATACTGAACAATAACAGCATAATATCATTGAGGTAAGATTAGAGTGTGTCCTATGAAGACATTATTAGCCTGATCTGATGAATGAAAAATCTCCTTAAAGGTGTGGTCTACATCAAATACATGGATGGGCTCTAGTAAAGCTAAAGAGCTTTCCCTCCCTCATCCTGCATCTGTATCATGTCCTCCATATATTTAGGTCTACAGCACTTGAGTTTCAGACATCCTAGCCTCTGAATCCTGCAGTAAAAAGTCCTTCTTGGACTATTTGCATGTGGTCCAAGATCTGCCAGTTTTAGAAACCATCTGTCTATAACCCTGCATACTGACATCTTGGATTTACTTAGTTTACTTAGACACTCGTCTACTGAGATCTGACCCACAGACTTGGAACCTGCCAGCCCTATAATCATATAAGCCATTTCCTGGAAATCATCTCTCTCTCTCTCTCCCTATCATCTATTTTTTTCAATTAAGACTTATTGGTTTTACTTCTCAAAAATATTCAGCTTAAGACACCACCTCTAGTATTAATGCCCTTGTATAATTTTTCCCACTTGAGAGTAATTTGGACATAGTCACCTACATGTACTAGATAAAATATGACATATGTTATGGCATGTAACATGTAACTTTTGGAATAAGAATAAGAAAAAGTAAAACTTTCGACTGGTTTGACTTATTAAAATTTTCTTTTTAAATGTTCATTCTGTCCTATGCAGAGTACCCTCTGGTAAGGAACATATCTTCACTCAATAGTCACCAAGTCCTCCAATAGTCAAAAGAGTAAACTTGGAAGTGAAGCCTCTCCCAGTCAAGTCATAAGATGGTACAACCTTGGTTGACATTTTGACTGTAGCTCCATGAAAGACTCTGTGCAAGAGGTTCCAGTAAGCTCACCTGGACAGGTGATTCTCTGAAGTTGTGAGATAATAATATTTATTGTTTTGACAAAAAGAGGCTCTAGAAGGTATTAGTATGTGTCAAGTAGCTTAGTCACAAAAGGACAAGGATAGTAACTGAGGCATTGTGGCTGGAAGAGAGAGAATAGAAATAGATTGTCCAGACGATGCGCAAAGTAAGGACCAGGACAAAAGAAGATCAACTTGGAAAGAATCTAGGTAAGGACAATATGGCTATTGCAATTAGCAAACACAAGCAAGTTATGTACAACTGTTCAAATGGCAGAAGGGGAAAGGGAGAAATGGTGTAGAAGCAGTGAGAAGAATTTGCTATAGGACATCAGAGATTAATAGGTGAATGAGGGATGTGAAGAAATAGGCAAAGTAATGCTACAGGGTGATATAAATCATAAACTAATAATAATTAACACAATGCATATCAATTATTGTGGTAAGCAAAATGTATATGAAAAAAGTAATATAACTGGATGTATAAATGTGAATGATTCTATAAAATGCAACATAAATGACAGAAACATAATGTATATGAATGAGTACATATACTAATAGAAATATATAAAATATTATTTGTTTTAAGTCATTACTTACAGAGTAATTGGATATGCAGTGATATATAATTAATGCAATCCATTTCATCCTTTCATACTTCTTCTCTTTACTGATTTTGAAAAAAATTCTTTTTTCTTTTACTCTTTCTTTCCCCCATTAGGTCTAAGTACACAGAATTCAAATTTGTATGCAACTTTTAAAGCTATAGGAAGAGCTATGTTGTAGTCTCAGTAACCATCAGACCAAATCATGTATCTGCAACAATCCCCTGCATAATGAAAAGGTCAGCATCTCTGGTCCCTTTTGAGTTGTACTCTTTGGTAGATATTTATTCATTCATCATTTCATTGAAACTATTTAATGAGCAACTGCTCCCTTTAAAACATTTTATCTGATAACATGTGGAACAGTGAACAGAATGAGACATGCTATCTACTATTAAAAACATAAAATATTTAGAATAAAGCAAAATATAGCAAATAAAAATTTCATAAAATGGATATTTTAGAGAGTGTTCTGTGTCAAAATAAGGGTGTTTTTTTTTCTCTCTCTCTACATAGACCATTAAGAAATGTCTCTGAAAGGGAAGGCCTTTGTGTTGAATCTTGAAGCACGTGCTGCTTTTGTATGAATCCATTTAATCATCTGGGCACTGCTCCTTCACCAGGAGCCCATCTTTCTCACAGTGTTGACATAATAAACTGTGATGTATCATGGAAAGCCAATAATTGCTGTTTGTTGGAGGGCCACCCTCCACAGTCCCTTCAGTAGTTGATTATTTACCTTTTCAATGCTTCTCTAACCCTGCCTATCTCTGTCCACTCCAGTATTTCTCAAATCACTGTAGTCATTTATTTTCCCATTGAGCTCTTCCATTAATCAAGGAAAGAAGCATAATTCAAGTTGAAAGGAACAATCTACTATTTTCAGGCAGAGAATAATGTAGGTTAGATCAGAATAGATTTGGAAAACTTAGAGCAACACAGTATTAAAAGAATTAAAAAGGAATTTGGGGAAAATATGGTTGTGGGGCAGAAATTTCTATCCAAATATCACCCTATTGTTTTTCTCCAAATTTGAACAACAATTTGGTTTCAGTTTGTCCTTCTTTTCCTTCCTAAACTTTTATGAGAAAGTTAAGGTAATATTTGAATATTGAATTTATTAGAGCATT
>NW_006399842.1:6604421-6651464 GCF_000299155.1 Elephantulus edwardii | reverse complement strand
TAAATATATATAAAACCATGATTTTAACTAGGTAATAAATATACTTCTGAAGGAAAGCAAGAAATGAATCATGAGGAGAAAAGTTCATCAGGTGCTAATGTTAAAATAGAACAATATTTTTTTTAATTTTTCTGGATTTGCATTTTAAAAGTTTGAGCCTAAGTTTGGTTGTAAATGAAGAGAAGCCTGATTTTTGCCTGCTAGAACTTTTAGCTGCATATTTGTACTCTTATAATATTCCTGGCTGCTAGTGTGTTAACATACCAGTCTGCTAACCAACAGCTCAGCAGTTCAAATCTATGAGTCTCTTCAAAGGAGAAGAATGAGCAGTCTCCTTCCACAAATACAACCTTGGAAGCCCAGTGGAAGGAACTGATCACTGACTTCATTGGCAGTGGATTTGTTTGTTTGCTTGGTTTTGATTTTATGGTTTCTACCTCCTGGTAGTATTTTCCCAGTTGTCATAAGAACCACTACCACAACAAAAATCTCTAGACATTAGCAAATTCCCCTTAAGGGTTGGAATCACCTCTATTATAGCACCATTCAGGAGCTCTGGTGATTTACTATGAGTGTTAGAGTCAGAATCAGGCAATTGAGGCATAGAGCCAGGCCAGGTAGGAGTGTCAGAGAAGATATCAGAAAGATAGAATCTGTTGAAGCTTACCTGGGACCTATTGAAGGGTAAGGACCAAGAGAAGTGGCCTCAAGATGCTGACATGTACAGTACACGCTGTTCCTATGGTAGCCTGTTTAGTTTTAGGCTCACGAGTGATGTCAAGAATAGTAGATTGGAGCCACCTACCATATGATTCCATTGGCTCAAGACACAAGCCCAGCAGTGTGTCAAACTGTGGAGTCACCTAGAATTAACAAGCTATACTATGCCTGGAGAATCATCATTTTTCTACCTCTTTACTTCCAGAGGACTGACCTCACTCACTCTATGGGATGCACATTTTCTAACAAATCTATCTTTGCTTTCATCCTCATTTCAGTTTCTTCACCTTTCTTCTCAACTATGTTTTAATATGGGATTGGTGTATGCCAGGAATGTACTTGAGCAGGCCATAACCAGGATATTTGGTCACAATTGATCTTTTATTGCCTCCCACCCTGTTTAATTCTTTGTCTGGACAAAAGAGATGGAACCATGGCATTCACCGTACCTGACAGTGAAGATTGGCACCGTCAAATCCAAGGCACATGGTGAGCATTCTCCTACCTTGTGATGGACTGTGTCTGAAAACCCACTGGAGGATCAGCTATGAGTCAGTTCTTGCTCCGTGACATGTGTCATGTCAACAATAACAGCATAGAACACTTTTTCAATAATATTGTTTTATGAAAAATATATCTACAGACAAAAATACTACCTTCAGAAAGCTAAAGCAGGATCCACATCTCACATCATACACAAAAATCACCTAAAGATGGATCAGAGAACTAGGGATGAAGCCCCAAACCATGAAGGCCATAAGAGACAAAATGGAACCAAACTTAGAAAGCCTAGCCTATGGTATAACAAGGCTGGTAAAGACAATCAGAAATGCACAACCAGTCGAGAATAATATCAATGAATGAGACCTACTAAATATTAAATCCCTGTGTGCATCAAAAAGTTTTTCCAATAGGATGAAATGAAACCTACTGACTGGGAAGTTAAACATTTGGTGATGCCATCTCAGACAAGGGTGTCACAATGAAAGTCTAGAGTACTATAGGGCCTCCACAAGAAAAAGGCTAGTAACCAATTACAAAATGGACAGAAGATAGGGAAAGACTTTTTACAGAGGAAAACATTCAAATGGCCAACAGACACATGAAGAGATGCTCCAAATCACTGGCAAAAAAGAGGTGCTAATCAAAACCACAATGATACATTCTTACTCCTGTAGTAGTGCCAAAGATCAATAGGACAGCAAGCAATAAATGCTGGGGAGGATGTGGAGAGATTGGAACTCTCATACACTGTTGGTGGGACTGTAAAATAGTACAACCACTCTGGAAGGCAGTTTGGTGTTTCCTCAAAAAAGCTGAATATAGAAATTCCTTATAACCCATCTATTCCACTGCTAGGAATTTACCCTGAGGAACCAAGACACAAACAGAGATTTATACATGGATAGTCATAGCAGAGTTATTCCCAATTTCAAGAAAATGGAATCAGTCAAAATATCCATCAACAAGCAAATGACTTGAGAAATTTTGGTACATTTACATGATGGAATACTCTGCAGTAGTACTCAGGAACAATGATTCTGAAAAATACCATATAACATGGGCTATTTCCAGGCTAGGAAGATGAGCAGAAAGACCTGGATTCTGCTAAGGTGTGTTTTCTGGTTTGGGATTGAGACTAGGGTGTTACTGTTGTCCACAATAGGGTGTGAGCTGATTGGATGTGGCCTAGAATTAAAAAAGCTTTTGGACCCTGTGCCTACTGCCCTCAGGCTTGCTCTTTTGTTCTTCTTTTTTTAAGTCTCCTTGAATAATATAAACTTGGAAGCAGAAGTGGAATTCACTTCAAAAAAAGGAAAAAAAAGCTTGCCTCCAGCAGAAGCTCTATGAACTTGGAGAAAAGATGAAAGTTTTGTGTTCAAGACTTTCGTTCATAGGATCACTGAGTCATGTATGACTCTATGGCACTTAGCAAAAACTATATACCATGGAACAGTCTGGAGAGTATTCTGATGAATCAATAAAGTCCCATAAAGAAAAACACTAAGTAAAACCATTATTGTAAAAATAGAAGGACAACTAGGAAGATGTGCATCAAAGTCCAAAGGGGGGGAAGGGGGAAGGAGGGGAGCTCGTGCTGGGGAGGAGGGGAACTCTCGAAGTTGCAAAGTTTGGTGAGTAGAGCAAAGGAGTGAAGAAATTAGGAAAGATCCAGAGGGGAGCTGAAAAGCTGGGCATGGATCAATGTTGATTAATTGTACAAAACACAATGAATGGGAATGATAATGCAAAACACAGTGTCAATGAAGGAATGCATGAAACACAATGTATAAGACTTTGTATGTAAACCAATATAAAATATTTTTTTAAAAATATGTAAAAAAAGAAATCATCTTTACCCTTGACTTATTCTCTTTAGTAACTTATACAGAAAATAGCTAAAAATCAGCAATGTTCTTGTTACTTCAGACAAGGGAGTAAAGTATTAATGAGTGATGACCTGCTTGGGGATGTCAGCATATCCCGCCTCTCCTCTGAGTAATTGCAAAATGGGGTGGTGGGGGGGCATCAGTGCATGTTATATAAGAATATCTTCTACTGACAGTGCAGAGTATTTTTATCCTGGTGGAAGTTGCCTCTAGGCTCTGAAACCTTCTGTCAGGGAGTAAAGAAAACTAATTGCAGTGAAATATCTTTTCAGGCAACCTGCCCATCACCAAATTCTATATGTAGGGGAAATGCACACTTCCTTTAGAAGATGTTTCAATGGAACTCAAACCCCATAAGAGCTCTTTTTATAGGTCCCAGAAACTTTGCTACTATGAGAACTTTAGTGCAATTCAGAAAATGTTCAGATCTCAAAGAGTCACTGAAGAATACTCGATCACCCAACTTGACCTCCTGCTTTACACTTCGGGTAACTGAAGACGAGAGAAGTTATTTACTAGTTCAATATAACTAGTTAGTTTCATGGTATTAATTGTGGATGAGTCTGCCTTGTTTTCATTCTTTGGGAAAAGTGTATATTTAAAAGAACATTTTCAGTCTTTGAAATTATGTAATCAAAACAATCACCAAAACCAATGTCATCAAGGTGATTTCTACTCATAGAAATTGTCTACTGAGGTTCTACATCATACCGAGGTACGAGGCTATACATCTTTATAGGAGGAGACTTTGATCTTCTTTCACTGAGAAGCCAGTTGGTGGATTCAAACATGTGACCTTTTGGTTAGCCGTCCAGTATATACTGCACAATGCCACTGGGATTCCTACTGCAATTATGAATCATTGAGAAGTAATTTATTACTAGAGAATGATAGTGTAGTTGAATTACGATTCAGTCTTCAAGTAGATGTAAAATTCAGCCATTTAGTGAATAAATATTTATTGTATATATTCTACAAACTCAGTACAGTGCTGGACAATAAACTTGCCGTTTTTAAATGCAACGTCTAGTGGCAAGGAGCTGCCCTGCAAAAGGCACGTGGTTCCAGGCCACCAGCTGCTCTGCGGGAGGATGGGTAATCTCCTTTGCGATTAACTGCCTCTGAAAACTCACTGAAGGGTCAGCTACGGGTCTTTCTCTCTTTCACTCAACTTTTCAAGCATGATGTCCCTCTCCAAGAAATAGCCTTTCCTGGCAACATGCCCAAAGTATGTGAGACAACACTTTATGACCTTGAAAACCCAAAGAGTACTCAGGCTACACCTTCTCCAGGATACATTTGTTTGTTCTTTTGGCAGTCCATAGTTTCATTATTCTTCTCCAACATCAGAGCTCAAAGGCGTCAATTCTGTCATCCATATGCGTTGTCCAGCTCTCAGATGTGTAGCAAGATATAGAAAAGACCAAGGCCTAAATGAGACAAATCATCACCCTCAAACTGATAATGTTTCTCAATAATTTAGAGATCCCTGACTGCTGACTTTCCTGTGTTCTACATCTCCTTATCACTTGATTGTTGGTACCAAGGGTGTTGATCGTGAATCCAAGAAAGATGAAATTGTTGACAATTTCAATCTTTTCTCCATCTATAATAATTTTATCTATAGGACCAATGTGAGATTTTTCGCTTTCTTGACAATGAGATGTAATCTATATTTAAGGCTATGTTCTTTGATCTTCTGCAGCAAATGCTTCAAGTTTTCCTCAGTTTCAGCAAGCAAGGCTGTATAATATGCAAAAAGGAGGAGTCTTCCTCTGATCCTGATGCCACATTCTTCTTCTCAAAGTCCAGCTTCTCAAATAACTTTCTCAGCATACAGACTGAATATGTATGGAGAGAGGACATAACCATGACATCCACTTTTCTTCATTTTAAAACATGGAGTTCCCTTGCTCTGTTCACACAACAGCCTTTTGGTCTAGGTACGTGTGTCATATGAGCGCCATTAAAAGTTTTGGGATTTCTTTTCTTCTTAATGTTAGCCATGATTTTTTTTTTATGATATAAAGAGCCAAATAGCTTTTGTACAACTAAACTGTCTACTAGTGTTCTTTGCTTTCAGCCAGGATCCATTTGACATCAGCAATGATATCTCTGGTGCCATGGCCTCTTCTAAATCCACCTTAATCTTATTCTGGAAGCCCTCTGTGTATTGGTTAGCTTTTTTTTTTTTAAATGATCTTCAGTAGCATTTTGTTTGAATGGGATATTAATAATATTGTTTGATAATTTCCACATTTTGCTGGATCATCTTTCTTGGGAACAGGAACAAATATGAATCTTTTTCATTCATTCAGCCAGGTAATTATGTTCTAACTTTCCTGGCTCATACAGGTGAGCTTATCCAGGGTTGCATATCTTAATTGGAACATGTCATTTAATATCACATCAATTCCTAGGGCCTTATTTTTTGCCAATGCCTTTAATGCAATTTGAAATTCTTCCTTCATTACTGTTGTTTTTATGTGCCATCAAGTCATTTGTGATTGATAGCGACCCTTTGCACTATAGCTCTGAACCCTGCTCCATCCCGAGTAATCTCAATGTCTCTGATATACCTACCCTTACCATCTCAGCTATTGTGACAATCTATCTCACCTGAGGTCTTCCTCTTCTGCTCTGCTCCTAAACCTTTCCAAGCATGATATCAGTCTCCCAAGACTGGCCTCTCCTGCATACATGACCAAAGTATGTGAGATGGAGTCTAAAATTCCTTGCCAACAAGGAGTACTTGGGGAAAGCAACCTTTCCAGGGCAGACTTATTAGCTCTCTTGACAGTCCATAGTATGTTCAAAACTATTCTCCAGCACCACAAATTAAAGGCATCAATTTTTCTTCTATCGTCCCTGGTCATTGTCCAGCTCTCTGATGCATAACAAGTAATTGTGAAAATCATGGCTAGATCAAGCACACTTTAGTCTCTAGACTGATATCCTTGCTCTTCATCACTCTGGAGAGGTTCTTGACAGCAGATTTCCCTAACACAATTTGTATTTTTATTTCCTCACCACTGGTGCCAAGAGTGTTGATTGTGGAGCAAGCAAGCTGAAATTATTAACAGTCTTAATCTCTTCTCCATCAATCATTATGATGAAAATTGGTCAAGTGGTAAGAGTTTTTATTTTCTTGATGGTAAGATTCAATCTATATTGCAAAACATAATCCTTGACCCTCTGCAGCAGATGCTTCAAGCCCTCCTCAGTTTCAGCAAGTAATGTTCTGCCATCTGGATGGTGCATTGGTTATCATTGTTGTTGTGTTGTTGTTTGATGCTGTCGAGTCGTAGACGACTCATAGTCACCCTATAACGAACGGCCTGAGCACTGTTCGTACATAGAGTTTCTGGAGGCAAGCCATTTTGGAAGTGGATGCCACTCTTGATTTTCTTTTTTTGTTTCTACTCGTTTTGAGAAAATTCTGAGAAAACTTTACTCCATTCACCCCTGAGTAGTGATTTCCTGAATACTTGCTATATGTCATCAAGTCAGCCACAACTCACAGAAATCCAATGAACAATATATCTGAACCCTGTTCTGTCTTGCCCCATCCTCATCATCTTTACTATGCTTGAGGCCATTGTTACAGTCACTGTGTCAATTCATCCTGTTGAGGGTATTCATCTCTTGTCCTGGCTCTCCACCATTCCAGACATGATATCTTTCTTCCAAAGGACAGCCCCTCCTAACAATATGCTGAAAGTATATGAGGTAAAGCTTTACCATCTTTGCCTCCAAGGAACACTGAAGTAGTACTTCTCTAAAAGATATTTTTGTGTTCCTTTTGCAATCCATGATATTCTCAAAAAGCATCATTTTCTTACTCTCAAAAAGAAAATAATTTAAATGACCATAACTTGGACAAGGTAAACCTTAGTCTTTAAACTGATATTGTTTCTCTTTAGTTCCTTGGAGATATCATTAACAATAGATTTTCATAAGGCAATCCATCTTTTATTTCTTGACTGCTGGTACCAAGTTAGATTAAATAATTGATAGTATTGTTCTTTCTCTATCTATTATGGTGTTGCCTATAAGTCTAAGGGTGAGGATTTTTGTTTCCTTGATAGGGAGATATAATCCATATTTAAGGCTGTAGACTTTGATTTTCTGCAGCAAGTGTTTTAAGTCTTCCACACTTTCAGCTGAGGTGACTGCTGTAATTGGCTCTAGTGTGTCAGGAAGTGTGAGGATGGCACAGGGTAGGGTGGAGTTCAGATCTCCTGTTCAAAGGTTCACTATGAGTCCTAC
Source organism: Elephantulus edwardii (assembly GCF_000299155.1). Taxonomy (NCBI): domain Eukaryota; kingdom Metazoa; phylum Chordata; class Mammalia; order Macroscelidea; family Macroscelididae; genus Elephantulus; species Elephantulus edwardii. The sequence goes on along the minus strand of NW_006399842.1, from coordinate 6,644,085 downwards.
TTGACAGCACCTAACAACAACAATGAAATCAACGCATTTACATTTTTTTCAGCCAGGAAAGTAAATATTTGATATATAGCTTCTAACCAAATATATAAAATACTGGAGTGATTAAGCTGAATGTCCTCAAAACAAATCATCTTAATGAGCCTTTAATCCTCTCTACGCAGTTAGTAGAAACTTTCTACTTGCAGTTCACTGTCTCCTAGAAGAGGATTCTCCACCAGAAAAGAGCCCTGAATGTGAGCATAATGTTTCTTATGACTGAATCAATATTTTTTCTTTTTTTTTTTTTAATCACATGAGTCGTCTTGGACAGGATATCTAAGGCTTGATCAGTAATACATTTGAAGGCAAACAGGCTTCGTTTGTTTGTTACAAATCTGTACTCTTCTGCCTCCCAGTGTTTGTTTACCTCCAGGGAATTCTGAGAGACCATTTTAAATCTGAAATTGAAGGTAGAAGAAGCACAGAGAGTCTCGATGGCTGGCTTAAAATTGTCCCTCAGAGTGATTATTTCAAAGTATTCTTGGCTGCAGCCCAATCTGACTACATGACGATCCATTTTCCCTGACTCAGACTTTTGTGTCGAGACAAATGATTCACTTCCAATACATTTTTCTACCCTTATTAAATAGGCCCTCTAACCATCATTGTTTCTTTCCATTCCAGCTAACAGCTTGGACAGCAGTTTTTGGGTTTTGTTTGTTTGCTTGTTGTTGTTTTTAAGTGTTACTAAGCAAGTATGCTTGGCAAGAGAAATCTTAGACTCTAGGGTGACTGCTTCTCACATAGTTTAGGTCAGATGGATTACTACCTTTTCTAAACTAATAATTTTTATTCACTTATCCACTAACAAATTATTTACCCACTCTGATACATAAAAATATTTAGAGTTTATTCAGCAGTATTTTAAGTCAATATCTCTGGAGAGTACAAATTATTTGTTCTTGCTTTCTAAATTAAAGTCCAGCAGTCCAAACCTATACAGCAGCACCACTGAAAACTGGCCTGTAGATCTAGTTAAAGATGAGAAATTTCTATGGAATATTTCTGTTGTTGTATACCATCAGATCAGAATCTACCCTAGCCGACCCTCCAGTGAGTTTTTCAGAGACATTTAATCACACGGGAGGAGATTGCCCATCCTTCTTCTGTGGATCAGCTGGTTGCCTCAAACCATGTGTCTTCAGGATTACTGAACAGCTTCTTGCCACTGAGTCACCAGAGCTCCATACGGAAATACCCCTAAGGAATATTTCTACTTGGTAACAAATAGAGATATCATAAGTCAGAAATGACAAATCATCAATGTGGGAATTTCCCCCACCATTGTAGTAGCTATATGCCTTGTAACCATGGACTAAGATGCACTGGAACATAGTTTAAAATTAGGAAAGTGCATCAAGGTTTTTTCTTTTCATTATATCTATTTAGCCTATATGAAACACTCATGGAGTAGCAATAAGAAATTGTGCTGCTAACTCAAAGTTTGAACCTCTCTATAATTCTAATCCACTGGTGGCCCCTCAAAAAGAATGAGCAATCTCCTTCCATGTGATTTGTAGCCTATTGATTCAGAAACTTAGCAGAAAGTCAGTTATGGCTCTGTTCTGACTTGATAACAAGGAGAGAGAGAGAGTCAATCTTTATGTTTTTGTTGTTGTTACGTGCAATTGAGTCACCTGTAACTCAGAGTAACCCTATGTATAGGATGTGCAGGCTCTGAAGCCAGTCTTATCCTAAGCCAGTCTCACTGACTCCGATATACCTACCCCTATTGACCTAGTCACTGTATTAATTCATTTAATCAGACATCTTCCTCTTCTGCCCTGTCCTTCCATCCTTCTAAACTTGCTTCTCCAAAGACCAGTCTCTCCTGGCCACATGCCCAAATTTTGTGCTTGATTTTACCCTCTCCAAGGTAGACCCATTTGTTTTCTTGATGGTTCATGGTATGTTCATGACTCTTATCCAGCACCACAACTCAAAGGCATCAATTCTTCTTCTGTAATCCTTTGTCATTGTCTAATTTTTTGATACTTAGCAAATAATTGCAAAGACCTTTGCCTGGATGAAGCACACTTTAGTCTCTAGACTGATATTTTTGCTTCTCAGTACTCTGGTCAGGTCCCTGACAGCAGATTTACCTAATACAATTCGTCTTTTTATTTCCTGCCTACTCATGTTAAGAGTGTTGATTGTGGAGCCGAGCAAGCTGTATTTGTTAACAACCTCTATCAGTTCTCCATCTGTCATGGTGCTGCCAATCAGCCCAGTGGTGAGAATCTTTGTCTTCTTGATGTCGAGCTTCAATCCATACCGAAGACTATCGTCTTTGACCTTCTGTATCAAGTCCTCTTCAATTTCAGCAAGCAAGGTTGTCATCTGCATAATGGAGGTTGTTGATGAGTCTTTTAATCCTGATGCCAGCTTCCTTCTCATAAAACCATCAATCTTTATGTGGAGTAAATAATCTAAGAAGCTAGACTTTTGGAAGAAGGATTAAAAGAAGATTTTCAACAACCTATGATGTGCAGATGACATAGCCTTGCTTTCAGAAAATGAAGAAGTCTTAGAGGATTTATTGATTAAGCTCAAAGATGATAGATTTCTGTATCAATTATTCCACAACACAAAGTATACCTAAGTTCTCACAACTGGACCAATTAAAAACAAATAAACAAACATGATAAATGATGTTAAAATTCGAATAATCAAGAACTTATTTTTAGTTGGTTTAACACTCAAAAGCTCTGTAAATCAAGAAGCATATTGCAAAGGTCAAATCTACAGCCAAGAAGAATTTTTAAATAGCTAAAGAGTAAGAATGTGACTTTGAGGACTAAAGTATGCTTAACTCAAGCCATGGTATTCTCAACAACCTCCTTGGAGAAACACATCATGCTCAGAAAAGTAGAGGGCAGCACATAAGAGGAAGACCCCTGATGAGATGAATTGATACGTTAACTGTGGTTATGGGGGTTGGTGTGTTGGAAATAGTGAGACTGGCTCAGGACAGGACAGGGTTCCGAGCTACTGGACATAGGGTAGTAGATGACTCAATGGTGCGCACAGCAACAATATATACATGTGAAAGTCAGTCAATGCACAAGAAAGATTAAAAAAAATAATGTATTTGAAACATGATATTGTTAAAGAATATTGAAGATTTCATAAACTGCAAAATAAGCAAATCTACTCAGAAGAAAGTGCAGCCAGAGAGTTCCTGAGAAGCAAGGATGGCAAGACGTGGTCTTACATACGCCATTCCCTGAAGAAAGACATCCCCTTTAGGAAGGCAGATGATCAGTGAAAAACACAAGGTGAAAAGACGAATTGCCACACTGACTACATCAATGGCTTTTAAGCACAGTGTAATTCTAAGGGCCATGCAGGAATCAGGCAAAGTTTCTCTCTGTTAAATGTTGCTGGTCTTTTGTCCTGTGGAATTAAGAATGACACATCCTGTCCTCTCCTGCACTACCCCCATCATTTCTGATGTACTTGAACAAATGGTCACTGTAGGTTAGAGTGGACTAGGTGGTACTTAACACTAGCGGCAACCTTATATTTTATTTTGTTCTTAGGTGTCATATAAAAGATCACAATTAGTTTGTGAAAAAGTTTCAGCCTCATGAAACAAGAGTTGCTGGAGTTTGACATCACAAGTGTACCATATGCGGTAGAAAGCATTGCACAATCCAGTCATGGCAGAGGGATGAGCTGTAAGAAGTAGAGTTCCAAGGACTTTGAGGAGCTTGCACACCAATCACAACATCTTCTATAAACAAAACGAAACTTTTTTTAATTTAATTTTTTATTATTTTAATACACATTTACAAAGGTTTTGGTTTTCCATTCATTCATTGCTTCACTTTTCTCCCTGCCCACCCCTCCCCACCAGTTCGCTAAACTAAACTTTTAACCTGTTCTTAAGATTATTTTTTAAATTCAAGTGGGATAGACTCAATGTTACACTTCCACCCACCCCTAACCCCCATGGACTTATTTTTATTATAGTCAGCCTCAATTTGAACTTTCACATGAATAATTGATAGACTTTTCCACAGTCAGCACCTGGCCTTGTTTTGATCTTTTTTTTTCTCATACGTACAAGAAGAATAGGTTTGAAGTCTTGAACACTAATGATGGCTTAATCACCAGATCAGTTGTGGGAAGATATCAAGGAAATCAACCATGAAGTGAGACAAAGGAGGAAGAAAAAAAGCCCAAAACGGATATCTAAGAATAATGTTAGATGTTCACTAGCGTTTCCAGAGTTAAAACAAAGGGGAGAGATGCTGAAGTAAAAAAAAAAAAAAAAGCTAAACAGAACATTGCAAAAGTCACCTCAAGAGGACAGAAGTATAACAGAATTTGCAGATATCTGGAATTAGAAAATACAAATGAAAGAACAAATTTCACATTTCTTAAGCTGCTGTTCTTGTTATGTGCCATAGAGCACTTGCAACTCATGACAACCCCATGTATAGTAGCCCTGAAACCTGTTCTATCCTGTGCCAACTTTATTGTCTCTGACATACCTACCCTCACTACCCCAGTCACTGAATCAATCCATCTCATCGAGGGTCTTCCTCACTTTCTCTGTCCCTGAATCCTTCCAAGCATGATGTCCCTCTCCAAGCATTGGCCCTTCTTTGCAACATGCTGAAATAGAACTGAAAGACATACCCAAGCCTTGAATTGCAAAAGTGATATAGGGGGGGGGGGCAAAATCTTGAATGATCCAAGACAAATTAAAATAAGATGGAGGGAATACATAGATTCACTGTACCAAAAAGATTCAGTTAACTTTCAGGAAGTGCCATGTGATCAAGAACTACTGGTGATGAATTTTAAGCTTCCCTGAAAGCACTGAGAAAAAACAAGGCCATAGGAGTTTTTGGGATACTAATTGACATATTTTAAAAGACAGTTGCACCCTTTGACTTATTTACCAGTCTATGTCAGGAAATTTGTAGGAAAACTATCTGACCAACTGACTACAGTAGATCTATATTTGTTCCCATTCTCAAGAAAGGGGGTACAACAGAATGTGGAATTTATTGAATACCACTAATACCACATGTAAGTAAAATATTCCTGAAGATTATTCAAATATGGCAAGATGAGTACATTGACAGAGAGTTGCCAGAAGTTGAGGCTGGGCTAAGAACATGTCATGGTACCAAAGATATTCTTATTTATATTTGACGGACCTTGACTGAAAGAAAAAATACCAGAAGAACATCTATTTGTGTTTTATTGACTATTCAAAGGTATTTGGCTGTAACGGTCATAAAAAATTATGGCTAACATTGAGTAGAATGGATTCTCAAAACACTTAATTGTGCTCACAAAATCCATACTTGGACTTTGAGTCCTTTTGAGGCTATTTATTTTCCAAACTGAGTAAGGGGATACTATATGATTTAAAGGGAGCTCTGAGGAAGCTAAGATCTTAAAGGCACTAGCCTTTGAATCCACTAGATGTTCCATGGGAGGAAGATGGACAATTTCCTCCCATGCAATTAACTACCTCTGAAACCCTGCCAGAATGACAAATATAGGTCGGCTCCAACTCACTGGTACACGAGAAGATTAACGTATAATTTAAAATCAGGAAAGGATTTTATCAGGGTTGTACCCTCTCTCCATACCTATTCTGTATTCTGAGCATTATTTTTTTAAACATAACTCTACAAAGAGAAATGTGGAATCAGGATTCGGGGAAGACTCATCAAAAATCTGCATTATGCAGATGACACAAGCTTGTTTCCTGAAAGTTAGGACTTTAAGTACTTGCTTCAGAAGATCAAAGACTACAACCTTCAATATTAAGTATCTCTTAATATCAATAAAACAAAAATTCTCACAGTGTGACTGACAGTATCATGAGAGATGGAGAAAAGGTTGAAACTATCAACAAAGTCATCTTATTTGTAACCACAATCAATACACTTGATACCAGCAGTCAGTCAGGAGATCATGAGACATATTACATCGGGCATATCCACTGTCAGTGACTTCTCCAAATAACTTCGGAGAAATCATGTGAAGTTAAAGACTAAGATATACCTGATTCATATCATGATCTATTCACTCGCTTCCTGTGCATCTGTTAACTGAACAATGATCAAGGATGTGGTGTTAGGGAAAAGTACGGAGTATCCTATGAGTTCCCAAAAGAAAAAACAGAAAAGTGCATCCAGGGACCTCCTTGGAGACAAGTCTGTCAAAGCTTTGTCTCATAAACATTGGACATGTTGCTAGGAGAGGCTATTTATTGGAGAAGGACATCATGATTGCAATGATGGAAAGTCAGGGAAAGAGAAAAAACCCCAGTGAGATGGCTTGGCGCAGGGACTGCTGCAGTGGGCTCATGTGAAAGATGATGAGGAAGGTACGGGGTTCAGGTATGTTGTTTATAGAGTTCCTTTGAGTTGTTCTCGATTCAAAGACACCTAATGAGAATAAAATAACAAGCTTTTACAGTTTGGATTAAGTTTTTTTACTTTTTGAATATTGTAGTTACGTATCTTCTTCAAGTTAGAACAGACCCATTGCAGACCCTTCAAGCGGGTTTTCTGAGGCATTTAATCTCACGGAAGGAGATTGCCCATCCTTCTCCCTGGAGCACCTCATGGTCTCCAACCGCGTACCTTCGGGATTGCAGCACAGCTTCTTGCCACACGTACTTTTTTATTATTATTATTATTATTATTATTATTATTATTAATTTTGGGATAAATTCAGAGAGTTACTATAAACTCATTTCTCTATTTCTTTCACCTTTCAAAATCTCACTCAGTACATTTGTCAAAATGAAGACACCAGTATTAGTAACTTCTGTTCACAAAACTTAGCTCTCATTGCATTTTGCTAATTTATATAAATATTTTATATTTTCATTTCTGTCCTAGCTTACTTCCCTGTATCGCATATACCACAAGTATATGGTTTTGAAAATACAAGACATTTATTTTCTCCCATTTGTAGCACAGCATTGATTATATCCTTATTTTAACTCTAAGTATTTCTCAATTTCTTAGTTTGTACATTATCTTCACATGGTATCTATAATTTGTTGTTTTGTTTTCTCACATAGATTGTTGACTGGCTAAGAATAGACAGGTAAGGGGAATTTAAAATTCAGGACTCATTGTCCTAATAATCAAGTCAAGGAGGAAATTATATGAGCAGCTGAAGATGGATTCTTGACTAGATGTACCTATTACAATGTAATGTGTTTTCTTCTTAAAATGAAAAAGTATAAACGAAGTTATATATAAGCCTCAGAAAATTAATAGACCTTCCTTTGCAAGACAGCAATGCAAACGTGCATACAGCATTTTTCTTCAGACTCATGATGACATCTAATGCTTCACAGAACTAGACTTCTTGTTGTTGCTGTTATGTGCCATTGAGTCATTTGCGACTCATAGCGACGCTATGTACAAGAGCCCTAAGTGCCGTTCTATCCTGTGCCAACCGCGCTGTCTCAAACACACTCATTCCTACCACTCCACTCACAGAATCGATCCATCTCATCAAGGGTCTTCCTCTCCTGTGCCGTCCCTCCACTCTCCCAAACATGATGTCCCTCTCCAAGGACCAGTCCCTCCTTGCAACATGCCCAAAGTACGTCAGGCGAAACTTCAGAATCCTTGACTTCCGGGAACATTCTGGCTTCACACTCTCCAGGTCAAACCTGTTTGTTCTCCTAGCAGTCCATGGTATATTCAACACTCTTCTCCAGCACCACAACTCAAAGGCATCAATTGTCTTTCTATCCCCCTATTCACTGTCCAACTATCCAATGCATAGCACATAATTGCAAAGACTATAGCCTGGATCAGGCACACCTTAGTCTCCACCCTGACGTCGTTGCTCTTCAGTACTCTTGAGAGGTCCCTCATAGCTGACTTTGCCAATGCAATTCATCTCCTGATTTCCTGGCTGTTGTTACCAACAGTGTTGACTGTGGAGCCAATTAAACTAAAACTGTTAACTATCTCAATCTCTTCACCATCCATACTGATGCTGCCAATTGGCCCAGTGGTGAGAATCTTTGTTTTCTTGGTATTGAGCTTCAATCCATATTGAAGACTGCAGTCCTTGACCTTCTGCAGTAAGCGCTTCAGGTCCTCCTCAGTTTCAGTGAGCAGGGTTGTGTCATCTGCATGAAACAGGTTGTTGATGATTCTTCCACCAAGCCTGATGCCATATTCCTCCTCATACAGACCAGCATCTCAGATGATCTGTTCTGTAAACAGATTGGAAAAGTGTGTTAAAAGCGATGTATGATAGAGTATTATGTTTATCACAAGAGTCCAGAATTAAGGTTGCATAGTGGAATGTACTTGGGACAGTGGGAGGGGTGCGGGGGGGATTGTGTACCAGGGAGAGAGTGTTTATTTTACTTTTCAAAGAGAGGAGTGAACTGGGGTAGGGGGGAAGGCTGGGCGGGGAGAGAAGTGCAGCAATGAATGAATGGAAATGGAAAATCTCTGTAAATTTTTATTAAAATTATTAAAAAAATAAAAAAGAAATTAAAAAAAAGAAACGGTATGGAGACAAAATACATCCCTGATGGACCCCTTTTTTTATTTTGAACCATCCAGTGTCTCCCTGCTCTGTTCTGACGACTGCCTCTTGGTCCAAGTATAGGTTTTGCATTAGCACAATCAAATGTTCTGGGATTCCCTTTCTTATAGTCAGCCAGAGCTTTTTGTGATCCACACCGTCAAAAGCCTTTGTATAGTTAACGAAGCACAGATAGACATTCTTCTGGTATTCTCTGTTTTCTGCCAAGATCCATCTAACATTCGTTATAATATCCCAAGTACCACGCGACCTCTTCTAAATCCAGCCTGCACATCTGGCAGTTCTCTGTTGACATATTGTTCCAAACGTTTTTGGATTATTTTCAGCAGAAACTTGCTTGCATGTGATATCAATGATATTTTTCAATAATTTCCACACTCTGTTGGGTCACCTTACTTTGGAATGGGAATAAATATCGATCTCTTCCAGTCTGTTGGCCAGGTGGCTGTCCTCCAGATTTCCTGGCACAACTTAGTGAGCACATCCAGGCCAGTGTCTGTTTGTTGAAATATGTCAATTGGTATGCAGTCAACTCCTGGAGCCTTGTTTTTTTTCCAATTCCTTCAGAGCAACTTGAACTTCCACCTTCATCACCGTAGGTTCTTGCTCGTATGTTATTTCATGAAATTCCTCTGTTTCAGCCAGTTCCTTCTGATACAATGACTCTGTGTACTCCTTCCATCTTCTTTTGATACTTCCTCGATCATTCAACATTCCACCCAAACTATCTTTAAGTATTGACACCAGTTTATTTATTGTTGTTTTGTGCCGTTCAGTGGGAACTAATTCATTGCTGACCTTTTGGTGAATTTTCTGATGCGGGAAATCTCACAGGAAGATATTACCTATCCACTTCCCATGGGACAGCTGAATGAATCAAACAGCTTCTTACAATTGACTCCACAGCACAAATCAACAATAACAACCTTTGTAAGAATTTGTAGAAGAATTTTTCATAGGTTATAGATAAATAGTTTTTTACTTCATAAATGCAAATCCTAAGGATGCTCACTGATATTATTCTAGATTTCATATTCATTTGACTTTGGAAAATTTAGAAAACTGTCATGTAAATAAGTAAGTATTGATTTCCTAGTTCAGTTTTATAAGCAAAAATTAACGTGTCTCATTGAGAGGAAAAGGTGCTTTCTTCAAGAAAATAAGCATACTTATGGTTAATGTACTATGAAGATTTAGTGGAGAATCTCTGGAATGAACACAAGAAAACAAAATTGTCCAAAGAAGAGGCCATTTGGTAAATTTAAAAATAATATTTTTCTCTATTTTGATTCTTAGTTCATTGTATGAAAGCATGATGTTGGAAATGATAAAAACATATTTGCTCATTTTTCAAAATCTCAGCAAACATTTTACATAATGCTTGGTTCATGGTAAATATTCAATACATGAGGTGAACACATAATTTAGTATCCAAATCAGGGTGAAAAAATGTCTTCTTATACTTATGCTAAGACAATTGGCTCAAGCGGAAATACTTCCAGGCAAGATAGGATGTGCTTTCTGTCCTTTAAATAATTATTTCTCAAACTATTAACTAAAGACTAATTAATGACAAAGGAACTCTGGTGGTGTAAATATTTAAGGACTTGGTTAGTAACTAAAACTTTGCAGTTCAAACCCATCCAGCAGCTCTATAATAGAGAGACTAGGTAATCTGGTTCTGTAAAGACTACAAATATCCCAACACATTAGTTCAATCCTAGTATAATGGGATAGCTATGAGTTGAAGTCCAGTTTAGAGAACCTAGCAACAATAGTTGAGGATCAGCCTTTTTTCCTCATATTTCACACTCTCTCTGATGTACAAAACTTCTAAAAAGACCTATTGATTGCTCTCTACAAAAATCATGATTTTAAGAACAGAGCACATTTTTACATCCACAGGCAACTGATGCATGAGTTAGATCAGACTTGGCATTGATTGATCATTTTGACCTGAACCAAGGCCACTTTTTATAGACCTTTTGCCCTCCATTACTAAACTCACCGTTAAATGTTTATCCAATTGACTATTTCTTCACCAGTCCCATCTACATTAACCTTATGGATTAGCCTTTGATGTGCATTGTATCAAAAGCCCACTAGAAGTCCAAGTGAATTATATCTATAGTGACTGTCACCTCCTTTGAAAAATTAATCAACTTTGCTAAGCATGAGCTCCTTTTGGACATCTCCTGCTGTATAGGTCTCTGTAAATTCAGATAGAAAAATCAACTGGCTATTTTAAAGAGAAATTTGACCCAGGAATCTGATGTTCTCTTTTTTTCCATTTATTTTTTTAATCTGATGTTCTTAAGCACACATCAGTTCTCCTTTACTCAGATGTGACTTTGAGATTGCTACTTAGATCTTAGTGAGACTGAATTATGGATTATAGTTATTAAAATGGCATTTAAAAAATAATCAACCACCTACTCCTTGCAACACTCTTAGCACCAGTAGCCAGGAAATAAAAAAACGTATTGCGGTGGGAAAGTCTGCAGTTAGGGACCTCTCTAACGCACTCAAGAGCAACGGTGTCTCTCTGAAGACTAAGGTGCACCTGATACAGGCCATGCTTTTTGGAACCACTTACTATGCATCAGAGAGTTGGACAATGACTAGGGAGGATAGAAGGAAAATTGATGCCTTTGAGCTGTGGTGCTGGAGAAGAGTATTGAATGTACCATGGACTGCCAAAAAAACAAACAGATTCATCCTGTTGTTGTTGTTGTTGTTATGTGCCGTAGAGTCACCTGTGACTCATAGCGACCCTATGTACAACAGCCCTAGCTCCGCTCTGTCCTGTGCCAATCACACTGTCTCTGACACTCCTAACCCAATTATTCCAGTAACTGAATCAATCCACCTCATAGAGCACCTTCCTCTCTTGCGGCATCCCTCCACCCTCCCAAGCATGATATCTCTCTCCAGGGACCAGTCTCTCCTCACAGCATGTCCAAAGTATGTAAGACGGAGCCTCAGAATCCTTGCCTCCAAGGAGCTACCCGTTTAACCCTTACCAGGACAAAGCTGTTTGTTTTCCTAGCAGTCCATGGTATTCTCAATACTCTTCTCCAGCACCACAGCTCAAAGGCATCAATTCTCCTTCTATCCTCCTTGGTCATTGTCCAACTCTCTGATGCATAACAAGTGATTGGGAAGACCAAAGCCTGTATCAGACGCACCTTAGTCTCCAGAGAGACACCATTGTTCTTCAGTACTTTGGAGAGGTCCGTAACAGCAGACTTTCCCATGGCAATGCGCTTTTAAATCTCTTGGCTGCTGGTGCCAAGACTGTTGACTATGGAGCCAAGCAAACTAAAGCTGTGTGCAATCTCAATCTCCTCATTCATCCTAGAGAGGGTTAAACCAGGCTGCTCCTTGGAGGCAAGGATTCTGGGGCTTCGTCTGACATACTTTGGACATGTTGTAAGGAGAGACAGGTCTTTAGAGAGGGACATCATGCTGGGTAGAGTAGAGGGACAGCGCAAGAGGGGAAGACACTCTATGAGGTGGGTTGATTCAGTGAGTGGGGTAATTGCGATGGGTGTGTCAGAGGCAATGAGATTGGCATGGGATAGAGCACGGTTTAGGGCTGTTGTACATAGGGTCGCTATGAGTCGCAAACAATTCGACGGCACTTAACAACAACAACAACAACTCCATGCAAGACAATCACACTTCTATGTGTATATTTTTTTTAAAAAAAAAGTTTTCGAAGTTATTTTTTTCATCAATAAAAAAGAATCATGGGAGTAGTTGTCTTTATTATCTAGGTCACAAAACTAAACTTTTGTGCCACAGAGATTCTAAACTACAGTGGTGTGAATTTTTTTGCTTGTATGAATATACCTTTGCATTATATTTTTAGCTATTACTTTATTGATAGCCATAAGTATTCTTTTTTATTTTATATTGGTTTGCAAGCAAAATTTAAATATACTGCTTTTCACACATGTGCATTGTATTTCACACATTCCTTTATCCGCATTGTTTCATACAATCATTCCAGTATACTTTGTTTTATAGAATTGCAATAAGCCTTCTTAACCATGCATTGTCTACCTCATCTGTTTATCACACACTGCAAATAAAGTATTAGAAACTTTGATCTGTATAAATCCATTAAGCACTCTTCCATCCTTTAAATATTGTTTTTCTGTTTATTATATTTACAAGTACTTTAAGTGTTATGTCCATCCACTTATGAACAACTGATATTTACCAAAGAGATTATGACCATCACATAGGGAAAAGATAGCTTTAAGCAAATGTTGCTGGCAAAACTGATTATCTGTTTGTGGAAAAATGAAAACAAGATCACATCATATAAAAAATTAACTTAAGATAGATCAAGGACCTAAATATAAAATTTAAAACGGTAATGTGGGTAGAGAGCTGGACAGCGACTAGGCATGATAGAAAGAGAACTAATGCCTTTGAGCTGTGGTGCTGGACAAGAGTGTTGAATATACCATGATTTTTCCTGGAGAGGGCGAAGCTGGGCTGCTCCTTGGAGTTAAGGATTTTGAAGCTTCATCTGACATACTTTGGGCATGTCGCAAGGAGGAACTAGTCCTTGGATAGGGACATCATATTTGGGAGAGTGGAGGGACAGCACAGGAGAGGAAGACCCTCAACAAGATGGATCAATTCAGTGATTGGGGTAGTGGGAGTAGGTGTGTCAGAGACAGTGAGGTTGGCACAGGATAGAGCAGCATTTAGGGCTCTTGTACATAGTGTCTCTATGAGTCTCAAGTGACTCGACAGCACATAACCACAACAATATGGTTAGGTGTGTCAGAGTAAGTAAGACTGGCTCAGGACAGGGCAGGGTTCAGAGCTATTGTACATAGGCTCACTATGAGTAGCAGGCAACTCGATGGCACATAACAACAACAAAAGATCATCAAAAGATAAATTAAGTCAAAGGATCAGAAATAGGTCGACTCTGACTCAACGGTAAAAAACAATAATCTATATCATAAGTGAGCTCTGGTGGCTTAGTGGTTAGGAGTTGCACTACCAACCCAAAGACACATACTTCCAACCCATCCTGCAGCTGCCCTGCAGGAGAAAAATGAACAATCCTTATGAGGTTTATAGGTTCTGAAAACCTTCTGGAAGATCAGCTCTGAATGGCTTTCAACTCAAAGGCACATAACAACATCAACAATCTACACCATAAATAGATAATCAAATGTAACTAAAAGTATACACACAGCAGGGAATCAACTAGATTAAAGAGGATATCTTAAAAACGAAATCCTTATGTGCATCAAAACACTTTCCCAATCACTACTGTCTAACAACACAATGCAAGACCCCATAAACTCAAGTGGAAGAGAGTGGGACAGCCAGAGCAACTTGTCAAGATTCAAGTTCTTCTTCCGTCATCCTAGTTATTATCCAGCTCTTTGATGCATAGCGAGTAATTGTGAAGACCATGGCCTGTATCGGGCTCACCTTAGTCTCTGGACTGACATCATTGCTCTTTAGCACTTTGGAGAGGTACCTGATGGGAAACTTCCCCAGTGCAATATGTCTTTTGATTTCCTGACTTTTGGAGCCAAGAGTGTTGATTGTAGAATGAATCAGGCTGAAATTGGCAACAACTCTCTCTTCTTCATCCATTATGGTTCTACCAATTGGTCCGTGGTTAGAATCTTCACCTCTTTGATGTTGAACTTTGATCCATATTATATCCTTCTGCAGGAAATGCTTCAGGTCTTCCTCAGTTGCAGCAAGTAAGATTGTATCATCTATATAACACAGTTTGTTGATAAATCTTCCTCCATTCCTGATGCTATACTTCTCCTCATAAAGTCCAGATGCCTGAATGATCTGTTCTGCATACAGTTTGAAAAGGTATGGAGACTGGACACATCCCTGAGGCACTCCCTTCCTAATTTTGAGCCATGCAGAGTTTTCTTGCTCTGTTCTGATAACTGCTTCCTGATCCAAGTGTTATTTCATAAGAGCATAAGAAGAGCTGTCCTTTCTTCTCAAGTTTAGCTACAATTTGTTGTAATCTACATGGTCAAATGCCTTTGCATAGTCAATGAAACACAGATAGAGACTGATAGCTGACCTTACACCAGATTTTCAAAGATTTAAAATCATACTGAAGAAGATTACCTATCTTTCTCCAGCTGGTGAATTCGATCAGCCAGTCTTTGACTTGTCAGGGCAACTATCCATCCACTAGACCACCAGAATGCCTACCCTGACTCCTGCTTATCTTTGTAGTATTGTTTTTGAACTTGATTTTGGCCTGCTTCATCACCCTTACTCTTTGCATCTTGTACTCCATAGGTAAAGTCCATTTAAAAATTTATTTTAGTACTGTTTTATTCTATCAATCTTTCTTGCTCTCTGCTAAATCTTCGTGCATGCTTTCCCTACCAACCATATGTCCTTATGTTCCCCCATCCCATCCTCTCAATAGATGTGTACACATACAGTATTTTCTTTTTTGGACCATCTACTATTTATTTTTCAGATTTCACTTTACTTTCATGTAAAAGAAAAGATTTTCTTAAGTGAGTGATATGCACTATCACATGATTAAATTTCTAGTTTAATTTCCTGATTTTTTTTACTAAACCATAAGCTTAGTATAGGTGGGAGGCTTATCTTTTGTCATTGCCAACAAACACTTAGTACTAGCTAGGCACAATACAGACACTTGAAAAATGTTGAGAGAAGAATGGAAAGATTGTAAAATATATAGAAGAAAGGAAGAAAAAAAAGAGGGAAATAATTTTGAATTCTACATATTTATTCCACGGCTAGTAGAAATAACAATTGTATGCCTTTTAAATCACATCATATGGGTGTGATTTTGTAGCTGACATTCATAGTACCAAAGGTATTTCTTATTTAAAATAAACAAACAAAAAACCCAAAAGGGATTTTTTTTGTGTGTTTTTTTATTGGGGGGTGTTGGTTTTTGTGTTGTTTTTTTTTTCTGTCAAGGACCTCACAGAATATTATGTAGCACTAAGAAATAACAAATTTATAAAATACTGTAAAACATAGCAGAGTCTAGAAATCATAAATCTGAATGAACTAACTCAGGTTCAAAATGGCAAATACTGCCTGAGGCCACCATTGTAAAAATAGAAGGATAACTAGTATGGTGTATATAAATGTCCAAAAGGAAATGGGGAAAAGAGGATAGAAGGAGAAAAATAGGAAGGGTGGAGTTTAGTGGGTGAGTTGGAAGGGAAGTGCAGAAATAGCAAAGATTCAATGGGAATTTTAAAAGACAGAGTAAAAATAGGCATTGTTGTTAGTTGTTGTTGTTGTTAGGTGCCATCAAGTCGAGTAAGACCCATTAGTGATCTTCTGAACAACAGATCTGAACCCTGTGCTATCCTGTGCTATTTTCACACTCCCTGACACATTAGAGCCCATTGTGGCAGTCACTGTGTCAATCCACTTGGTTGAGTGTCTTTCTGTCCTCATTGACGCTCTGGCTTTCCAAGAATCATGACCCTCTCCAAGAAGTAGACCCTTCGAGCAATGTGCCTAAAATATGTGAGCAAAGTGTCATCATCTTTGAGTTCAAAGAACACTCTGGATGCACTTTATCCAAGACATATTTATTTGTTCTTTTATCAGCCCATGGGATGTTGAGTACTCTTCTCCAACACTACAACTCAAAGACATCAATTCTTCTTCTGTCATTATTACTCACTGTCCAGCACTCAGAGACATAATAAGTAATCAGAAAGACCATGGTCTGAACCAAACATACTTTAGTCCTCAAACTGATGTCATTACTCTTCAATAATTTGGAGAGGTCCCTAACTTCAGACTTTCCCAGTGCAATATGTTTCCTGATTCCTGACTGCTGGTACCAACCGTGTTTACTGTAGATCTAAGGAAGATGAAACTGTTTACAATTTCAATTTTTTCCTCCATCTATCATGATGTTGCCTATCAGTGCCGTGGTAAGAACTTTTGTTTTCTTGACATTGAGATTAAGTCTGTATTGAAGGCTGAATTATTTGGTCTTCTGCAACAAGTGTTTCAAGTCCTCCTCAGTTTCAGAAAGCAAAGTTGTGTCATCTGCATAACATAGGTTATACCACATACAATGTATATGAATGATTTTATGAAACAATGTAAATGAAAAATTGTATAAAACACAATTTACAAGAATGAAACAAAAAGTCAATGAACTGATATATGAAAATCAATAAAAATATTTTTAAAAAGTAACAAAGAGCAAGAATGTCAATTTAAAAATTAAAGGACATGTTCAGAGAGAGCCAACATCATGAGGGAGGAGAGTGACAGTGAATAGACTGACGTGACCAGAGGCCTGAGCCATCATATCTGAGTTGGAGGGAGAGGGGAAAGAGGTGCTGGTGGGGCAGGTTGAAGTGAGGAAGCTGAGAGGGATGCTGGCAGAGTGAGGAGGCTGGGCAGAAACATGATACATGCACTTAAGGGGGTGGTGGGACTAAGACCAGATCTGTAGCTGTGCGATCAGGAATGGTCTTATCTGCTCTTTGGGGTAAAATTCTCTTCTGTCAGATCTGGTTATAAACCTGAGCATCCAAAGTAAGATTCATTGATAATAATGGGTGACTAGAACGCACAAGTCAGGAACAAGGAAAAAGGATCAATAGTTGGAAAATATGATGACAGAAATGAGGCTAGAGACGTAATTTTAGAATTGTGTGTAATCAACAAGTTATTCACTGCAAATACCTTTTGTAAGAAACACAAATGGTGACTACCCACAGGGACCTCACCTGATGATCTACACTGCAATTGGATTGGTTACATCTGTGGAAAGAATCACTGGAGAAACTCAAAATCAACTGTGGAATATAGGCCATGTGCTTATTGTGGAACAGACCATCAATATTCACTTGTAAGTTCAAGTTGAAGCTAAAGAAAATTAAAACAAATTTACAAGAAACAAAATTTGACGTTGAGCCTGTCAATTCTGCCTGAATTTCAAAACCATCTCAGGAGTAGGCTTGAGGCCTTGAACACTAATGAGCGAAGATCAGACAAGCTGTGGGAGGATATAAAAAACATTATCCAGGAAGAATACACAAGGTCATTACAAAGACAAAGGAGAAAGCAAATACCAAGGTCGATGTCAGAAGAATAGTGCTCTAGAATATCGAGAAGCCAAAGTGAAGGAAAGATATCAAGAAATTTAGGATTTGAATGGAATATTTCAAAAGGCAGCTCAAGAAGATAAAATTATGTATAATAATGAAATATTAAAAGAGTTGGAGTCGGAAAAGCAAAAGGGACTAACTTGTTAGGCATTTCTTAAGTTGAAGGAACCAAAGAACAAATTCAAACCTTTAGTTGCAATACTTAAGAATGTTTGGGCAGACTATTGAATGACCCAGAGTGCATCAAAAGAAGATGGAAGGAGTACACAGAGTCACTTGATCTAAGCCTTGGTCTTTTTAGCTAAATTCTATGCATCTGAAAGTTGGATGATAATGACAGAAGAAATATTAGAAAGAATTGATGCCTTTGAATTGTGGTGTTGGAGAACAGTACTGACTACCCTATGAACTACAAAAAGAACAAATACAACTTTCTTGGGAAGAATGAAGCAAGGAGCTCATTAGAAAATTGATTGGTGAAACATCACCCCACATATTTTGGGCATGTTGTCAAGAGGGATTTCTTTGAAAAATAAGACATCATGCAAAAAAAATGTGGAGGGTCAGCGAAGAAAAGAAATACCCTCAACCAAGAGACCCTCAGTTTTTTAGAGTCACTATGAGTTGTAGTCATCTCAACAGCATCTAATATCACCATGTTAAAGGCTGGAGACTGAGCACAAGATCGAATGACACAGTGACTCTAATAGTGGGCTCAAGTGTATTACAGATCCTGGGGATGGCATAGGTTAGGGAAAGTTCAGATCTCTTATTCATAGTGTCACTTGGAGTTGTGGTTGATTCAATGTCACCTAACAAACAACAAGGTTCTCCTTAGAGACAAAAATGGTGAAAGTTCATCTCATGTACTTTAAGGTGGAGCTAGTCCTTGGAAAAAAGACATCATCCTGGGAAAGGCTGAGGTCAATGAAAGAAAAAAAGACCCCGAAAAGATGGATTGACACTGACTTTAGAAATGGGTTTGAGTATGACTGCAATTGTGGGGATGGCTCACGATAGAGCAAGAAGTCACACTGGTAGTTTATAGAGTTGCTGTCATCTCAACAGTACCAAATAGCAACATGTTTAGAGCTGAAATTTTTTCTTTTTGTTGTCTGTATAATTCAAAGTTCCTGGGACAGGGCCAACAGAAACCACCTTCAATATTGAGGCCAGTTTTCTTCTCTTTTTTCCCTGGCTTAGTTCTCTGCAGCAGTGGACCAGTTCAATCTTTCCAAGCTAGTATTTCCTGGCAGGAGAAAGCTTATGTCTGTTATTGTCTAGAAGAATTAAAATTAATAATTTGCATGCTTTCATTATGTTAATGGAGTCTTTTAGAGATGGGGCTATTTTATAATATTGTTAATCTACTAAACTCATAATCATTTTACAGCCAACAATCTAGAGGGAGGACATGAAGTATGAAGGTGAACTGAGTTCATAGCTAAGCACCACCCCTGAGAAGGGGCCATTGTAAGGTAACTTGAATTTGATGAATATAATTTTTCTAATTCTTCTAAGTGGTATAGCACTGGTCTGTCCATTTGCTGCACAGAGGTAACTCGTGCTTGTTGTGATGCTAAACACCATAACACTGATGTGTCAAATGCAATAATGGTGGACAGTGTTTGGTGGAGCTCTCCAATCAAAATAAGCCTGGAAGCAGGAGTGGCATCCACTTCTAAAATAGTCTGCCCTCAGAAACTCTATGAACATGGAGAAACAATGAAAGTTATCCCAGTTTTCAGGTCTTTTGTTCATAGGGTCACTAGGATTCATCTATGACTCAATAGCATGTAACAACAGCAACAACAACAATCTCTGAGTGAAATCTATTTAACGCAAAACATATACAATAATTAAAAGTAAAAAGGCACAGCATAGATCAGAATAGATATCTGAAAAAAGAAAAGAGATGATGATGATTGTGTTTATATTGACTGAGTTCTTCCTCTATGTTAGTTAATCTGTCTATGGTAAGAAAGCATTGCAATATTTAATCATATTTTCTACTCTAGTAAGTATTTGGCAAAATTATAGCTACAATCTTGATAAGTAAAGCTTATTTTTATAGTGTCTAATCCTTTTCTTCATTTCTATTTTTTTTTTCATTTCTATTTCTAACCGTCAATTAGGACCTTCTTAATATACAAGATTCCCTTGTATTTTTTAAATCACATTATTCCTCACATTTACGTTATGCATTCCTATATAGCTTTGAATCTGTACCATCTCTTCTAATAAATCTTCTACTTAGAATAATGTTTGATTCTTTGGTCTACAAATTACGGGCCATCTGTATGCAGCTGAGCAAGCAATTCAGCACTGAAAAAATAGTAAAATATCAATTAGCACCACTATTTGGAAAAGGTCAGTTTTATTATTATTTAATAAATTAAATAATTGGGTTCTAACATAGTTAAGTGCATTTTTTCAAAGTGGTAAGAAAGGGAATGACCTACTATTTAGGGCACTCTGCACATAACAACAGCAACTCAGATTTATTAAGGACATTTTTTTTATATTGTTGGAAGAAGTGCAGCTAGAATGTTCCTTAGAAGCAAGAATGGTGATGAGTCTTAGTCACATATACGTGGGCACGTTGTCACTAAGTGGCAGTCCCTGAAGAAAGACATCAGATGTGGTAAAGTTGTTTGTTGTTGTTATGTGCCGTTGAGTTGCATACAACTCATAGTGATCCTAAGTACATCAGCCCTAAACTCCACCCTATCCTGTGCCAAACTTATTGTCTTTGACACACCTATCTTCATTACCCCAGTGACTGAATCAGTCCATCTCAGCAAGGGTCTTCCTCTCCTGTACTGTGCCTCCACCCTCCCACACATGATGTCCCTCTTCAAGGACCAGTTCCTCCTTACAACATATCCAAAGTATGTCAAACAAAGCTTCAGAATCCTTGCCTCCAAGGAGCAGCCTGGCTTCACTTTCTCCAGGATGATCTTATTTCTTTTCCTAGCAGTCCATGGTATACTTAATACTCTTCTCCAGCACCACAGCTCAAAAGCATCAACTACTTCTATCATCCCTAGTTATTGTCCAGCTCTCTGATGCATAGCAAGTAATTGCAAAGACCATGTCCTGTATCAGATGCACCTTAGTCTCCAGAGTGACATTGTTCTTCTTCAGAACTTTGGAGAGATGTCTGACAGCAGACTTTCCCACTGCAATTAGCCTTTTGATTTCCTGGCTGCTGATACCAAAAGTGTTGACTGTAGAGCCAAGCAAAACTGAAGCGGTCAACAATCTCAATCTTTTCACCATCTATCATGACAGAAGGTTGATAAAAATGAGGAAAATATCAATATAGTAGTGTTGGTGTCTTTAAGCAATTTATCTACAGGATTAAAACTACAGGGAATTATAGTAACCCTATAGACAGTCGATCTGTACCTTTCTCTGTCCTGTGCCATCCTCATAATCTCTGATATACATGACCCCAGTGATAAAGTCACTGTATCAAGATGGGACTTTGATTATTTTTTTCAGTCAGGCCAGGTACCATACACTGAATTATTGTTGCTGTTGTGCCATTATTCTTTGGTTACATCGAGTTGAGTATGACTTATAATAATCTTATGAACAATAGATCTGAACCCTGTCTTATCCTGTACCATCCTCACACTTCTTGACACATTACATCCCACTAGGGTGGTAACTGTGTTAATCCACCTGGTCAAATCTTCCTTTCCTTCACCGATCTTCTTCCGCTTTCCCAAGCATCATATCCCTCTCCAAGGAATAGCCCCTCCTAACAACATGCCCAAAGTATGTGAGGCGAAGCGTCATCATCTTTGCCTCCAAAGAACACTATGGATGCACCCTCTCCAAAACATACTTGTTGTTTTTTTCTGGCAATCCATGGAGGGGGGATGTTCTTATCCAGCCACAGCTCAAAAGCATTAATTATTCTTATTCATTGTCCAGCTCTCAGGTGCATAGCAAGTAATTAGGAAGCCCATGGCCTGAATCAGAAACACCTTGGTCGTCAAACTGACAGCATTATTCCTCAGTAATTTGGAGAGGTCCTTAACTGCAGACTTTCCCAGTGCAATGTGTGTCCTTATTCCCTGACTGCTAGGAACAAGGATGTTGATTGTGGATCTGAGTAAGATAAAGTTGTTGACAGTTTCAACCTATCATGATGTTGCCTCTCAGTCCAGTATTAAGAAGTTTTGTTTTCTATACACTAAGATGCAATCTGTTCTGAAGGCCGTTCTTTAATGTGGTTTAAGTCCTCTTCACTTTCAGCAAGCAAAGTTGCTTTTAGCAAGCAAGCATTGAATTATAAACAGGACAAATTCACCCACTCAATTCTCTACTTCTTTAGTATTTTCTTACTTTTGTTCTTACAGAGTACAGTCAACACCACTGAGACTCAGTTTTCTCAATTATAACATTGGTATAGCAAAGATTCACAGTATCTAATTAAATGCAATGTGAGTAGTGGGTCAGTTTCTTGTCAATGGACTTATTGTCCAGCCACAACCCCTTGGTCCACCCAGGATTCTGTACTCTAATGATGCTGGGGAAAAAATAACTCTGTTTTTTTAACTAATGCCTCCAGTGCAGATTGCATTTTTTTCCTTCTTGATAATGTGTTACTTTCTGAAATAGATAAACACAGATTATTTTTTGTAGGGTTGTCTGAATATTCCTTTATTTTCTCTTTTGATGCTTCCTGTGTCATTCAATATTTTGCCCACAAAATTCTTCAATATTGCAATTCAAGACTTAATTTTTTTTCATGTTTTTTCTTCTTGAGAAATGCTGAAAATTTTCTTTTATTTAGGCTTTTTATTTCAACCTGCTTTTAAATATTACTTTCAACTCTTTACTCCATTTATCTTTCTTAAGCTTGTAGTATTTCACATTTAAGACAAGTTTCACAATCTATTCCACCTACATTTTTGTTATTTATTTCTTTTTTCCTATCATCTTATAATGTGTCATCAAACTTTGTGGTCCAGTTATTATTGTTCAATGCATCAATTTTTTTTCAGATGTTCTCTAAATTCAAGTGAGGTATAGTCAAGGTCATGTTTGATATTCACTTGGTTGCTTTAATTTTCTTCATCTTCAACTTGAATATTCATATGAACAACTGCGTATCTGTTTTGCATTTTTCTACTCTGGGCCTTGTTTTGACTGATGATACTGACCTTTTCTAGGTTCTCTTTCCATAAATGTAGTTGATTTGACTCATGTATTTCATCTGGCAAGATCTGCATGTATTATAGTCATTTATATTATTGAAAAAGGTATTTCTGGTGAATAGGCCATTTGTCTTGCAAAATTTTGTCATGTGATCTCTGATGCTTCAATCATCAAGGACTAATTTTCCAAATAATAGTTCTTTGTTTATAACTTTTTCATTCTAATCTCTAGTACTTGTCAATGAATCTTGATTAGTTTTTTTGATGAATTTTATCCTGAACATAAGTCATGAAAATATTTTTTATAGTAGCCATTGGTGGGTAGATTTGAATAATAGTAATTTTAATCAGCCTTTATTGTAGGTTTGCGGATATATCCCATCATTGACAGTATTAAATTGCAGAGCAGATCTTGCAATATTTTTTTTTCACAATGTATGTGACTCCATTTCTTATCAATTTCTCATTCCAAGCACACTGTATCAAAGTACTGTCCAATTCAAAATGGTCAGTATCGTTCATTTCAGCTCACCAAGGCCTGGGTATGTATATCCACTTTCACGTATTACATTTCATTTTTTAAAATTTCCAATTTTTCTATATTCATACATCTTGCATTTCATGTTCCAATTATTAATAAATATTTGTAGCTATTCTGTCGTAACACAAACCACACCAGCAAATAAAGCCCCCAAAATTTTACTTTACCTAAGTCAAAACACTTGACTTTACTTTGAGAAGTAAGATTTTTTTCCTGGTTTTATTTTGAGTACCTTCCAATGTTGTGGAATGTTGGGGAGGAAGGGAGGGTCTCTGGCCATGACATATCCCCTAAGCTTCAGATAAGTGCAAGCCTCCCAATGGCATTTAATATGGGGTAGGAAAAGCTCCCCTGTGTTTGGATGTATCAGCTTGAGAAAGCTCGCCACCTGGGAAGAGGGGCCGCATCTGTTGAGTTGGACATGGCCCACACAAGGCTGAGGTTCTGCTAACCAATTTGCATGTCCCACGTCTGTAAGCCCACCCTATCCTGTCTTCCTGTTTATACACTGGTATATAATGTGTTGCAGATCCCAATAAAATTGAGCTGGATTGACTCTCTGATCCTCTCTCAGAATGGTGTATCTCCGTTGTGCTTACTCCCATCAGGGTGTTGCCGTAGGATGGTCTGAGGAAAGACAGTGGCATCCCAATATGAGAAACTCATTTTATATCACTTCATCAGTGCTATTCATAACCACAGAATCTATTTTCCACCAGTCAGTTAGTTTAGATGTATATTTTCAGGCTTTCTTTCTTAGTCTGGAAGCTACGTTAAAGCCCATCAACCATGAATGATCCTAGTGGTATTTGACATACCTGTGGCATACTTCTAACATCACAGCACAAATCTAAGGCAATACAGTGTGAAAAACTGACAGATGAGTGAGCGCTCATAATGTTTCTAAAAAACTCCTCAAATTTATTGCTGTCTCATCAGAACAGACTCATAGCTGATTCTTCATTGGATTTCTAAGGCTCTAGATAGCACAGAAGAAGCATTGCCACCTTTTTCATTGGAGCCTCTGGTTCTCCCTTCCAGAGAAAAGCATGACTTTTGTTTTAACAGGACAAGATTCTATACACTTGACTCCCAGAGCTCTCTATGGAGTAGTCATACTCCATTCTCTAGGATATCTGAGTCCAAACTAGTGGTGTTTAACAACATGTTTAGCAACAACCATAAAAGCATTTCAGAAAAGCTTTTTAACTAAGTACCAGAAAAAAAGGTCTTGTGATCTAGTGTTGAAAAATTAATCCTTGAAAACTATATAGATCACAAAGGTGGATCCACAAAAATCATGATGACAGTACAGAACCCTGCATAGCAGACAGCCACAATAAAAAGTCTATCACATTTACCATTGCCCTGAGACACAATCACAGCTTAATGCATGGTAGTTGGAAGATTAAACTAATATCCCATTTTTGAGTTTCCATAAACTCAATGACAATTAATTTGGTTTGGAGTGGTAGATTAAAGTCAGCATTGCACACAATTGACACAAGAGGAGTTCTGAGAAAATATTGACAATATCTGGTTTAGTAAATCAGAAACAGCTTCATTCAGCATCATTGAGAAGTCAGAGATTCCGTTCATTCAGCAGTTTCCTTGAAAGAAGGGTTCTGGTAGGTGGCAAAAGAAAAGGAAAGACATTTCAAAATGAAAACAATTTAAAACCAGAATGCTGACTATGTACTTATGAGCCACAAAGACAATTTTTCCCCAGTGGGGGGAAAAATAAAAAAACAAAACAAAACAAAACAAAAACCAAACATCCAAAACAACAAACCTGCCATAAATTATGGCTTTGAAAGTAACTGGAGTACAGCCATGTTGGAGAGTTAGTCTTGACTGCCAGATGTAAGAGTTCATATTAATCTCACAGTGGTGACAAAGTACATACATTTTCAGGGGAAACAAGTTCCTGGAAGACAACATCATGCTCAGAGAGGTGGAGTACTGAATAAAATGGGAAGACCCTCAACAAGATGGATTGACAATAATTGTAACAATGGGCTTGTGCATTAAAGAGGTAGTGAGGTTAGTGATATCCAGCTATCAGATCTGTTGTTTATAGAGTCACAATGAGTCAACTAGATGGCACATAACAGCAACAACATATAAGATAGGGGGAGCTCTGGGTATTTAGTCCTTAGGCAGTTTGACTGTTAAACCAAAGACTAAAACTTATTGGTGGTTCAAATCCATCAGCAGTTTGGAGGGAGAATGACAGACATTTCTTCCTGGGCCTCAGAAACTCAAAGACGACAACAATGAGTTTGAGTTTATACAGAATGGGGAAACTCGCTAACCAAAAGATTGGCCATTTTAAACATGTGAGAGATTCCTTCCATAGCTATTCTACTACTTGGATTATACCCTGAGAACATGAGAACTGAGGCACAAACTGAGCTTTGCACACCAATGTACATACCAGCATTATTCACCATCACAAGAACATGGAAACAGCTCAAATGTCCAACCACAAATGAATGGACTGAGAAATTAAGGTACATTCACACAATGGAATACTATGCAGCATACAGGAGCAATTGTTGTTCTTGTTGTCATGTGCCGTTGAGTCGTTTGCGACTCATAGCGACCCTATGTACAACAGCCCTAAACCGTGCTCTATCCTGTGCCAATCTCATTGCCTCTGACACACCCATCCCAATTACCCCAGTCACAGAATCAATCCACCTCATAGAGGGTCTTCCCCTCCTGTGCTGTCCCTCTACTCTACGCAGCATGAAGTCCCTCTCTAAAGACCTGTCTCTCCTTACAACATGTCCAAAGTATGTCAGACGAAGCCCCAGAATCCTTGCCTCCAAGGAGCAGCCTGGTTTAACCCTCTCTAGGATGAATCTGTTGGTTTTCTTGGCAGTCCATGGTACACTCAGTACTCTTCTCCAGCACTACAGCTCAAAGGCGTCGATTTGCCTTCTATCCTCCCTAGTCATTGTCCAACTCTCTGATGCATTACAAGTGATTGCAAAAACCATGGCCCGTATCAGGCGCACCTTAGTCTCCAGAGAGACACCACTGCTCTTGAGTACTTTAGAGAGGTCCCTAACAGCAAACTTTCCCATCGCAACACGTTTTTTGATTTCCTGGCTACTGGTGCCAAGAGTGTTGACCGTGGAACCGAGCAAACTGAAGCTGTGAACAATCTCAATCTCTTCACCATCCATACTGATGCTACCGATTGGTCCAGTGGTGAGAATTTTTGTCTTCTTGACATTGAGCCTCAGTGCATATTGAAGGCTGCAGTCCTTGACCCTCTGCAGTAACTGCATGAGGTCCTCCTCAGTTTCAGCGAGCAGGGTTGTGTCATCTGCATAACGCAGATTGTTGATAGATCATCCACCAATCCTAATGCCATGCTTTTTCTCATAGAACCCAGCCTCTCAGATAATCTGCTCTGCATACAGGTTGAAAAGGTATGGAGACAGGACACATCCCTAGCATACACCCTTCCCAATTTTGAACCATGCAGTGTTGCCCTGCTCTGTTCTGATGACTACCTCTTGGTCCAAGTATAGGTTTTGCATTAGCACAATTAAATGTTCTGGGATTCCCATTCTTCTCAGAGTCAGCCACAGTTTGTTATGATCCATGCAGTCAAATGCCTTTACATAATCAATGAAACACAGACATTCTTCTGGTATTCTCTGCTTTCAGCCAAGATCCATCTAACATCAGCTACAATATCCCTAGTACCACGACCCCTTCTAAACCCAGCCTGGGCTTCTGGCAGTTCTCTGCTGATGTACTGTTCCAGTCGTTTTTGGACAATCTTCAGTAGAATCTTTATTGCATGTGAAATCAATGATATTGTTCTGTAGTTTCCACACTCAGTTGGGTCACCCTTCTTTGGGATGGGAACAAATATTGACCTCTTCCAGTCAGTTGGCCAAGTGGTTGTTCTCCAGATTTCTTGGCACAACTTGGTGAGCAAATCCACGGCAGCATCTGTTAACTGAAATATGTCAATTGGTATACCATGTATTCCGGGGGGCCTTATTTTTTACTATTTCCTTCAAAGCAGCTTGAACTTCTGCCTTCATCACCATAGGCTCTGGCTCAAATACTATTTCATTAAATTCTTCTGTATAGCTTTGTAAATTACTACCTAACTTGGGAGGGACTGGAGAGCATTATGCAGAGTGAACTAATTCAGTCCCCAAGGATAAATATTGTAAAAGACCGTTATTGTAGAATGATTATAAGGATGCAGGAGGGGTGGGAGAGGCTGGAAGCAGAGAGATGTGGATGTGCAGGGGGAATAGGGGATTCATCATTGGATTGTATAATTTGATGGGGGGTGTGGGAAATTGAAAGAATTTGTTCAAATTTGTATTAGAATTTTGTAAATAAACTAATGAAAGAAAAAAAAAAGATTAGTTCTGGAAATTCAGTAAAAGAGTTTTATTCTGTACTAGAATTGCTTGCTGGCAATGAATTGTGTTGCCAATCCAAAGGGTTGGAATCCACCAGCTGCTCCGCTGGGAAACAATGGGTAAGCTCCTCCTGTACAATTAACTAACTGCTGCTGAAAACCTGAGGGAGGATCGTTACAACTCCTCGGTCCACAACAACAAGAAGGCTGTCCTGTATGGTCACTTTGAGTCAAAATTGACTAGTCCACAATGACTCCTTTTTTTGTTTTAATACTGGGGTCCTGAGCAAATTAATAAAAAAAAATTCCCTGAGTGCATGTCTCTCATCCAAAGGTGTTTCATTTTTTAGGTCTTAATGTCACTTTTGAGAAGTTGCTTGTGACCACCCAGGTTTCGCTGTCAGATGACTTCGTTCCAGTTGAGCTCCTCTGCTTAAGCCGTTAAATAAATGAAAAGCAAAATTGTCACTTTTAAATAAAGTCCGCACATAATCACATTTTGAAATGGTCCTCCTCTGGCTGAGGAGAAGTTGTGTGCATTATAATATTGAATTGTAAATAATATATTACACAAAATAGCTTCCAATTTGATTTGGGGGGATATATTTTCATGAATTATTGAATATATGATTATTGTAGAAGGCTTTAGCCATTATGCACTGAAACTGTCAGTCTCTCAGCTCTGTGATATATGAGCTCGGTTATCAATATTTAAAGTTACAGTGAGCTCAGTGTGAGGCAGCTGAAAACTGAGACATAGATTAATCAGCAGTGACGCAGGCACAACTCCTTGCATGCCTCCAACAAGAAGGGAGAATGCTCTTAGCAGTGTTTTCTTAGCCAGTCCTCTGCAGGTGTATTGTAAGGTCCAGCTCACTCTTTCCACTCGCCAGGAAATCGTTCCTATTGATCAGGTGTGAGTTGATTCAATACAAATAAATAGTTGCACATATTTTAGCTGTTCTTCTCTTTCCCAGACATTTATTTTTCTTAATCTCAAACAATATTTACTTGCAGCTCCATTAAATGGCAATGTCTGAAATAGATTTTTACTTGGCCCATTTGTTTCTGTGACTAAAATGTAAGCTCCCTGAAAAGAACATTGCCCATTTCATTCACACATGTGTCCCTGTGCTTCTTGCTGCTGCAGTGTTCCACGGAGAAGGAACCCATCTGTAGCTGGCCCTCCAGCTGGTTTTCAGAGGTAGTTAATCACATGGGAGGAGATTATCCAGTCTTCCTCGCAGAGCAGCTGGTGGATTTGAACTGCATGCCTGAGGGATTGCACTGTAGCTTCTTGTCACTAGGTCACCAGAGCTTACCTAAGTATTTAGTATACAGTGGATGCACCTCTTGGATATTATTTTTTTAAATAAGTTGGAAAGTACTCAAATTTGTCGTGCATAAAGTCAATCAGTTTATTGCAACCTTGTCATGGCACAGCACACATATAAGACCCTAAGATATTGATTCAAATGAGGAGAATCAGGGTATGATAACTAATGGTGAATCATTAGCCCTCAGGTATTTATTTTTCACGTGTCATTTAGGAAGGAAAGTTTGACCAAAGGCAAATCCACCACAGATGCCCTTCATAACTGGGTTCTCAGTATGGGAGTTGCAGGCAGATTCCCCAACAGAGCCTCTGGCAAAAGCTTCTGCATTCAGAAAAAGAAACTCCACTGTGTGTAATCCCGCTCCTTTCTCTGGTCAGAAGAACAGAAACCTAGGGGTCTTGTGTGCTGTAGTCTCTTTGATTTTGTATGACAATGATCTGTCAAGGGTGTGCAGTAGTTTAAATTATAATAACTCATACTACAGAATGATCAGATATATATTAACCTCTCTCCTGTCCCTAAAAACAAAGCAGAATAAAAAAAAAAAAAAACAAACAAAAAACTAATGCCAAATTGATTCAGAATCCTAGTGATCCTATGCGAAAGATTATAACTCCCTGAAAGGATTCCAAGATTCTGAATTTTTACACAAGCAAACTGTCACATCCTTCTCCTACAAAGTTTCTGCTTGATTTAAACATTCGACCTTTCAGTTAGTAGTTAAGGACTTAACCACATCACCACCAAAGTTCCTACCCGTATATTTAAAAACTCAAAGTCTTTGCTGTCAAGTCAGAATTAAATCATAGCTGTTTCTCCAATGGGTTTCCAGAAGCCTTAAAATGCATGGGAGGCAATTTCTCATCTTTCTTTTTTAGACGGCTAATGGATTTGAACTGCCTGCCTTTGGATTGACAGTGCAATTCCTTACTCATTAGGATAAATTATCAAAAGAATACGCTTCTGTCTTGGAAGAAGTGCAACCACAGTGATCAGCAAAATTTTGTTTCAAGAACTTTGGGCATGTTATTTGGAAGGACATATCCCCAAAGATGTACATAAGGTTCACAAGGGAGAAGTGAAAAAGCAGACCCTAACAAGACAGATTGACACAGCGGCGGTCCCAATGGGGTGAGGTGTATAGGGTTGTCAAGTCTGTGTAACCTCTGTTGTATGAATTCTCAACTTTATAAAAATAGATACAATATTGTCCTACAGAACGTCTGGTGGATTTGAAACCTCAGCCCTTCAGTCAGCAGTCTAACACTTCACCACTATGCTACCAGGGCTTCTCTCAGAAAGTGCAGTTAAATATATTGTTGGAAATTTTTTTTATAACAAAGTTATTTCTAAGTCTTATTTTGCTTACAACTTGACTTAAATGTTTAAGCACATATTATATATTTATACATATGTGATTGAAATTACAACCTATTGAAATTGCTTTCTCAAATCAATCGTTTTTGTTGACCATTTTTGTCAAACAAACTTAGGCTATAATCCTAAAGCATAACAATTTGCCACTTATCATCCTTTTTACTAAGTTAAAAATGCATTAAAATAAAACTTGGTAAGTAGATAATTTGAATGACAAGAAAGGCAATATAAAAAAAGAGTTTGATTAGAAATTGCAATAAGTAAATTATATTAATAAATTGAGTGGAAAAGCTAGCATTCATTCAAATTAAAAACTTACTAAAAGTGAGTTTGATTATTTTTATTTATTTTCTAATTTGCCTTTGGTTGTACAGAGTTTATTTGTTCATTTTAATACTCCAATATATTTGGAAAATAATCACTCCACTGTGAAATCATTTGTAATTATCTTAAAATGATCAATAAACATACTCAATATAACAAAACATAATGATGATATAATCACGTACAAAATTTAAAATATTTCATGCTTTTACTTGTATTCTTTCTGCTTTTCCATAGTTAATTAGTATAATTTGAAGACATATAATCCTAAATACCTTATACAATTATTGTTTTAGTTAGAATTAAAAGAATTACCACTTTTTCTGTTATTTTTAGCATCTTGCATAAGAATTGCTTTATTAATATTTCTTTTTACCTGCACTTGTTATTATTTTCATTCCTCTCAAAATACATAGGAATGTTTTTTAATAGAAATAGACTAATGGTTTAATTTAGCGTTGTTGTTGTTGTTGTTGTCTCCGTCATTATTATGTGCTATCAAGTCACCTGTGACCCACAGTAATCCAATGTACAATAGCTCTGAAGCCTGTCCTGTTGTGAGTCAGCCTCACTATTCTGAGAAGCCCACCTCCATTGCTCCAGTCTTTGTATCAAACCATTTCATCCAGGATCTTCCTCTCCTGCATTGTCCCTCCACCCTTCCAATCATGATGTCCTTCTCCAATAACTGGTCTCTGCTGGTCATGTGACCGAAGTATGTGAGATGGAGCTTCAACTTGATTTTGCCTCCAAGGAGAGACTTAGTTTCAATCTCTCCAAGACAGACCTTTTTGTTTTCTTGGTAGTCCATGGTATGTTCAAGACTCTTCTCTAGCATCACAACTCAAAGGCATCAATTCTTCTTTTGTTGTCCCTACTCATTGTCCAGCTCTCTGATGCATAGAAAGTAATTGGAAAGAGCATGGCTTGGATCAGGAACTCTTGAGTCTCTAGACTAACACCATTACTTCTTAGTACTCCAGAGAGGTCCTTGACAACAGACTTACCGAAATCAATTTGTCTTTTGATTCCCTAACTGCTGGTGCCAAGAGTGTTAAATGTGAAGATGAGCAAGCATGGTGCTGTTAGATGGCCCAGTGATGAGAATCTTTCTATTCTTGATCTTCAATCCATATTGAAGACCACAGTCTATGACGCTCTGCAGCAAGCACTTCAGGTCCTCCTCAGTTTCAGCAAGCAAGATTGTAGCGTCTGTGTAACATAGGTTGCTGATGAGTCTTTCTCCAACCCTGATGTCACATTCCTCATAGAGCCCAGCCTCACTAATGATCTGTTCTACACATATATTGAAAATGTATGGAGACAGAATGCATCCCTGATGCACTCCTTTCCTGATTTTGAACCATGCATTGTTTCCCGCTCTCTACTGAGGACTGCTTCCTGGTCTAAACATAGGTTTTGCATAAGGACATCAAGTGTTTTGGGATTCCCATTCTCCTAAGAAACAGAGAAAATAAGAACAAGCATAATCATGAATTTATACATATCCAAAGGGATTTAACAGCTAATTTTCCTTTTTAAAAAAAAAGTTTGATACTTACCTGGCAGGGGAGATACCATGAATACCAAGGTGGTTTTCCCTGGGAAAGCATATTCATTGCACTCCACATATGCTGACTCCTGAGATTTTTACCAAATATGGGAAACTCGACTTAATAATTTGTGGTAGTGGGGGACTGCATTCACTCTTTCCTCTGGGGAAAAAAAAATAAGTTTGAACCTAAGAAAGCAAAGATTAAAAAATTTTCAGGGACCAATTTACTGGTACTAAAAAGAAATGTGTACATTTACTGTATCACATAAGTTAAGCCTTTAGATTTTCTTCCTATTTAAGTCACTTACTTATTAAACCAAAGGAGATGCACAAATGTAAAAGGTATTCATTACACTAATGAGGAAAAATATAAAATTCTAAATATTCACTCAGAGTTATAAACAAATAACTCTTCGTATGTGGCTTTGGAATTTGTATATAACTATGCTTTGTTACCATTATGTACCATCGAGTCAGAACCTACTTCTAGCTAACCCTCATAGTTAGTAGTGAATTTTCAGAGGCAATAAATCAAATGGAGAAGAGTTCCCATCTTTCTCCCACAGAGTAACTGGTGGATTTCAACCTTATGCCTTTGGTACGGACACCTTCGGGTAACTCGTCACCACTAAGCCACCAGAGCTCCCTATATAGCTATAGAGTTGCTGTTTTACAACTATAATGAAATATTATTCAAAATGGTAAGGAGTTGTGCTGCCAACCCAAAGGCCAATGGTACGAATCCACTAGTATGGGAACTCCCCTCCCAAGCTTTTTACTGCATTTTATAAAACTGCTTTATAAGTTGACTCTGACTCAAGGGCATGTAACAATGACAAAAAACAACAATTTAAAATACAATGTAGACAAGGTTCTACTAAAATTCCCACATTGCTGTCAAATCAGTTCTGACTCATGACAACCTTTATTAAGGAATGGAAGAAGGGTGGAGGTGGGGTGGAATACATCTTTAGTACAACAAAATAGGCCACATTGAAACCAAGTATTATAATTAGAGGGTTTTTTTAAAGTATTTTAATTTAGATTCATAAATAAATGATATTTTATGCAAGCTCACAAGATTATTAACATAAAAAGTTTATCTCTGTCGCTGTAGGTGTTTATACAGAAAGAAATCAAGAGAAAAAAGTAAAACAAAGAATAAGAGACAGTAAGATGGTATAGAGTTGAAGTGGGAAAATCTCTTCTACAAAAGATCAGATGGTAAATATTAAGATTTTGTGAAGTATGAGTGGCATCTTCTGAAACCACTCAACTCTGTTGTACTGCAAAGCAGCCATAGACAGAATGTTACTAAGTGCGTGGCTGTGTGCCAATAAAACTTTATTTTTTTAAAAAAAGCAGTTTAATTTATTCACAAATATCATTTAAGACTTGTTTTAAAATGTAATTAATTTAATAGAAATAGTAAAGAAGATAATAAGAACTACAACAAATTATAGGCGAGCCCAGTGACAGAATAGGAAAGTGTTCAGGTGCTACCGAAAAGGTGAGCAATTTAGCCCATCCAGCAACTCTGTGAGAGAAAAACATGGATCTAGTGAAGATTATGGCTTGGATAACCCAGACTATATTGTCACATGTTAGGTGCATCATGTTAGACACAAGTAGGACTTTCTTACTGTGTTTATTTAGAGAGTATGTATAGTTTAAATTTCATCAACTATGCAAAGGAATTTGACTGTGCAGCTCACAACAAATTGCGGCTAACCTTGAGAAGAATGAGAATCCCAGAACACTTGATTGTTCTCATGTGAAACCTGTACTTGGACCAAGAGACATTCCTGATAACAGAGCAAGGAAACACTGCATAGTTCAAAATCAGGAAGAGAGTATGTCAGGGATGCCTTCTGTCACCATACCTTTTTAATCTATATGCTGAATAGATCATTTGGAAGCTGGACTTTATGAGGAGGAATGTGACATCATGATTGGAGGAAAACTCATCAACAACCTACATTTTGCAGATGACACAACCCTGCTCACAGAAACTTAAGAGCTGAAGCATTTGTTGCAGAAGTTCAAGGACTGTAGTCTTCAGTATGGATTGAAGCTAAACATCAAGAAGACAAAGAGCCTCACCACTGAGCTAATTGGCAGTACCATGATAGATGGAGAAGAGATTGAGGTCATTCATTATTTCAGCTTGCTTGGATTCACAATCAACACTCTTTGCAACAACTGTCAAGAAATCAAAAGACCGCTTTCTCTGGGAAATATGGTGTCAGTGACCTCGCCAAAGTGCTAAAGACCAATGATGCTTGTCTGAAGACTAAGGTGCACCTGGCTCAAGTCACAGTCTTCACAATTACTTGCTGTACATCTGAGAGCTGGACAGTGACTAGAGTTAACAGAAGAAAAATGTATGCCTTTGAGTTGTGGTGCTGGACAAAAGTGTTGAATATACCATACACATATGTTGAACATTGTTGTTGTTATGTGCCGTCGAGTCGCTTGTGACTCATACCAAGAAAATAAACAGGTTTATCTTGGAGAGGGTGAAAGCAGGCAGCTCTTTGGAGGCAAGGATTTTGAAGCTTTGTATCACATACTTTGGACACATGGCTAGGATAGACCAGTCCCTGGAGAGGGACATCGTGCTTGGCATGGTTGAGGGACAGCGCAAGAGAGGAAGACTACATGAGATGGATTGACACAGTAACTGAGGTAATGGGGATAGGTTTGTTTGAGACAGTGAAACTGTCTCAGAATAGGACAAGGTTCAGAGCTATTGTGTATAGAGTCACTATGAGTTGTATGCAACTCAATTACACAAACAACAGCAGCCAAAATGACATAAGGTAGACTATGATGGACGATGAGTCAACATGAGTAGGTTAAGATAAGGTTTGCCAGGCATTAAACTGATCACTCTTTCATAATGCAGTATAACATAATCATTCTCAATGTTGTAATCTTCTATGGAAAATCAGTTGAAAAGACTAATAGTAGCCTGAAGAACACATGGATTTGTCTTGGAAGAGGGACAAGCAGAATGGTTTTTGGAGAGAAATGTCATGATGACTTAATTTCAAATCATGTCTTTTAAGCATGTTATCAGGACTGTCATTCCACTTGTATTACAGTGAAAATAAAGGTCCTCAACAAGAATTATTGATACATTGGTTGCAACAATTGGCTCAAACACAACAGTAGTTGTGAGAGTGATACAGGATTAGTCAGTGCACCATTCTGTTGTTCAGGGGGTCACAACAGTCAGAACATGTTGTACAGTAGTGTCTAACAACAACAACGACAACTCTCCACAACTACATCAGTCATTGCCTTGAAATAAATTCCTCTCTGTATTTTTATATATATCTATGGTTCACTGGTCTTTATATAATAAACACTTTATTGCCTTTTATCTAAAGAACAAACATGAATTGAAATCTTTTATAAGCCAGACACATCCTAAGTTAATTTTATATACTAAATTATTTACTACTCACAATTATCTTTTTGAGCTAAGCTCCATTTTACAGATGAGAAATCTGAGAAACACAAAGGTATGTAGATTAGGAAGAACACAGTAAGCTGATGAATTATTTGATCCAAATGGACTGCTTCCATTGGGCTATGCTTCAGAAAGCTATTCTAAACTGCCAAGAAGAATATTAACATAACGGCAATTACTATTTGGAAAATAAACTTTAAAATCCTTTCATAATAGTAATAAAACATGAAATATTAAGCTATGATTGAATGGATAATATGTAGTCATAAATAAATCTATAAAAGTATATTAGAGAGAATTTAAAAGGAGATTTCATTAAATGGTTGGATACACTAGATGCTCTGATAGGAAGACAAAATATTGGAAAATTGTCTATTATTAACCTTGATTTTTAAAACTTAATTTAATTCAAGTCAAAATCCAAACTATCTTCTCTTTTAAACTTAATTAAATGATTTTTTATTCATTTAGAAATGTAAGTAGGTGAAGAGTTCAATATTCAATAAAATAAGATCAATGTGAACAGTCTAACTTTTTGGGTAATAAAAAATAATGGCAGTTTTACAAATATAGAAACATAAGGCAATAAAATTGAATGTAAAGTATATTATTATACAAGATAATAATAGTATGTTATTTAGCTTGCTTTGGGTAGGCTGTTAATATAACCATTTGTAACAATTTTCACTGATAAAGGGAATAGATTACATCACATAACTAAAATATATGGTTCCTATTCAAAAATGATCAATGGAAATATACGGACCTCAGGTACAGTTTAGTCAGAGAAGAGTTTCCATATTAATATTTCTCTTAACTTTGCTTTCCTGTTTAACTCAGCATTATTTCAGGTTTTATTTCCTCATGACCAAAAGATAGTCACTATGAACAATTAGAACTCCATATTTCCTTATGAATCTCAGTGTAATAATATAACTCAGGTGGGTTTCAACATCTATCAAACTAAAATCTTACTTCTCTTACTTGGACTATTTAAGATGCAGCTATTGATTACTATTTCCTTGTTAAAAATAACTTAAAAAAACAAAGAAAAGCAAAGATGTACAGAAACAACGAGCCAAAAAAAACCAATAAAAATTTCAACCTCACTGATTCTGAAACCAGAAGAACTAGATGGTGCCCACATATCATAGCTGACCAGTCTAAAACAGTAGACAGGCAAACTGGGTAAAAATATGTGGCAGAAATGTCAATATATGGCACAACTTTAATAAACAACGTAAAGGCCTATAAAGGGGGAAAATAATGCCTGGGAGGCATTTCTCCTTGGAATAATCTACTATATACTATTGAAAAGTGAAGTATTTACCAGAGAGAAAGCTTAGAAGTCAGGAAGCAACAAAACAGAAGGATTAATATAAGCGAGAATCACAGGAATTAAATGGGAAGGGTGCATTTATAATGTTTGTGTTATAAGTGGCAACACAAAATAAACTGTGTAAATAATTGAATGGAAATGTCTTTCTTTGTGAAATTTTACAAATATTTACAATTTTATTTTTAAAATTTGAACTCCAATTTAGCTTTATTTTATCTCTAACAGAGAAACAATGTTGAATCAGTGTGAGGACCAGGGTAATATCATTAACAGAGTATTTACCATGGATTTGGATTTAGTGTTAATCCCATGCTAAAGAGTACACAGAGTCATTGTATCAAAAAGAATTGGTAGACACAAAAGAATTTTATGAAACAATGTATGAGCAAGAGCTTGTGGTGATGAAGGAACAATTTCACTCTGCTCTGAAAGAATTGACAAAAAACAAGGCCCCAGGATTGATGGCATACCAATTGACATATTTCAACAGACACTGCCCTGGATGTGCTTGCTCACCAAGTTGTGCCAAGAAATCTGGAGGAGAACCACCTGGCCAAGTGACTGGAATAAATATGTATTTGTTTCCATTCCAAAGAAAGGTGATCCAACAGAGTGGGGAAATTATCAAACAGTATCATTGATGTTGTGTGCTAGCATGATTCTGCTGAACATTATCCAATAATGACTGGAATATCACATCAATAGAAAACTGCCAGAAGCGCAGGCTGGACTTAGAAGAGGCCGTAGCACTAGGGATTGTTATAGCTAATGTCAGATGAACCTTGGCTGAAAGCGGAGAGTACCAGAGGAATGCCTATTTGTGTTTCACTGAATATGCAAAGGCATTTGACTGTGTGGATCACAACAAATGGCAGCTGACTCTGACAATGGAAATCACAGAACACATGATTGTGCGTATGAAAAACCTATACTTGGACCATGAGGCAGTCGTCAGAACAGAGCAAGGAAACATTGCGTGGTTCAAAATTAGGAAGGGTATGTGTTAAGGTTCTGTCCTATTGCCATATCTTTTCAATCTATATTCAGAACAGGTTATCTGGGAGGCTGGGCTCTATGAGGAAAAGTGGGGCATCAGAATTGGAGGTAGGCTCATCAACAATCTGCGTTATGCAGGTATCACAACCCTACTTGCTAAAACTGAGGAGGGTCCAAAATGCTTGCTGCAGCCTTCAATATGGATTGAAGCTCAGCATCAAGAAAACACAGATTCTCACCACTGGGCCATTTGGCAGTATCG
Organism: Elephantulus edwardii; assembly: GCF_000299155.1. Classification (NCBI taxonomy): domain Eukaryota; kingdom Metazoa; phylum Chordata; class Mammalia; order Macroscelidea; family Macroscelididae; genus Elephantulus; species Elephantulus edwardii. The sequence goes on along the minus strand of NW_006399842.1, from coordinate 6,605,538 downwards.
TGACAGATGGTGAAGAGATTGAGATGGTTGACAGTTTCAGTTTGCTTGACTCTACAATCAACACTCTTGATACCAGCAGCCAGGAAATTAAAAGATGAATTGCACTGGGAAAGTCTGCGTCAGAGACCTCTCCAAAGTACTGAAGAGTAATGGTGTCACTCTGGAGACTAAGGTGTGCCTGATGCAGGCCATGGTCATTGCAATTACTTGCTATGCATCAGAGAGCTGAACAATGACTAGGGATGATAAAAAGAGAGTTGATGCCTTTGAGCTGTGGTGATGGAGTACTGAATATACCATGTTCTTCTAGGACTGCTAGAAGAACAAAGTAGTTCATCTTGGAGACGGTGAAGCCAGGCTGCTCCTTTGAGGCAAGAATTCTGAAGCTTCGTCTGACATACTTTGGACATGTTGCAAAGAGGGATCAGTGCTCGGAGAGGACATAATGCTTGGGAGGGTAGAGGGACAGCACTGGAAAAGAAGACTCTCTATGAGGTGGATTGACTCAATGACTAGGGTAATGGGGGTAGGTGTGTTGGAGACAGTGAGATTGGCACAGAACAGAGCAAGGTTTAGGGCTGTTGTACATAGGGTTATTATGAGTTGCAGGTGACTTGATGGCACATAGCAACAACAACAACAATCCATACTGAAAGCTACAGTCATTGAATTTCACTACTAAAAGCTTCAATTAGTCTTCATTTTTGCAAGGCTGGTTGTATCATCTGCAAATTTCAAGTTTTTAATGTGTCTTCCTCCAATCTTAATTTCACATATTTCTGTGTATACTCTAGCTTCCTAGATTATTTGCTCAGAATACAGATCAAATAGTGTGGTAAAAGAATACAATTCTGACTCATACATTTTCTAGTTTTAAATAGGGTCGCTATGAGTTGCCTGCGACTCAATGGCACTTAACAAACAATAACAACAATATACTATTATTGGATTAGAAAAATTATTTATTGCTATATGTACCAGCTGCATATGGGTACAATTATGTGTTCTGGAATTCTTATTTCTCATAAAAAAATAAATTATTCTCACCCACAGTTTACAATCTGTCGCCCTTTCACCAGCCCTCCATCTAATAACTTATATATAAGTTATTAGATGG
>NW_006399842.1:6576206-6600673 GCF_000299155.1 Elephantulus edwardii | reverse complement strand
TGAAGTGGGCAGAAATATGTGTTCTTCCTATCATTGATTCTGGTTTCTTGGTGACGGGCATAATACTCCGAAAGGCAGAAGGTCGGCAAAGGGTAGGAAGATTCGTGTGTGTGTGTGTGTGTGTGTGTGTGTGTGTGTGTGTGTGCACGCGTGTTTTTTTTGGGGGGGGGAGGAAGATTCTTAACCAGATGTATTGAGATAATGAATGAAGCAATGGGCTTTTGTGTGTCAGCATGTGTGAGAATGGCTCAGCATAAGACAGGGTTCAGATTTGTTGTTCATAGGGTCCCAAAGATTGAACTTGTTCAATGACACCACCTAACAACAATAACAATCGTTGGTTACCAACTTTTTTCGTTCTAGTCTCTAGTTGTCATCAATGTATCCTAATTATGTGTTTGATTAATTTCAGACTTCAGAAGTTGGTTTGTTGTTTTTAGGTGCTGTCCAGTAGAGTGGGACTTGTAAAGATTCAGTTGCAGTAAGGGTTTATTGTTCTAAAGGGATTCTCTAGACACTGACTGACTTAGTCATCTGAATGTCTTGAAAATGTGCAACCAATGTGGTCTTTAGAGACAAAGATGGTGATGCTTTATTTCTAGTTCTTTGGAAACATTGCTAAGAGAGGCTATTCCTTGGAAAGGGACATCATGCTTGGAAACCTGGAGAGTCATAGGAAGAAAGGAAGTCCCACAATGAGATGCATTGACACAATGGTTGCAGCAATGGGCTCAAATATATTAGAGATGGGGAGCATTGCAAAGCAGAAGGCAAGGTTCAGGTCTGTTGTTCACAGGGTCACTTTCAAACTGTATGCAGAACATATCATTCAGGAAGCAGGGCTTATGAGGAGGAGTGTGGCATTAAGATTGGAAGAAGACTCACTAACAACCTATGATATGCAAATGACACAACCTTCCTTGCTGAAACTGAAGAGGACCTGAAACATTTGCTGCAAAAGGTCAAGAACTGTAGTCTGCAATATAGATTGAAGCTCAATGTTAAGAAGGCAAAGATTCTCACCACAGGGCCAATTGCAGCACCATATTAGATGGAGAAGAGATTGAAGTTGTTTGCTCAGATCCACATCAACACTTTTTAACACTAGCAGTCTAGAAATCAAAAGACTGATTGCATTGGGAAAATCAGCTGTCATGGACATCTCCAAAGTGCTGAAGAGCAATGATGTCAGTTTAGATACAAAAGGTACACCTAATCCAGGCCATGGTCTTCTCAGTTACCTGTTATGCTTCAGAGATCTGGACAATGACTAAGGATGACAAAAAGAGTTGTGCTGGAGAAGAGTCTTGAACATACCACAGACTGCGAAGAAAACAAATAGGTCTGTTTTGGAGAGAGTAAAACCAAGTCTCTTCTTGGAGGCTAGGATTTTTGAAGCTCTGTATCACTTAATTTGAGAATGTGGCCTGGAGAGAGTGCTCCTTGGAGAAGGACGTCATGCTTGAAAGTGTAGACAGACAGTACCGGAGAGGAACAACCTGAATGAGAAGGATTGATACTGTATCTGAAGCCATGATAGTTGGTGTATTGGAATTAGTGAGACTGGCTCAGGACAGGGAAGGGTTCAGACCTGCTGTGCACAGGGTCACTATATATCGCAGGCGACTCAACAGCACATAACAATAATAACATACTATATTGGTTGTTTTTATTTAAGTTTCTTGTTTTGACTGTGTGGATCACAACAAGCTGTGGCTGACTCTGAGAAGAATGTGAATCGCAGAACATTTGATTGAGCTAATGCAAAGCCTATACTTGGACCAAGAGGCAGTCATTAGAACAGAGCAAGGAAATACTACATGGTTCAAAATCAAGAAGTGGGTCTGTTAGGGATGTATTCTGTCTTCATACCTTTCAATCTGTGTGCAGAACAGATCATCTGAGACGCTGGGCTGTATGAGGAGGAATGTGGCATCAGGATTGGTGGAAGAGTCATCAACAACCTGTGTTATGCAGATAATAAAACCCTGCTTGCTGAAACTGAAGAAGACCTGAAGCACTTGCTGCAGAAGGTCAAGGGCTGCAGCCTCCTATATGGTTTGAAGCTCAACATCAAGAAAACAAAGATTCTCACCACTGGGCCAACTGGCAGCATCAGTATGGATGGTGAAGAGATTGAGATAGTTAACAGTTTTAGTTTAATTGGCTCCACAATCAACACTCTTGGTAACAGCAGCCAGGAAATCAAGAGACGAATTGCATTGGGAAAGTCAGCTGTGAGGGACCTCTCAAGAGTACTGAAGAACAACGATGTCAGGCTGGAGACTAAGGTGCGCCTGATCCGGGCTATAGTCTTCGTAATCACATGCTATGCATCAGAGAGTTGGACAGTGAGTAGGGATGATAGAAAGAGAATTGGTGACTTTGATTTGTGGTGCTAGAGAATAGTGTTGAATATACCATGGACTCCTAGGAGAACAAACAGGTTTGTCCTGGAGAAGGTGAAGCTGGAATGCTTATTGAAATCAAGGATTCTGAAGCTTTATCTGACATACTTTGGGCATGTTGCAAGGAGGGACTGGTTCTTGGAGAGGGACATCATATTTGGCAGGGTGGAGGGACAGCGAAGGAAAGGAAGACCTTCAATAAGATGGATCAATTCTGTGACTGGAGTGGTGGGAATGAATGTGTTTGAGATGGCTAGGTTGGCACAGGACAGAATGGCGTTTAGAGCTCTTTTACATAGGGTCACTATGAGCAACTCAATGGCACATAACAACAACAAAAACATATTGGTTGTTTTTATTTAAGTTTCTTGTTTAGAGTCAACAAGACCTCCAGGGAAGGCCTTTGTATTTAAAGTTGGTTATTATTATACTTGGTGGTATAGCACTCTTCTGTCAATATAGGTAACTTGGAGTTGCTGTGATGCTGAAACTTATGTCATTGAGGTGTTGAATGCCTTAACAATTGCCATGGTGGACAGTGTTTGGATGCGCTCCCAGTTTAAGACAGGCTTAGAAGCAGGAATGGCACCCACTTCCTAAACTTGCTTCTGGAAACTCTATGAACTTTGATGAATGTCAATAGTTAGAGAAAGGCTTTAGGCCTTCTATTCATAGGGTTTATATGAGTTGTGCTCGACTTGAAGACAATCAACAACAACCACAACAACATCTTACAACAAGAGCATCAAGATCAAAAGAAAAAGACATCTGAGACTGTGTATGATATGAAAATCTGTTTTTAAGAAATAATGTTAGTATTAATAATGCAATTGTTAATGACTTTTCCTAACCTAGTAATGACTACCAAACTATCTACTTAGGTTAACAGGCAAATTGAACCATTTTCAATTTCTAAAGAGAAATAGAAATGTTCATCTTGTACAATTACTTAACACAATCAGCCAGGAACTGAAATGTTTGTGTTCAAATCCATCCAGAGGAATTGTAAACAAAAGGCCTGGCAATTTATTTCCCAAAATTCATCCATGGAAATCCCTCTGAAACAGTTTGACTCTGACACATGTAGTTTGCTCTAAATCAAAATTGTATAGAGGAAAATGGGTTATTTTTAAAGAGAAATGAGTTAAAATGAAAATTTAGTTTCTATCTCTCCTTTTCCATGTTTCAGACCCAAAGAAATAAGAATTAACTAGCTTCAGGAGAGAAGAGAAAGCAGATAGCTTTACAGGAGTGGAGCATAGTTGAACACAATGAGAATCCTACTAGTCATCATTTCCATTATTCATACAGGTACATAACATGAGGCCTTCCTTGTGCTGAAAAAAGTGTTGGTAGAGAAGTAAAATGTACAGCTAGCACTTGTCCTCAATTTGCCATCCTCTGCTCCTCCTACTCTTAAAATCTTCCTGTGCTGACTTAACACATTTGTGTTTAGGCAAGTTTCTCTCACTGATGACTATAGCTGAGTTGGAGAAAGTAACACACAAGGAAATTGGAAGGTTTAATGATTCAGAAAAGTCTAGTGTCGGCTGGATTGCATCTAGGGAAATGTAGTTTGCTTGGATAAATGTTTTCTTTCCTCCCTCCCTTTCTTTTGTTTGATTTTCTTTTTTTCCCAGGTCATACTGTTGAAACGGGAGCATATATTTATCCAAGATAGTTAAAATTCTTCTAATAAGTGTGAGTTGAAGAGCCCTCAGGAATACTTCAGGATTAGCTAAATATCTTTATTCTATGTTCAAGGAAGTCAGGGATTCCTGAGGGGGCATAGATGTTTTATTACTTCACCAGAGAAAAGGTAAAGAAAAGATAAGCCAAACCCATTGCTATCAAGTTGGTATAGAACCAGTCCAAGGCTTTCCACATTATTGGCATATCTTTCCTCCACAGTACAGCTGGTGAGTTTGAACTACCAACCTTTCAATTAGTGCCTGAGTGCTTACCCGTTGCCTCAAAAGGGATACTTGAGGGATGATATATTCAGTGCTTATTCTCTTACAAGCATGGTTGGGAAATTCATGACAGTTGAACTTCTGAATGCAGGGCCATTTTGCTATCTCTATTCACTTCTGGTCCATAAAGTATTATAAGTTCTCATCTTTCCTCTAACTTTCCTTTCCCCCTTTCTGATTGCCTCGAAATTCTCCATTTTTTCTTCTAATTCCTAATAATACTTCAAGCTACAACAGGTAATGTCTGTGGGAAATCCCTGTGTTTCTCAAAATTAGCAGTTTTCAATAAGATGCTGATGGAAAAATTGGCAGTTAGAACCCACCCATAAGCTCTGTTAAGGAATAGTCCTGTGATATAATGCTAAAAGATTCCAGATGGGGGACATAGGACCTATAGGAATTGAGGTAAAATAAAAGGGCAGTTAACAAAAACAGTAGCAAAAGCTAGAGCAGATAAGTTAAGAATCACCTTAAATAAAAGTAAATTGACAGGACACTATGACAAAAGCAAGAAGATGGAAGTATAAACCTAGAGAGGATAAAATTGATGTATGGGGTCTTCTAACGATTAAATCTATGTGTGCATCAAAACATTTTCCATCAGAGTAAAAAGAAAACCTACTGACTGGGAAAAAACTTTTGGCAATACTATTTCAGACAACAGCCTCAGATAGAAAGTTTACAAAATCCTACAGGATATCCACAAGAAAAGACTGATAACACAATTACAAAATAAGCAAAAGGCATGAAAACACTTTTCACAGAGGAAGATATTCAGATGGCCAGCCACCAGACACATGAAGAAATGATCAAAATCACTGGCAATAAAAGAAATGCAAACAAAAACCACAATGAGATATTATCTAATTCCAGTAGCAGTGGCAAAACTTAACAGGAGAGCAAGTAAAAAAATGTTGGAGAGGTTGTGGCAAGATAGGAATTCTTATGCACTGTTGGTGGAATTGCAAAATGTTACAACCACTTTGGAAGGCAGCTTGGAATTTTCTTCAAAAGCTGAATATAGAAATTCCATACAATCAGCTATTCCACTGCTTGGAATACAGCCTGAGAAAAAGAGAACTGAGGCACGAATGGAGACTTGTACACCAGTGTTCATAGCAGTGTTATTTGCCATCGCAAGAATATGGAAACAACCCAAGTGTCCAACCACAATCAAATGGATTGAGAAATTATGGTGCATTCACATGATGGAATACTATGCAGAACACAGGAGCAATGATTTTGTAAATCACTACCTAACTTGAGAGGGACTTGAGGGCATTATGCTAAGTGAACTGATTCAGTCCCATAATGACAAATACTGTATAAGGCCATTATTGTAAAAAGTGTATGAGGATCCAAGGAGGGGGAGGAAGAAGTAGAGGGGGGAGGAAGAAGTAGAGGGGGAAGGAAGAAGTAGAGGGGTGAGGATGAGTGGGGGTTATAATGGTTGGATAATCATAGGGTTGCACAATGTGATGGGTGGAAGGAGGGGTGGGTAAAGGAAATGGGAAAGATCTGGTATGAAAATCAATGTGTACTAACTTTGTAAGTAAACCAGTATAAAATAAAAATTGTTAAAAAAACAAGATGGAAGTGCAGAGCATTCAGGAGTTTGATTCATTCCATTCTAGACCAAAGCTTCCTTATTGGAACAGTAAACCTAGACAGAAGAATTGCCTTTGGACAGTGATGCATATTAAAATTACTCCCTCAGGGTTGCATCTCAGGCATACTAAATTCAAGGTATTGAAGCTTGTTGCCAGAAATCTCATTTTATAAACGTCCCAAGGGAAGCTGATCACAAGAATCACTTGTATCATTTATTAAAAGTATAGATTCCCTAACTGAAGTCTCTGATTAAGACAGAACGAGGTTTTGAAATTTGATTATATAGTGCATTGTGTATCTTTGGATGGTTTTTAAAATGCTGGAAATTGGGAGATAAATGACAGAGGCAAGAATGGCCTGGAAGGAAAGAGAGGTGATAGATACTACTGAAGTTCAGGGGCAGTTTATCCATAAGCAAAGTCAGCACTGCCTTATACATAGTTACCTAGTAATTTACAGTGAACAATTTTACATGGTTTTCATCACTAACATGTGAAACTGCTCGCTATAGATTGTTGTTGCTGTGTACGATCAAGTCAGAATCTAGTCATAGCTGTCCCTTGGGTGAGTTTTCAGAGGCGGTTAATTTGTCCATTCTTCTCTTGTGAAACAGCTGGTGACCTCAAACCACATGCCTTCTGGATTGTAGAGCAGATTATTGCCACTAGCACATCAGACTTGCTTTATTTACTAGGTTATTTTCCCAACGAAAACAAAACCCACTGTTAGAAAATTGATTCCAACTCATAGCAAAGATTTCCAAAGCACTAAATCGTTATGGAGGTATATTGGAATATCTTCCTGTCACAGAGTGATTGATGCATCAATCACTATGCTGCCAAGTTTCCTCCATTCCTGTGAAGAAATGCAAATTTGAAAAATATCTTTTATTCCATAGGTAGGTGTTGTGTGCTTAGTGAATACGCAGATGCTAGTCATGGGTAGAAACAGATCTTGGATGGGATTAAAAAAAAAAGTGACACTATTCTCTAGATTTAGTGGGTAAGCACAAATAAGTACGGGCTTAACTTGCTTACAGGGTACCACCACCTTGTTGTGGTGCCGTGGTTCTTCTGTGCGTAACTAAGAGCTGCCTTTGGTTTTTTAACAAGTTAGTCACTGAGGCTCTTTTAAAATTTTTTTTCTTAGTTAACCTTAGTAAACTTCCTAGAAGAGGTTTAACCTGCTGGGTTAAGTGACACATTCAAGAAGAGGTGTGGATAAGTTTTTCTGTAGAGGTTTTTGGTTTTCAGTGCTGCATAGTATTCCTCAATCCATTTGTTTGTGGTTGGAGATTTGGGCTGTTTCCATGTTCTTGCAATGATGAATAATGCTGCTATGAACATTGGTGTACAAATCTCAGTTTTTGCTTCAGTTCTTATTTTCTCGGTATATTCCAAGTCGTGGAATAGATGGGTCATATGGGATTTCTATGTTCACCAAACTGCCTTCCAGAATGGTTGTACCATTTTACAACCCCACCAACAATGTGTAAGAGTTCTTTTCTCGACACATCCTCTCCAACATTTATTACTTTCTGCCCTGTTAAACTTTGTCACTGTTACTGGAGTAAGATGGTACCTCATTGTGGTTTTGGTTTGCATCTCTTTAATAACCAGTGATTTGGAGCATTCCTTCATGTGTCTGTTTGTCATTCGAATGTTGTCCTCTGTGAAAATTCTTTCCATGTCTCTTGCTCATTTTGTAATTGGATTATCAGTCTTTTTCTTGTGGAAGTCCAGAAGTATTCTATAAACTTTTGTTATAAGACTCTTGGCTGAGATGGTATTACCAAATGCTTGTTTGCAGTCTGTAGGTTTTCTTTTCACGCTGTTGGAAAAAGGTTTTGATGCACCCATGGGTTTAATCTTTAGAAGGTCCCATGCATCAATTTTATCCTTTTTAGGTTGTGCATTTCTAGTTGTATTTGGCAGTCTTTTTTATACCTTGGACTAGCACTTTTAAGCTTGATCCCTGTTTGACTGATATGAACATGGTTTTGGGCTTTACTCCAGGATTTTTGGTTGAGCTTTTGGGGTTTTCTGTGTATACTGTCATATCATCTGCATATAGTGACATTGTAACCATTTATTTACAGATATGGATGCCTTTATTTCCTTCTCTTGCCATATTGTCCTAGCAAGCACTTCCAATGCAATATTTTTGAAAAGTGGTGACAGGGGACATCCTTGTCTGGTCTGTATTTGCAATAAAAATGTTTTTAGTTTTTCTCCATTGAGAATGATGTGGCTCTTTGATTTGGATATATACTTTTCACTATATTGAGGAAACTCCCTTCTATTTTAATTTTGCTGAGTGTCTTTATCTGGAAGGGGTGTTGGATTTCGTCAAATGCCTTTTCTGCCTCAATTGCTAAGATCATTTTGGTCTTGTTACTTACTTTGTTAATATGGTGAATTATACTGATTGTTTTTCTTATGTTGACCCATCCTTGCATACCTGTTATGAATCCCACTTGGTCATGATGGATTATTTTTCTGATGTGCTTTTGGATTCTATGGGCTAGGATTTTTGTTAAGGATTTTTGCATCTATATTCATGATAGTTGTGGTTTTCATTCTTGGTAATATCTTTGCCTGATTTTGGTATTAAGATTATGCTTGCTTCATAGAATGACTCTGGAAGTGTTCCTTCTTTTTAATTTTTTAATATAATTTAAGTAGAATAGATGCTAAATCCTCTCTGGATGTTTGGTAAAGATCAGCTGTAAAGCCATCTTGTCCAGGACTTTTCTTATGAGGAAGTGTTTTTATGACCTTTTAAAATTCTTTTCTTGTGATGGGTCTGTTCAAGTGTTCTCTATCTGTCCTTTTCAGGGGATGTGTTTCAAGGAATTTGACCATTTCCTCTAGGTTTTCAAATTTATCAGAGTATAACTTTTCATAGTATTCTGATATTATTGATTTATTTTCCTCTGGTTCTGTTGTGATGTCACTTCTATGATATCTTAATTGAGTAATCTGTGTCTTTTTTGTTGTTGTTGTTGTTGTTGTTATATTTGCCAGTGGTTTCTCAGTTTTCTTAACCCTTTCGAAAAACCAGCTCTTGGTCTTATTCATATTTTCAATATTTTTTCTCTTTTGTGTCTCATTGATTTCAGCTCTTGTCCTTATAATTTCTTTTATTCTAGAGGTTGTAGGATTAGATTGTTAATCTTTTTTCTATTTGCTGAAGGTGTTAAGTTATACCGTTGATTCTTTTTCTTTATTCCTTCTTTATGTGTGTGCCTATTGTTATGAACTGCCCCCGGAGGACTGTCTTAGCTGTGTCCCAGAGGTTTTGGTAAGTTGTATTTTCACTATCATTTGTTTCAAGGAAACTTTTTATTTCATTTTTTTAATTTCTTTTGTGATCCAATCATGTTCTAGCAGAGAATTATTTAGTTTCCACATGGCTGGTTTTGTAAGCCTTACTCTTCTGTGGTTAATTTCTAGATTTATTGCATTGTGGTCTGAGAAAACACTTTGTATTATTTTAATAATAATTTTGAATTTGTTGAGGTTTGCTTTGTGACCTAGTATATGATCCACTCTAGAGAATGTACCATGTGTACTTTAGATGAAAGTGAATTGAGTTTTAGTTGGGTGCAGTAATCTGAATATATCCACAAGTTCGAGATGTTTGATCATATAGTTGAGATCTGCATCTTTGTTGAGTTACTTTTGAGTTGACCTATCTTTTGGTGATAGAGGTATGTTGAAATCTCCTACCACTATTGTGGTGCTGTCTAATTATCACTTAAATTTGGTTAACCATTGTTTTATGTATTTTGCAGGTCTATCATTTGGTGTATAAATGTTGACCATGGGTATGGTACGCCTTCTTGATCTATTGTGCCTTTAATCAGTTTATAACCCCCATCCTTATCTTTGATGATGGTAGTCATTCTGAAATCTATTTTATCAGAGTATTGCCACTCCTGCTTTTTTTGAGGTTGCCATTTGCTTGGTATATTTTTTCCGGCCTTTGATTTTGAGTCTGTCTTTCTCTTCCTTTTTAGATGTGTCTTTGATAGGCAACATTTTGATGGGCTTTGTTTTTTTATTCATTCAGCTACTCTTTTTCTCTTAATTGGTGCATTGAGTCCATTCACATTAAGTGTGATTATTATCAGGCCAAGTTTTACTTTTGCCGTTTTACTGCATTTCTTTTTCTTTTGTTTCTTGTTGCTATGGACCATTCACTTTCCATTGGTATCTCTGTGTTAGTACTTCACTTAAAATTTCTTGTATTTTTGGTCTTGTTTTCCCAAATTCTTTAAGGTCCTTCTTTTTGGCAAAGAATCTAATTTCCTTTTTTAATTGAATAGAGAGCTTTGCTGAATGTAAGATCCTTTGCTGGCAATTGTTATCTTTCAACTCTCTGTTCATGGCATCCCATTGCCTTCTACCTCACATTGTTTCAGCTGACAAATCAGAATTGAATCTAATTGTTTCCCCTTTGTCTCAAGCTCTTTGTGTTGGTTTCTTTTTTGTGGTTTTGTTGTGGTTTTTTTTTCTCTCATGCTGCTTTTAGAACTTTATCTTTAATTTTTAATTTGGAGAATCTGCCTATGGTATGTGTTGGTGTCTTTCTTTTTGAGTCTAGTCTATATTGTGTTCTCTGTGCTTCTTGAATGTGGATTTCCCCATTCTTCAAAATATTTGAGAAGTTTTCTTCTAGTACTTCTTCCACAATCTTCTCAGTGAATTCTCTGTCATTCCCATGTTCTGAAATTCCAATCATACATCTGTTTTTCCATTTGATTTCATGCCACGTATTCTAATGCTTTCTTCATTTTCTGTCTCCTCTATGATTTTTCTTCAAGTATGTTTCTAGTGAGGCTCTTGTCTTCCAGCTCACTGACAATCTGTTCAATCTCCTCAGTTCTATTTTTTGCCCTACCAGCATTAGACACTTCTGTCATTTCAGTCTTAATATTCTGGATTGCATTTTTATGCTTTTCTGTTATTTCCAGTACTGTGTTGGCTGTACCCTCTCTGTCTTGTGATGACTTTTTAATTTCTTGTACCTCTTTGTCTATTCTATCCATTTTTTCCTTCCATCTTTTGTATTTGCTTTCATATCTGTTCAAGTTTCTCTATCTATATATTTCTTCTGGATTGTTGTCTCTGAAGTATTTGCTCTCTTATTGACTTCATTGTTTCTTCCCACATTTGCATCTTATTTTGTAGCTGATGTAACTCTACATTAACATCTTTCTTCTGATTCTATGTGGGATATTCATTTGGTTTGCTTTTTATAGGAGAAAGGATTTTTGTTTGTTTGTTTGTTTTTTCATACTTGCTTATGTGGATTGCTGCTTTCTTGACATTATGGGAGATTTTGTGAGTCAATATTAGGCTGTTATAACTATAAAATTACCAAGGGTATAGCCATATATTTTGAAGGCCTCTAGCCAGACAGAAGTGTTTTTGGTTTTGGGTTTTTTATCCAAAGTAGCTTAATGACCAATGTTCTCTTCTGGATATGGCTTCTTGCTTCCATCAAGGTGCCCAGGACCTCCCTGTTGCTTGAGTTTAAAGGGTCCCATGTGGTGAAGCTAGACAGCAGTTTCACACGCCCCCCACCCCACCAATAACTATGGGAGGAGCTCCATCCTGCTTCCTTCCATGCTGTCCCTCTTCCTGCTGCACCGAATTTGTACCCTTTTCCTATAAAGTCACTATTGATATTATTGTTCTTGTTATGTACTTTCAAGTTGGAATTGACCCATAGTTGACCCTCCAGCCAGTTTTCAGAGGCCAAAATACGTGATATATCTGATTCAATCCGTAGTCTTCCCTATCACTTGCTATGCATCTGAGAGCTGGACAATGAATAAAGATGACAGGAGAATTGATACTGTTGAGTTGTGGTGTTGGAAAAGAACACTGATCACCCCATGGATGGCCAAATAACAAACAGATTTGTCTTGGGGAAGGTTCACCCATAGAGCTCTTTGGGGGCAAGAATGATGAGGCTTCACCTCACATACTTTGGCATGTTGTTAGGACGGGCTATTCCTTGGAGAGAGACATGATGCACGGAAGGGTAGAGTGTCGGTGAAGGATAGGAAGACCTTCAACCAGGTGGTTTGACACAGGGACTGCTGCAATTAACTCTGGTGTGTCAGGAAGTGTGAGGATGGCACAGGATAAAACAGGGTTCAGATTTTTTTGTTCATTGGATCACAGAAACAACAACAAATCACATGGTAGGAGATTTCCATCCTTCTGTAAAGCAGCTGGTGGATTCTAAACATCTGCCTATTGGATGATAGTGTAGCTCCTTACCATAAGGCCATGAGAGCTCTCTATGAGTTGTCATCAAATTAGAATTCATGATTAACTCATTTGCACAGTAGAAGTGCCATAAAGAGTTTTCAAGGTAGTGGCTTCTTAGAAGTAGATATTTAGGCCTGTCTTTAGAAGTCTTTCTGAAGTGTTGTTTGTGAGGTGATCAAAACTGCTGACTATTCACCTAGTAGTCCAATACTTAAGCATTTGTCCCACATTCATTTGTTTACTGTCTATTCCTCTACTAGTTTCAGTTTACATAATGTGAATTTCTATGGTAGTATCTTACTTTGTAGAAAGAAAACCCTATCTATATGTGTTTACTTTCTATAACACACATCACTCATCATTACAATTATATTTTATAGTCCATATTTTTTCCAGAATACTATAAGAGCTTATCAAACAAAATATGATCAATTAATAACATCTTAGGTAAGTGATTCGGAAAACACTAATTTTTATATGCTTCAGTGTACTTAAAGTTAAGACAGAATTATTAACCCTTACCACAAAGGATTATTGAGTGTATGATATGAGATTCTAGATGCAAAGTTTCTAACACATTTCATGACACATAATGGATAATAGGTTCTCGGTCCCTGCTGTCTCCCAGGATGGTAGCAGAGTCAATGTTTCAAGTGTGATAAAATGCTAAAATTTAGCTTTAAGGAACTTAACACTGGCTGCTTTGCATCGGCCAGTAGAAAAGAAGGAAAAGACAGAGTGATTGAGTACTTAGTAGAAGCAAGTAGTAATTCAGTTGCTAACTGATGCCGCTGTTTTAGATGGCAGTCTTCCAGCTAGTGAATGGAAAACACATGATTCCTGAGGTTTAAAAATACCGTGAGACTGATTAATTACAATTTGCTGACAGTCATAGAGGTATGTCTGCCACTTTATATCCTGACCCTACACTCAAAACAAAATAACACATCAATTGAATTTCTCCCTCCAGCACCATTAGCAATTTTGTAGATGTTGTGAAAGTATTAATAACATTCTTAGAACATTTCAGAATTTAGAAAGCATTTTCACATACATCATGTCATTGAATCTTCACAATCTTTCAGAGGTTGGAGTGAAACTCATGAGTAAATAATTTTGTTGTTTATTGGTTTAAAATCCTCTGTCATAAAGAAGGACAACCACAGCGGCACATTCTAAATCTGTGGATGTAAATTTTTAAAGACAAGTTTACATGTCCAAGAAAGCATAGCTTTGCTGTGATTGTTGGTTGCCACTAGATAGACTACTCCTGATCATTAGATGAAAACAGAACAAAATGTTGCTCAATCCTGCACCATCTTTGTAATATTTGCTATTTTTTAGTTCATCAACATAAATAGTGGGCAAATCCATCTCTGAGAGTTTCCCTCATTTCTGTGAACACTCTACTAAAATCTGTCCTCTTCTAGCAATTGGTCTTTTTGGTGACATATTCAAAGTAAGGGAGTCAACACTTAGTCATGTCATTTCTAAGGGGCATTCTGATTGTATGTCTTCTGAGACTCATTTGTTCATTCTTCTGGCAATCTACCATGTATTTAATAATCCTTATCAACATTGTAGTTTAAACACAAATTTTCTTCTGTCTTCCTTTTCAGTTCAGATTTCACATGCATATGAAATGACTGATGAAGCCATTGTTATACAAATTCATGTAACAACCCTTTACTACCTGTCCTCTAAAAATGAAACCAGGACCAGCAATTACCAAACTTTCTATACTTAGCACGTTTACTCTCTGCTTATTTCTGAGTGATTAGTAACAAAATCCTTACCATATTGATAGGCAGAATTTACATTAAAAGGAAATGTGAGAGAACTGGTTGTGCATTGCTTAGAATGCCACAAGACATAAAAAGAATCAAAAGTGTGAGAAAAAAGAGGGGTCAATAAATAGAATTGTTTATAGAGAATCCTTGAAGTTTTGTGTGTGTGACTAGATCACCTTTTAGGATTTATCAGTAGAGGAGAGAGATGGAAGCTACAATCTTCTTTATGTATCCCTAAACCTAGATTGCGTAGTTTTTCCTAGGATCATCCAGAGACTTTGCTATATGGGCCCCATATGCTTGAGGGATACTGTGGAATTAAGCAAGGATCTTGCCCAAAATTTCTATAATGACTGTAGAGTGACCAATTGCTTTGATAGGATCTCAGGGAAAGGCTATGGGAAGATTGGCCTGAACTTCGCCAGATGATTAAAGTAATGATATGCATGTATTTCCAACAACCAGAGAGAGAGAAAGTCAAGATGTTTGGGGTCCTTAGAAACCAGTATCAAGCTAAAGGTGAATGTTCAGAGACTGAGGAAAGAATTCCAAATATCATCCTGATGAAAATTAAAATCTCTTAAGAAATAGGTAAAACTGGAAGAGAAATAGAGACAGTGTTTCACTGTTGCCCACCCAAACATCCTTCTTTTCTAATAAAGTCTTGCAAATAGATCTGAGATGAGAGAGGAAATCTGATGTTAAACCAAGGTCCAAGTTTTCATGAAGAACATGATACAACCAAGAAAATAAATTAATTGATTATTTATGCTATTTAAGATGATCTAAATAAATATTATCTAAGAATACACATAAAATAATATACTTACTGGGTTTCCTTTTTAGAGAGAGATTGATCCTTTTCATTGAAGAAGGCAGTGAGAAAACCTATGCTTGTTTTATCCTTTCTACTCCAAGCATAGCACATTAACCAGCAAGCTCATCTTATTAGAGAACATGGAAATGCAAAATCTCAGGTGCCACCCAAGGCTACCAATTAAAAATCTTTCTTTTAATAAGATTTCAGGATATCCATATTTACATTAAAGTTTGAGATGTATCATGCATTTTAAAACTTTAGATACTAACAACAATAGCAAGACACTAAAGAAAAGTCATTACTGTCTAATTAGAATCAACTCATAGCTCACCTTCCAGGGGTTTTTCTGAGGTTATCTATTGTACAAGAGCAGATTGTCCATCTTTCTCTTGTGAAAAAACTTCTGAATTTGAACCACTAGAGAGGCCTCTAGCTTTTGGTTTACCAATGGAAATCCCTATAGGCTATACCACCAGAGTTCCCTGTTTCCTCTTTTAAATTATTTCTTTTTATCATTGCTGTCAAGTCCAAATCAGCTGATACAGCTGACTCCTTCAATGTGAACCACATGGGAGGCGAATCCTCATCATTCTTCCTTGGAGTTGGAGCAGCCAGAGGATTGAATTGCCAGAACGACACTTCCTTTGGGTGATCAGCACAACTTTTTAAGGACTATGTCACTGGAGCCGTATACATATATTTTTAGAATATCAGTGAAATGCTTTTTAGTAATTTAAACAATATTTATACATTACCTGCAAGGAACCAGACAACACTTAGCACTGGATTTAACGGCCAAGTATTCTAAACTCATAGAGTTTTTTGGAAGGCAATAAGCAGCCAATAAGCTGAAAAACAAATAATATATAAATTATTTGTAAATACAGTTTGTTAACAGAGCTACAGAGAGTCTTGGCAGTTAAAGCTTAATTTAATCAAATAAATACATATTAAATAAATATTATGTGCATGGCACCTCACTGGTATTTATCTATTGGGAATGGAAAGGAAAAAAATCCCAAATCATCTCCTTCTTAGAAGACAACTCTTTAAAAAAAAGTCATGCTGATTCCCTACTTAATGTGGTAAGTAGATAGTTCATTAGGGCCAGAAATTATAGGAAATCTGCGACTGCTTTTTAAGCAACATTAAAATAAGGACTCATCTGGGAAACCTGCTCAGAAAACCATAGGTTTTTATTTGGGCTGTCAGTGTGTACTTCACGGATATTGATTAAATATGAGGGCTCTTTTTCCCTCACAATACATGATAATCACAGGGTTTTCCAAGCAGGTGGGAACTTGGGAAAATTCATAATTATTGTAATTCCATTTCTTAAGAGTTAGTGATGGGTGAGAGTCTCTAAGTAGTATAAATAATTAAAAGCTTTATTCTAACTAAAAGGTTGACAGTTCAAACCCATGAAGTACCATCTTAAAAGGCACGCCTGGTGATCAACTTCTGAAAGGGGAAAGACACTAACAAGTCTACAGAACACTCCCTGCACATCTGGGAGTCTGTGAGTTACAGTATATTCAACAAAAACCAGCAACAATAACTTTTAAGAACCGAATTCATTTACCTAAACTTCTTGCCAACATCACTAACCTCAGTTGATCATTACTAGCTTTTGACAAATTTTGAGGCCTATTGTTTACCTGTGTGTTATTGACAGATGTTTTCCTGAGTTGTGCTGACTCTCAAACTGTGTGAATTTTTGCAAATTATAGATAAACTTTTGAGGAATGATGATTCCATAACACCAACTCATGAAGACTGGTACATAGACCAAGATTTTTTTTACTTGAGCAAAGGAACACTATCTGGCTTATAATCAGAAGGGGGAAAAAAGAGTAACTTCAAGGGTGCAAACTTTCATCACACTTTTAAATCTGGAAACATGTTAGTAATCCAATAAGCTGAAATATTAAAAAGGAAATAGACAGTTTTAGTGTGAAAAGAATAATAATTTACAATCCAAAATTGAAGGAAAAATTAATGACCAGAGATAGGCAAACGACACAATTTAGCTTGTTGAAAAGGAGGAGAACTTGAAGTACTGTGTTAAAGATCCAAGACTACAGTCTTCAATATAGATTAGAGCTCAACATCAAGGTAACAATCATCTTTCTAACTTAAACAATAAGCAGCATTATGATAGATGGAGGGAAGATTGAAATTGTCAAGGATTTAATTTTATTTGTATCCAAAGTCAATACCATGAAAACAGTAGTTAAGAACTCAAAAGACATCTTTAATTGGGAAAATCTGCATCTACAGAAAACTTAAGCAAGACTCACACCTCACATCATACACAAAATCTAACTAAAGAAGGATCAGGAATCTAGGAGTAAAATCAAAGACTATAAAATTCGTCAGAGAAAAGCTGAACGACTCTAGAAGTCCTACTCTACAGCATGAACAGACTTCCAAGCATAACGAAAAATCTACAACCAAGAGAGAATAAAATAGATCAATGGGACTTTCTAAAAATGAAAACCCCGTGCACCTCAGAAAACTTCTCCAACAGGGTAAAAAGGAAATCCGAAGACTAAGAAAAATATTTGGTAGTATTTTATTTGATAAAGGACACATATCTAAAATGTATAACATACTTCAGCCCTTCAACCACAAAAAGGTAAGCAACCCAACTGCAGAATGGGCACAAAATGTGAATAGTCACTTCATCAAAGAAGAAATTCACAAGGCCAAAAGACATATGAAGAAATTTTCAAAATCTCTAGCTATCAAGGAGATGCAAGTCAAAACAGCTATGAGATGTCACCTCACCCCAACAACAATAGAAAAGTTCAACAAAGTAGCAAACAACAAATGCTAGCAAGGTTGTGAAAAGATTGGAACTCTTATTCACTGCTGGTAGACCTGGAAAATGGTACAATAACTATGGAAGGTGGTCACCTTCTCAAAAAAATTGGAAATAGAATTAGCAGTTTACCTATCTATTCCTTTACTGGGAATATATCCTAAAGAAACCAGAGCTATGACTCAGACAGAAGTATACACACTTATGTTTATTGCTGCATCATTCATAATAGTAAATGATGGGAGCAGCTCAACTGCCCATCAACAAAAGAATGACTAGAAAAACTGTGGTACATTCACCTCATGGAATATTGTACAACCTTGAAAAACAATAAATTTGTAAAATACTATGCAACTTGGGTGAGCTCGGAAGACATTATGCTCAGGAAAATATCTCTGTCACAAAACGACAAATACTGCATAACTCTGATCTTATAAAATAGTATTAACACTGGTGGGGTAGGGGCAGGAAAATAATGGATAGATAATGAGCACTGACTGCATTAGAGCAAATGAGGGTAAAGAATGATAGGAAGGTATTATTAGACATTATACGTATGACAATTAACAATCTCAAACAAGAAGTGTGTTATAAAGTGAATTGGTAAGAAGGAGGAGGAGAGAGAGATAAAGGAAAATGTGTAACAATGAAAACTCAAGCTATCTGTAAGCTTTTGTTAAAATCACAATTAAAAAGTGCTAAAAACCAACTAAGGTGTGCTTGACCTAAATCATACTTCTTCCAACTGTCTCATCAGCCTGTGAAAGATAAACAATGAAATAAAGAAGATCAAAGATACATTTGTGCCTTATAATTTCAGTGGTGGTGGAGAATGTTAACATACCATAACCTGGCAGAGAGAATAAAAAAATAGGCAAAGTGCAGTCAGAATATTCCTTGATGGCAAAGATAATGAGACTTTGTCTCACACACATTGAATATCCTACCAATAGGCACTTGTTTCTGGAGAAATATATTGGTATATACATTGAAGTAGAAAAAAAGTGTAAAAGTGAAGACCCTCAGTGAAGTGGATTGACACAGTGACTGTAACATTACCTAAAGCATAGAAATTATTATAATGGTGGTGCAGGAATATGCAGGGTTTCATCCAATACCATGTATATTTAGAACTATCTAAATGGCTTATAATAACAGCAGAGTTATTGTCAGGCAGCGATGGTTCAATGGTAGAATATTCATCTTCTATGTAGGAGAATTGAGTCTGATTCCTTGCTAATGTACTGAATGCACAGTTATCACTTTTGTATCACAGGAAGCTGCCTTGTAATGGTTCTGAACTGATTTAGACAGTTTTCTGAAAGGCTGGTGATTGATTTATCAAAATTACTCAATGGAAATCCTGTTGAATATAATGATGCAATTAACAATTAATCATTCAATAGTACAAGATCAAGTAGTATTTTACTTTTTTATGGAAATGATAGAAGCAAGCTTGCTTGCAGAAAGTGAAAAGGACTTGAAATTCTTGCTGCAGAAGATCAAACACTAGAGATTTCAAAATTGATTACATCTGAACATCAAGAAAACACAAATCCTCTTTATTGGACCAAAAGGCAACATCACAATAGATAGAGAAATTATTGAAGTTGCCAATGATTTAATTTTACTTGTATCAAAGCTTAACACACATGATTAACCATAGTCAATAAATCTAAAAATGTGTTGCATTGGCAAAAGCAGTTTTAAAAATTAGAGGTCCAGGACCTCTACAAAGTTTAAAGAGCAATGATGACAGTAAAGACTAAGATACTCTTGAGCCAAGTCATTCTCTTTTCAATTAAGTTCTATGCATCCGAAAGTTAGATAATGAATAAGGACAACAGAAGAAGAATCAGTGCCTTTGGCTTGTGTGTTGGAGGAGAAAACAGAATATTCCATGGACTGTAAAATAAGGAAACAAGTCAGTTTGGAAGAAGTGTAAACAGAGTATTCCTCAGAAGCATGGATGATGAAACTTTGTCTCACATGCATTGAGTATCTTGCCAGGAGAAGCAAGTACTTAGAAAAAGACATCTCAAGAAGATGGATTGACACTATAAGAATGGTCTTGAGCATATCGGTGATAATAAGGATAGTGCTGGATAGGATAGGATTCAGATCTGTTGCTCATCAGGTCACTACGAGCCGAAGTTAATTTGATGGCATCTAACAACCATAACCATAAGTTAGGAGTAAACTGTACAATAACTAACACTTACACATTTTTAATGAATACTTAATCTTAGACATTGCCCTGCAAATAACAAGACAGGGAGTTCAAATCCATTAGCTTCTTTGCAGGAGAAAACCTGCTGGAGGGTCAGCTACTAGTCAATTCCAATTTAAGGACACACAACAACAACAACAAATACACTTTTTAGTACACACATAACAATATGCACAAAGCGTGGGGGTGGGGGAATGAAACATATACTTTAGGCTTGTTGTTGATTGACTTTGAGTTGAGTACGACTCATAGCAGCCCTTTGAACAAAAGGTCGGAAACCCCACAACTATTGACATTTATTAAAGTCCATAGAGTTACCAAAGGCATGTTATTTAGGAAGTAGTTGCCAGTCCTGCTTCCAAGGCTAGGTGTCAAAGATTTAGTGACTGAAAGAGAATGAAATTTTTAAAAGAATTTTGGCTTAAATATTTAGGGTGTATACTGATCTAATAATGGGAATCTCTGTCTTCCTTACCAAGGGAAATATTTTTTCTCTTCAGTTTATTATCAATAAGGGTTCTGAAAGAGAAGCCTAGAGACTATAAGAAATTACTAGCATGTAATGAATTAATGTCTCTCTAAAACATACTGCATCTGGGTATAATTGTAAAAAGAATTTAGAAAATGATCATCCTGTGTGTTTAATCTGTGTTTATGACACAGATTTCCCCCCAGATTATGGAAAAATAATGACAAATATAATTTAGTAATTCAAACATGGAATGTATATAGCTTGAATGATGGAAACTAGAAATTGTGAAAAATGAAAGGGAATTCATGAACATCAACATATTAGGATTTAAGATGGATTAATTGAGATGGACTAGCTTTGGGCACGTTGAATCAATCATATAATTATATGGTATACTGTGCAGGGAATAAAAATCAGAAGAAAAATGGTGCTGCATTTATAGTAAAAAAGTTAATTTCAAGTTCTATCCTAAAATACAATGTTGTGAGTGATAAGATATTATCTATACACATAAAATGAAGTGGAGAAAGAATGTCCTAGTGTTCCTGGTCTTGCCCTCTAGGCCAAACCTTTTTATGAGTAAATCTGATAATGTCCATCTCCTGATAAGAATGACCAGATCCTGATAAAGCCCAGAACTTGATCACACATTGATAAAACCTGTACCCTCAGATTCCTGAGAACATATCTCCTCTAAATCTCCCTAACAACCCCTAAAAAAAGAAACTGCCTTTTCCTGCTTACACACCACTCTGGTGCAAGTGGTCACCTGGCATCATTTTGAGACTACTCAGTAAAGGTGTGTTTGTTTATTGAGAATAGCTTCTTTCTTTTCTACCAACTCTTTTTTTCTATCTAACAGAAAGACCCATTAACACGACTATTATTCAAATATATGCTTCTGTATGTAGATCTAAAGAGGAAGAGATTGAGAATTTTTATCAAATCTTGCAGTCCAAAATTGATTGAACGTGGAATCAAGAAACATTAACGATAATTGGTAATGGGAATGCAAAAGTTGGAGACAGTCAAGAAGGAATCGTAGATGGAAACTATAAGGATGATGATAGAAATGAGGCTGGAAATGAAACGATTGAATTTTATATTTTCAATGATTTCTTCATTGCATGTACCTTTTTTAAAAGACACAAACAATGACTTTACATGTGAACCTCACCTAATGGCCTGCATAGAAGTCAGATTGACTATATCTGTGGAAGAAATCATTGGAGAAGTTGAGTATTGGCAACCAAAACTAGTTTGGAGTGGACTGTGGTTCAGTCAGACCATGAAGTATTCATGTGCAAGTTCAGATTGAGCCAAAGAAAATGAAAATAAGACCATGAAAACCAAGATACGATATCTCATACATTTCATATAAAATTCAAGATGATGTGGAAAAAGTTTGAGGCATTGAACACCAATGATCAAAGGTCAGATGAGCTCTGTGATGATATCAAGGATATCATTCATGAAGGAAGCAAAAGATTATTACAAAGATAGAAGGAAAAGGGGGGAAAGTGAAATGGAGAGAAAAAGAAAAAAATGGAAATTGATGTCAGAAGAGACTCCAAAATTGCACTAGAACCTCAAGAAGCCAAAACAAAGAGAACACATGCTGCAGTAAGAGTTGAACAGAAGATTTCAAAGGGCAGCTCAAGAAAACAAAGCAAAGTATTATAATGTAAGGTGAAGTCAACTGTAATTGGAGAATAAAAAGTGAAGAAGTTGTTCTGCATTTCTGAAGCTAAGAGAACAGAAAAACAAATTTAAGCCTCGACTCACAATATTGAAAAATGCTATAGGCAATATATTGAATGACCCAGAAAGCGTCAAAAGAATATGGAGAGAATAAGTCATTGCACCAAAAGGAAGTGACTAACATGGAAAAAATTTAGGAAATCTGTTGTGAGCATGAGTCAGTGGTAATGAAGCATGAAGTGGAAGCTTCATTGAAGGCATTGGCAAAAAAAAGGCCTCAGAAATACTGGTATACCATTTGATTTGCTTTAATTAGTAGACATAGCCCTGGATGAGCTTACCTGTCTATTCTAGGACAGCTGTTTGGCCAATGGATTGGGAGAGATCCATGTTTGTTTCCATTCCCAAGAAAGCTGATGAAACAGAATGTGCAAACTATTGCACAATATTGTCAATAGCACATTCATGCAAAATACTGATAAAGAACATTTAAAAATGGCTATAACAATATATAGATGGGAACTCCAAAAAATTCAAGCAGAATTTAGAAGACGTCATGCACTAGGAATATTATTGCTGATGCCAGATGGATTCTGGCAAAAAGCAAAGAATACCAGAAAGATGTCTATTTGTGCTTTATTGACTATGCAAAGGCATTTGACTATGAAACATAAGTTATGACTAACATTGAGAAGAATAGGAATCCCAGAACACTTAACTGTGCTCATGAAAAATCTATACCTTGTCCAGGAAGCTCTTGTGTAAACAGAGCAAGGGAACACTGCATTGCTTAAAATTAAGAAGAGAATGTATCAGAGTTGTCCTCTCTCTCCATATCTATTCAATTTGTATGCTGAGCAAATTATTCAGGAAGCTGGACTCTATGGAGAGAAATGTAGGATAAAGATTAAAGGGAGACTCATCAATAACCTTCATTATGCAGATGACACAAACTTGATGCTGAAAGTGAGGAGGATTTGAAGTACTTGTTGCAGAACATAAAAGAATATAGCCTTTAATATGGATTGCATCTCAATGTCAAGAAAACTAAGATTCTTACCACTGGACTGATAGGCAATGTCATGATTAAAGAGATTAAAGATATTAAAACCATCAAAAACCTTCATCTTACTTGGATCCACAATTAACTCCTTTGGACTCATAAGTCAGAAAATAAGGAGACATATTTCAAAGGGAAAGTCTGCAGGTCTATTCCTCTCCAAATTATTGAGGAGTCATGATGTCAGTTTGAGGACTAAGGTGTGTCTGATTGAGGCATGGTCTTTCTGAACACTGGTTATGCATATGAGAGCTAGAGAATGGGAAAAAAATGACAGAAGCAAGAATTGATGCCTTTGAGCTGTGGTGTTATAAAAGAGTGCTGAACATCTCATGGACTGCCAAAAGAACAAACAAAAATGTTTTGGAGAGTGTGCATCCAGAGTGCTCTTTGCAGGCAAAGATAATGAGGCTTTATCTCATGTAATTTGAGCATGTTGCTAGGAGGGCCTATTTCTTAGAGAAGAACATGATGTTCAGAAAGGCCGAACTTCGGTGAAGAAGAATAAGACCCTTTAACAAGTGAATTGGTATGGTGACTACCACAATGGACTCTAATGTGGCAGGACGGTTGAGGATGACACAGGATAACACAGGGTTTAGATCTGTCATTCATAGGCTTGCTATGGGTGTATTCGACTCAATGGCACCTACCAACAACAATATAACAATCTGTGTTTATAATGAGGGATCAGAGTTTTAAAAGGCTGAATTTCAGGATACCATTTCAATGCCATTGATCATCCTCAGTTAAAATCTGCTTGTGTTCTATTTTCTCATTCATTGTATTTAAGTGCAGTGGACTAAAGTATGATCGTATCTATGTTGTCATAACTAGTTACAGTAGAATCAGGAACCCACCTACTCTTCCATCAAGGGGGACCAGCACAAGGTTGACTCAGTTATCCTAGGGCTTCAAGTTTTTGGAGATG
Organism: Elephantulus edwardii; assembly: GCF_000299155.1. Taxonomy (NCBI): domain Eukaryota; kingdom Metazoa; phylum Chordata; class Mammalia; order Macroscelidea; family Macroscelididae; genus Elephantulus; species Elephantulus edwardii. Next base: position 6,576,566 of record NW_006399842.1, on the reverse strand, counting down.
CAAGAACCAGAATATATGTATGTGTATGTATGAGATGTTGTTCCCAACATGATGTTGGAAAGGGTGGAGAGTCAGTGAAAGAGAGGAAGACCCTCAATCAAGTGAATTGAATAGGTGACTCCTTCAACGGGCATTTGGGTGCTGGGAGGTGGGAGGATGGTGCATGCCAGGACTAGGTTCATATCTTTTGTTCACAGGGTCACTATGAGTCGTACTCAACTTGATGGCATCTAACAACAAATAACATTTTATTGCGTACTGTACAGACACAGAGTCAGAACCAACTTATAGCTGACTGTCCAATGGATTTTCAGAGGCAATTAATGGCACAGGAGGAGATTCCTCACCTTTCTGAAATGG
>NW_006399842.1:6572544-6575606 GCF_000299155.1 Elephantulus edwardii | reverse complement strand
CAGAGGCAAGCTATTTAAGAAGTGGATGCTACTCCTGCTTCCAAGCTTGTTTTAATCATGAAGCTCTACCAAACACTGTCCTCCATGGATAACTTTTGTCACACTTGACACATCAGTGTCATAGCGTTCAGCTTTACAGCAACCACAAGTTAACCTCTGTACAGCAAATGGATAGACCAGTGCTATATAGTTGTTGTCAGGTGCCATCGAGTCGTAGATGACTCATAGTGACATTATGACCAAAAGGCCTGAGCACTGTTCATGCATAGAGTTTCCAGAGGCAAGCCATTTCGAAAGTGGATGCTGCTCCTGCTTCCAGGCTTGTTTTGGTCAGGAAGTTCCACCAAACACTGTTCACCATAGGTACCCATTACCACATTTGGCACATCACTGTCACAGTGTTCAGCATTACAGCAACCATGAGTTACCTCTGTACAGCAACACACAGACCAGTGCTATACCACCTAGAAGAATGTTTGACAGGAAATATCTCTCTCTCTCTCACTCTATCTCTGTCTCTATCTATCTATTTAGGTTTCCAATCTTGCTTTCATAGTTTGTGAGATCACTCAAACTCCAACTCACTACTCTTGTCAGTTCCTTCTCATAGTGACCCTCCTTTGACTTTCAGTTTCTGAGGGTGTAAACTAAATGGAGAAGAAAATATTCATTTTTCTCCTGAGGAGCCATTGGTGAGTTTGGACCATTGAAGACACACAACATTTGGGTAAGCAGAGCCACTCCCTACTGTTGTTGTAGTTGTTTCTGGGCTCTGTCTAGACCACTGTAACTCAGAACCACTCTATGAACAGCAGATTTGAACCTTGCCCTCTCATAAGCCATTATCAGATCCCCAACATACTCAATCCTATTGTTGCAATCACTGTATGAAACCAAATTCTTTAGGTGCTTCCTCTTTTATTGACTTACTATTTTTCCCAGCACAATATCTTTTTCCAAGAACAGATTCCTCTTGAGACATGCTCAAAATATCAAAGAAGAAACTAATTGCACTTCTTCCAAGACAGAGTTGTTTGTTCTTTTAATAGGACGTGATATATTCAACAGTTATAGAAAATTCAAAAGCATAAATTCTTTTTCAGTCTTCATTGTTCATTATCCAACTTTCAAATTTCTAGGAAGCAGCTGAAAAATAGCATGGCTTAGATCAGGAGCAAGTTTAATCATTAAAATTGTATTCTTGATCCTTAGCATTTTAAGAGTTCTTTGCAGTAGATTTTCCCATTGCAACACATATTTTGATTTCTTGACTATTGTTATTATGAGTGTTGACTGTACATTCAACTAAAATAAAATCATTGACAACTTCAATTTTCCCTCCTTCTATCATGATGTTGCCTATTATTCCAGTGGTGAAAATTTTTGTTTTCTAAATGTCTTAGTCTTCTGCAGCAAGTGTTTCAAGTATTTTTCATTTTCTACAAGTAAAGATTTACATCCTGACTAATTTACTGATGACTCTTCAATTCCAGTGTTACATTCTTCTGCATATGGTTCATCTTCTGGAATGATTTGCTTGGCATACAAATTAAATGGATGGGGAGAAAGGACTCAACCATGATCATGTCTTTTCTAATTTTAAACAATACAGTCTTTCCTCATTCTTTTCAGACAATTGATTCTTGGTCTAGGCATAGATATCTCAAGAGCACGATTAAGTGTTCTAAATCCCCATGATTCTCAACATTAGTCATAGTTTGCTTTGACCTACACAGAGAAATGATTTTGTAGAGTCTATAAAACACAGTTAAACATCTTTTTAGTATTCTCTACATCCAACCAAGATCCATTTGATATTATCAATGAAATCCTTCCTGCCATGACTTCTTCCAAATTCAGCTTGAATTTTTTGAAAGCACCTGTTAATGTAATGTCCTACTCATTTTAAATTAATCTTCAACTGGATTTTACTTGCATGTGATATTAATGATGCTGTTAGAAAATTTCCACATTTGGTTGGATTACCTTTTTTGGAATGAGAACAAGTGTGTATATCTTCTAATCAGTTGGCCCGGTGGCTGTCTTCCAAATTTCTTGCCATAAGATAGTGAAAAAAATTCAAGGTTACTGTTAAAAACTTCAACTAGAATTCTTTCAATTCCTAGGATCTTATTTTTTGCCAATACTTTCAGTACAGTTTGAATTTCTTCTTCAATTACAACTGGTTTTTGATCACATACTTGCTGCAAATATTCATGATGAACCTATTCTTTTTGGTACAGTGATAATGTATATCCTTTTGATTTTTCCTGCATCATTCATAATTTTGCTTATAGAATCCTTAAGTATTGCATTTAGAGGGTTGAATTTGTTCTTCAGTTCTTTCAGCATGAGAAAATACCAAACATGTCCTTCTTTTTTGTTTTTGTAACTATAGATCTTTGCTCCTTTTGATTTAATACTTTCTCTTCTTTACTTTTTCTTGAAATCTTCTGTTCAGTTACATTCAGCATTCCTTCTCCTTGGTTTGGATTTTTTCTTTCTAATGCATCATTTAGGAAGAAAGTACAAGGTCATTACAACACATAGAAGAAAGAAATGACTGATATGATTGTCAGAAGCAACTCTGAAACTTGCACTGGAGCTGTTACTTGAATTCCTAACTTTTTAAATGTAGCTAATTAAATTACAAACCTTTTAAAGCTTTCAAATGATGTGTCATCTAGCAGTGTTGTGTACCAGTCATTTGAGCTTATTTCACTTTTCTTCTACTGTCACACCGAATATTAAACTTTTCTCAATAGACTGTGCATCTGATCATTGCTATTATGGTAGGCATTCCAAAGAAATGGATTTATAATGAGAACTGCATATCTCCATGGACTATTGATTCATGTGGATAGTAACTTACTTTGCTGTAACTCATTCAGCCTCTATTTCTCCATGTTCTGGTGTTGTTATGTGCCATCGAGTTGCTTGCGACTGATAGCAACCCTATGTACAACAGCCCTAAACCCTGCTCTATCCTGTGCCAATCACATTGCCTCTGACACACCTATCCTGATTACCCCAGTCACTGAATCAATCCACCTCATAGAGGG
>NW_006399842.1:6561443-6571529 GCF_000299155.1 Elephantulus edwardii | reverse complement strand
TTCTCTGTTGATGTGCTGTTGCAGTCGTTTTTGGATAATCTTCAGTAGAATCTTTCTTGCATGTGAAATCAATGATATTGTTCTGTAGTTTCCACACTCTGTTGGGCCACCCTTCTTTGGAATCTGAACAAATATAAATCTCTTCCAATCAGTTGCCAAGTGGTTTTCTCCAGATTTCTTGACACAGCTTGGAGAGCACATCCAGGGCAGCATCTGTTAGGTGAAATATGTCAATTGGTATACAGTCTATTCCTGGGGCCTTATTTTTTGCTGTTTCCGTCAAAGCAGCTTTATTCTGGTAAGTTTTGTAAAACACTACATCTGGCAAAGAATCTCTGCCCTAGGAGAAGGTTGGGGCTCTGCCCTTCCTGTTCAATACTCCTTTCACATTCCTGGACTATGGACTGTCCCCTCTGTTCATTTGTTCTTGCCTTGGCCAATATTTGTGAATTAGTATATTGTTCTGTTAGCTCTTCTTGGTCAGAATCAATCCTATTCTCTTTTGAAGTTGTTCCTATAGCTTTTCAAACACAAATAAATATATTAGCAAGAACTTGATAGCACATTGTATTTTTTTTATGTACATATCACAAATGTTTTGTAAATGAAGAAATGTGGGCTCAGACTGCAAAGGTCTTTTCTAATGTTACATAGCTAATTCATACCAAAGGAGAGTTAAGCTTCATTTTTCCAACACCAAATACCTTTTCCCCACAACACCTTAATACTAAACATTTTCAAAAATAAAATTTTAAAAGTCTAATTTTACTTGAAAATTTAAATTTATCCACTTCTAAAATACTTTGCATCTGGAAACTCTATGAGTTTGGAGAAACAATGTAAGTTATACAAGTGTTCTGATCTCTCATTCATAGGGTCACTATGAGTCATCTACAACTTGACGGCACTTAACAACAACAACAAAAACGACAACATACAGAAAGCTCAGTTGGCCTAGTGGACAGAAAGTGATGCCACCAAGGCAAAGATGGGTAATTTTAATCTGCAGCTCTCAAGTCTGGTTTTAGTTGTTTTTGGTCATCTTCTAAGGGGCATAGCACTGGTCTGTCCACTTGCTGTACAAAAGTAACTTTGTGGTTGCTGGGATATTGAACACTGTGACACTGATGTGTTAATGGTTACCTATGGTTGACAGTGTTTGGTGGAGTTCCTTGATTAAAACAAGCTTGGAAGCAGGAATGGTATCCACTTCCAAAACAGCTTGCCTCTGAAAACTCTATGAACTTCGAGAAATGATGAAAGTTATACAACAACAACAACAACAACAACCATAAATAACTATTCACTCAACCAAATAATTCCTCAGTTTATAAGGAAAGGCTCCACAGTGTTCTTTTAAATAAGTTATTTCCTCAATAAGAGCTAAATTGGATTTATTATACAAATTGTGATTTGCATGGAACTTATAAAAAATATATTGGTTGTATCAAATAAGTATAACTACATATTGAATGCTTTAAGCCTGTGGATATTTTATTGTCCTCCCTCATGCTTGTTCTAATGAAATCACTACATACATAGTAAGTATTGGAATAGCCTATGGGCTTCAAGGTTGGAAGGGGATTTAAAGGTTATTAAATCTAACTCATTATCCATGCTTGGATCTCCTTCAACTTCTTTGCAAATAGCACTCTCTAATTTATGCATGAACACCTCTAATGACAGAAAGCTTGCAACTTCTCCAAGTTTTCGATTTCTATTTTTCCTATTCCTTAAATGATATCTCACTTCTAAAAACAATTGAACAATATGTCTTTCAGCTGATCTATACTTGATAACCTAGCCTGAAATCCTACATGGTATCAAAAAAGACATATGCATTCTAGATTATTCAAGTTCCCTGATTATTAAATATGACTTTTTTCTGTGTATTTTGATTATGATGAGTAAATGTGAGAATTTGTTGATTTTCTTAGTTTTGGTTTTACTGCAGGAGTAGTAGCTATTTATACTTATAAAGGGGGTTTAATAGTGCTGCAAAAGCAATGAAAATATGTCCTCCTTGATTTCACGATTCCTCTAGATGAATTCTTATCCAAAGAAAAGAAAAGTAGGAATTAATGGAATGTTGTGAACGTGTGGGCCCTTCCTTAGGTAATAATTTCATTTAGGCTATCAATCAATGGATAATTTAAAAAATGTTTCTTTACTGAATCCTTAACATTAAATTTGTGCATTCTCTCCTTCCCTTGCTCTTCTATTGTATCATTACCAAATTTTTTATCATCTTGAACTCATGTGGTTCTATGTATAAAATAAGCATGCTTTACTCTGGTATTATCTTTATGCTTGTTCTTGTGTGTCAGCAAGTGGGAACCAACCAACAGCTGGCTTTCAGAGGCGGGACACTGCACAGCAGGAGAGTGCTGGTCCTTTGCCCATGGAGCAGCTTGTGGATTCAATGATGCTTTTGGGATTGCTGTGCAGGTTCTCACCGTTAGGCAACCAAAGCTCCAGTTTTTTATTAGTATTGATGCTTTATATTCCTTTTTTACTATTACGTAGTGCTTTCCAACATAGGGAGTTCATCTTATAGTTGTTACAGTTTTTGTTAGGTGCTGTATCTTATGGGCAACAAATCAAAACCTATTCTATCCTTTACCATTCTCCCAATCTCTATCCTATGTCCAGAAGTTCATTAGATAATATTCTGGTTTGATCCATAGAACTATCATTGGTTGATTTTCAACAGGACTTTCTTCTTAAGTTGTTGTAGTTGTTACGTGCCGTTTAGTCACCTGTGAATCATAGTGACCCTATGTACATCAGCTCTGAAGCCTGCTCATCCTGACCCAGTCTCACTAATTCCGACACACCAACCATCATTGCCCCAGTTACTGTATCAATCCTTCTTATCCAGGGTCTTCCTCTCCTGTGCCATCTCCACACTTATGGGTATGATGTCCTTCTCCAATGACTGGTATCTCCTGACCACATACCCAAAGTATGTGAGACAGAGCTTCAAAATCCTAGCCTCCAAGGAGACAGACGTATTTTTGTTTTCTTGGCGATTTATGATACATTCAAGACTCTTCTTGAGCACCACAATTTGAAGGCATTGATTCTTCTGTTATTCTTAGTCATTGTCCGGCTGTCTGGTACATAGCAAATAATTGCAAAGACCATAGCCTGGATCAGGCACACCTTAGTCTATACATTGACGTTGTTGCTTTTTAGTATTCTGGAGAAGTCCCTGATTGCAGATTTTCCCAGTGCAATCCGTCTTTTGATTTCCTGACTGCTCGTGCCAAGAGTGTTGATTGTGGAGCTGAGCAATTTGAAATTGTTAACAACCTCAATTTCTTCTCCATTTATCTTTGTTCTGCCAACTGGCTCAGTGGAGAGAATCTTTGTCTCCTTTATGTTGAGTTTCAATGCACACTGAATACTATAGTCCTTGACCATCTGTATCAAATACTTCAGGTCCTCCTCTGTTTCAGCAAGGAAGGTTGTGTCATCTGCGTAATGTAGGTTGCTGATGAGTCTTCCTCCAATCCTGATGCCACATTCCTCCTCATAAAGTTCTGCTTCCCAAATGAAGTTAGTTTAAAAGTCTGTGGAAACCTGTACACAACGGAGGGTGACTGTGTTTATATTTATAATACCAATGTCACTGCTTCCAGAACTAAAGCGACATGCAAGCCATTACAGTTGACACTAGGGGTGGGGGCAACCAACAAATCAACACTTGTGTAAAGTTAAGAATTTTCCATTTATGAAATTTATTTTAGCCCTTTAAAGACAAATAAATAAATAGCAAGGGAAATATAAAGATATTGTTCATTTTTATACAACCAGAAAGTAATGGAAAAAAGAGAGGTTCCATGCTGTTGTCTTCTCTTTGAACATGGTAGATGCATTTTCATTTTTGTTTTGTTTTGACTTCCCTACAAGTTTTCATGGATAAGTGATTTCTGCTATTCCTTTTTAAGATGTGAAAAAATCCTGAACTACAATCTGACAGAAAAAAATATTTAGTATATCTAAAACAGCTCTCTTTTACCTTTACAAACAATAGAAGTCATAATCAACAAATTGATCTGTCCTTGGTAGTTCCCACCCCCCCCTACATAGTCAAGAGTTTTATCTGTTTACTACCTTTCTTTCAATGCAGCTGAAATGTCCTACACTCCTTAAAGTTCAGAGGAAGCTTCAGTTCCAGTGTGGCATGATGATCCATCTATTCCTAAGTCCCTTCAGCTCTCTGTCCTTTATATGACTTTATGGAAGCTAAATTTTGTCTTGCCAAGCATCGGGCTCACCTTCCTTGGGCCTCTATCTATTTTCCTATTAGTGAAATGGCAGACAGCAGGAGGAAGACCTTATTCCCTCATCAAACTACTTCTTCAGCATTCAGCTGTAATAACCCCCTCCCTCCCGAATGTTGGTAGCACTTTTCTCACAACATTCAAGGCTATTACAATAGAGTGCCACCAGAGAGTCTGAATGGGGAGCTCATTAGCTTTGTGAGCCTGCATATGTCCAAAGAGAGTTTATGTGTAATCCCAACAATTTTCTTTTGTTTGTTTTTTATGTTGAATTCTCTCTGGCTGAGGTTGATTACACTGGCATCATTAACTCACACAGAACTGGAAATAACCCTATGGGGAATCATCCCAGCGTAGACCCCAGGGAGGAGTGTCATAATAGTTCTTCTCCGTCTCCAATGGTTCTGCTCCTAATTAATAATAGTCTTGATGCTGTTTTTAGAGTTTCTTCTTACAACATCAACTCCTCAAGGGGGGAAAAAGGTACTTAAAACCTTCTCCACAAGTTTAAGTTCTTATTCTCATTTTTTGAGCTTCCTTCTGAATTTTGGCTAGTCTGTTCTATGCATATTACTGTCAGTAAGGCTAAGGGTAACTCACTTATTCCATCTACTTTGACTATTTTAAAATTATTTCCTAACGTGGGCAATAGCTTCAAGATTCAGAAAATCACACCTAAATTACTTATTCAGTCTCAGAGTTTCACCTCTAGGAGAACAGAGTTTAAATTTTCATTTAAAACCCCCTAAGCAAAAGCACAAAGCAAGTGCCAGGTACAGAGCAGGTGCTCATGAAATGGAAAACTTCTTTCTCTTTCTATTGTAACGCAAAAAGAGTATTAGTCTAGCATATAAATCAAAGTATTAGAATGAGATACTATACTCACTGAAAAATGCAAATCAGTGAGACCAGTCATGTTGTGGAGAATCAGAAAAATAAAAATTTTAAAAAACAAACAAAAAACCCTACAAGGCATGGATTTGGCTCCAGGAAGGAAAACACTCATGGTGTTTTCACCATGTAAATAGTGACTAGCAAATTCAAACTGATGGTAACGCTGCTACTTACCATTTACTCTATGATGACAATTTCTATGATGACATTCTCTGACTTTAACTAATTACAAACACTTAAACTGAACCATGACTTAATTTGTTCCTCTAGTAATTCTCAGAGCAAAAGACTGTTATTAAGCCCATTTTTAAGATTTAGGAAAATTAGTCTTGGTAAATGTCTTAATTTCTGAGTGCTTTTAGAATACAAATGCCATAAGCATGTGGCTTCAAAGAACAAAAGTTTATTTGATCACAGATAAGCAGGCTAGAGATTGAATCCTGGGTATCTGCTTTAGAAGACTCTATCAACTCTGGAGCAAAATCTTTGTCTCTTTCAGTCCTAAAGCTCTTAGATTCATATTTGACCCTCACATGGTATGCATTCTCATTTTGCTTCTTTTGTGTTCAACCTACTTTAAAAAGAATAATTTATAACTAATTGAGCTGAGGATATACTCTACCCTAAGATTATCTCATTAAATAACAAAATTTATATTCACAAATAGAGTTATGAATATGTTTGCAGGTAGAGATATAAAGTTTCCAACATAGAATTTGGAGACACAACTCAATGTGTAAGTGTTATTGACAGGTTATTGAGTAGAATGTATTTGAAGCAAAGAGTGCATCAGATATGGTGAAAATGACACAGGATAGGACAGGATTCAGGTCTGCTGTTCAAAAGGTCATCAGGCGTATTATTCACCTCAATGATACCTGAAATGACAACAATTTTGCTTCAGTCTTCACGAACGTAACCAGTCTGCCTCATCCCACTAAACCAGCCATCTTCCTTTTCTTCACCGTAATCTAATACTAATTAGTCATCCATCATGCAAGATTACCAATTTGAACAATCTAGGGAAGAAGACAAAAGATGGCAGTAATAGAACATTATTTGTATGATCAGAATTGAAAGAGCTAAGTGGTGCAATTCCATGATTGGGACAAGACGCATGTGACTTAGATAGCTTTTCTCACTTTGTCACTATCTGAATTTACTCCACACAGTGATAAGCCATGAAGAAAGAAACCCAACAACTTGATTTCTCAATCTGCAACATACAGGTTACAAGTTACAATTTAAAAGCATTTACAAAATACCCAACAAACAAACCAACACATTTGCTATAAGAGTTGCATAATGCAATAAGAACACAGAGCAGGACATCTCATTTAATTTTATGATTCATGGAAAATTTTCATGGAAAAAACTTAATCTTGATTCATAACTTATAGATGAGTGGGGGGAAATGGGAAGTGAAAGAGAACACTAAGCCATCAGTTCAGGCAAAAGGAACACTGTAGGAAATGTATGAAAGTTAATGTAAAAAAAATGAGAATATGCTTTTAAGTAACCAAATTTACACAGCCATTTTGAAAACTAAATAGAGGGTGGCATGGAAACCAATCAAAGTCTTAAACTCCTTGCTATTAATTAATAACCAATTTACAGCTGAACTATCTGTTTTTAGAGACTAAATCATATGGGAGAAGATTATTCATCTTTCTCCCACATAGCAGCTGGTAGATTCAAACTACTTGCCTTTGAATTGGCAGTGCAACTCCTTATCTATTATGACACCAGTGTTAAGCTCTAGTTATACAGAAGCAAAGAGTGTAAGAGGAACATCTATCTGTGTCTTATAGAGTATAAAAAGGAATTTGACTATGTTGATCACTACAAATTGTGGCTAACTTTGAGAAGAATGGGAATCCCAGAACACTTGATAGTGCTCACATGAAACCTATACTTGAAGCAGGAAGCAGTCTTCAGAATAGAGCAAGGAAACACTACAGGGCTGAAAATCAAGAAAAAAATTGTGTCAGGGATGCATCCTGTCTCCCTTTTCTATCCTGCCAACCTTTTCAATCTGATCAAAATCAGAATGGGTGTAGTGAGGGTTGTATTCTGTCTCCATACCTTTGCAATCTATATGCAGAACAGATCATGCGTGAGGATAGGCTCTATAAGGAGAAATGTGGCAACGGGATTGGAGGAAGATTCATCAACAATCTATGTTATGCAAATTACACAACAACCCTGCTTGCTGAAACTGAGGAAGACCTGAAGCGCTTGCTGTAGAAGACCAAGGACTGCAGCCTTCAATATGGATTAAAGCTCAAGATCAAGAAAACAAAGTTTCTCACCAGCATCATTTTAGATGGTGTTGAAATTGAGTGTTAACAGTTTTCGTTTATTTGGCTCCACAATCAACACTCTTGGTACTAGCGGACAGGAAATCAAGAGACAAATGGCATTGGGAAAGTCAGCTGTGAGGGACCTCTTCAGAGTACTGAAGAACAACCTCAGTCTGGAGACTAAGGTGTTCCTGATCCAGGGTATAGTCTTTGCAATTTTTTGCTATATGTCAGAGAGCTGAACAATGCCTAGAGATGATAGAAAGAGAATTGATGCATTTGAGCTGTGATGCTGGAGAAGAATATTGACTATATCATGAACTGCTAGAATAAATAGGTTCATCCTGGAGAAGGTGAAACCAGGCTGCTCCTTGGAGGCAAGGATTCTGAAGCTTCATTGGACATACTTTAAATATGTCACAAGGAGGGACCAGTCCTTGGAGAAGGACATCATACTTGGGAGTGTGGAGGTCCAGTGCAGGAGAGGAATACCCTCGATGAGAAGGACTGATTCAGTCACAGGGGCAATGGGTGTATATGTGTCAGAGACAATAAAGTTAGCACAGGATAGAGGAGGTTTTACAGTTCTTCTACATAGGGTTGCCATGAGTCGCAAGTGAATCTATCTCACATAACAATAAAAACAACAACATGGAGAACAGATCATTTGGGAATCGGAGGAGGAATGTGGCATCAGGATTGGAAGAAGGCTCATCAAAAGCTGTATTAGGCATATGACACAACTTTGCATGTTGAAACTGAGGAGGATCTGAAGAATTTGCTACAGAAGGTCAAGGTCTACAGGTTTGAACATGGATTGAAGCTCAACATCAATAAGAAAAAGAGTATCATCACTGGGCCAATTGACAGCACCATGATAATATAATAGAGCAGAGAGTGAGGTTGTTAAGGATTACAGATTGCTCAGCTCCACAATCAATATTTGTGGCACCAGCAGTCAGGAAATCAAAAGACAAATCTTTTTTGGGGAAAGTCTACTGTCAGGGATTTCTCCAAAGTGCTAAAGAGTAATGATGTCAGTGTAGGGACTAAAGTGTGCCTGATCCAGGCTGTGATCTTCACAATTACTTTTTATGTGGATCAGAGAGCTGGAGTATGACCAAGGATTACAGAAGAATAATTGATGCCTTTGAATTGTTGGTGCTGGAGAAGAGTATTGGACAGATCATGGACTACCATGAGAATAAACAAGTATGTCTTGGAGAGGGTGAAACCAGTTGCTCCTTGGAGAAAAGAATTTTGAAACTCCATCTCACATACTTTGAGCACATGGCCAGGAGGAACCAGTCCTTGGAGAGGGACATCATGCTTGGAAGAGTGGAAGGACAATGCAGGAGAGGAAGACCCTGAATAAGATGAATCGAAGAAGTAACTGGCGTAATGGGGTAGGTGTGTCACAGTCAGTGAGACTGGCTCAGAATAGGGTAGAATTCACAACTATTGTACTTAGGGTCACTATGAGCTGCAGGTAACTCAATGGCACATAACAATTTAAAACACTGTAGGACAAATAGTACAAATGCAGTAAAAGTCACCTATTCTTTAAAAGACACCTATTCTTTTTTAAAAGACCCCAAGTGGTATGTAATATATTAAGCTCCTCCCTTAAAGGGTAGGGAGCTCTGGTAGCTTAGTGGTAAAAAGTTATGCTACCATCCCAAAGGCATGTGGTCTGAATCTACCAGCTGCTCCACAGAAGGGTGGGCAATCTCTTTTCATGCAATTAACTGTTTCTGTAAGCCTGTTGGATTGCCAGCTACGGTTCTGTTCTGACTCAGTGGTACACAATATCACTTGCTGAAAAGTTGGATGTCTGAATCTACTAGCTTTGTGAGAGAAAGGATGTCAGTCAGCCCCTCTAAGGATTTGCAGCCTTGAGAACCAGATGTTGGGGTCTATGAATTGGAATAGACTCCACGACAGTGTTTTTGTAGTTACTTGTTTGCTTTGATTTTAAAATTATAGTAATGACTCAAGTAGTATATAGATTTGATATCTGATCTCTGCCTTGAGAAAGTTGGGCTCTCATCTTCAAAGAATTGAATTTTAGGAATTTACAACCACCTGTTGTTGTTTGCCATCAAGGCAGAAGCAATTGATAGTGGGACCTCCAGTGAGTTTTCTGAAGTAGTAAAACTGCCCAGGAGGCTATTGCTAGGCTTTCTCTGCAAAGCAGCTGGTGGATTCAAACTGCGTGCCTTCAGGATTGCAGTGCAATTTCTTACCAGTAGACCACCAGAAGTCTTTTTCCTCGTTTTTGTCTGCTGCCAAGTTGGAATGAACTGATAGCTGACCCTCCAGTGGGTTTTTAGAAGTGGTATAATCATCTGAGAGATTTCCCATCTTTCTCCCATGGTGGATTTGAACTTCATGTCTTTCGGTTGGCAGCACAACACCCTATTATTATGCCATCAATTCATGTTCAGCAATAAATCTGCAGTAGTTCCCAAAGGAGGAAAGCATACTCAAAGTTGTTGTTGTTATGTGCCTTCGCGTCGTTTCCGACTCATAGCGACCCTATGCACAACAGCCCTAAACCCTATTCTGTCCAGCGCCAACCCCACCGCCTCTGACACACC
>NW_006399842.1:6556761-6558071 GCF_000299155.1 Elephantulus edwardii | reverse complement strand
CCAAAGCACAAGGAAGAAATCAAGATACTAAAGAGCTGAACAGAAGATTCCAAAAGGCTGCTCTGAATGACAAAGCAAAATACTACAATGAAATGTGCGAGGAGCTAGAGTCAGAAATACTCAAAGTATAGAAGCTTATTATGTTACTATGTTCTTCTTGTGAAATAAAAAAGGATATACCAAATCTGGAGGCTTCCTTTAGAGTGTCCTTGAGAGCGACCTAGGCAGGGAAAACAATAAGCTTGGATTCTTTTGGAACTGTGAACCAGATGTGTGCCTCCCATGTGGTTGAGAATATGCAGAGAATAGCAGCTAGATTCCAAGAGGAAACACTGCATCAAGGAGTATGGATAAAGTATTAAATGTCTTGTGACTATCTTTAGAAATGATCATTTTCAAGGACTTCAATGAAGGGAAGTTCCTTTTTTTAAATAAAGGTATATTGTCTACATAGTTTCACCGTGTTGTTCTCAGATATGAATATAAACTTAGAATCTATATACCATTCTAGATAAAATATACTTAACAGATTAGTGTCTTAGTAATGATTGTACTTTTAGTTTCTGTTATAGATAAAGGTCATAATAGGTAAACTATAGATATTTGAAGTCTGTGAATGACTTTATCTTACTTGTATCCACAGTAATCAGGAGATCAAGAGACATTTGCAGTGAGAAATTCAGTAGTCAGGAACCTCTACAAATTGTAGAAAAGTAATGGTGTCAGTTTGAGCACTAACGTGTCCCTCATCATTCAAATCATAGTCTTATGAGTCACTTGCTATTCATCTGAGAGCTGGACAATGACTAAGGATGACAGAAGAAGAATTACTGTCTTTGAACTACGGTGTTGGAAAAGAGCATTGAATATTCCATGTACTGCCAAAACAATAGACAAATATCTTGGAGAAGGGGGAGTCAGAGTGCTCCTTGGAGGTAAAGATGTTGAAAGTTCATCTTACATACTTAGGGCATGTTTTTAGGAGAAGAGTTTCCTTGGAGAGGGATATTATGCTTAGAAAGGTATAAGGGTGATGAAAGAGAGGAAGACCCTCAACCAGGTGTGTTTACACGGTGACCGTGGCAACGGGCAACACTCAATTTTGTCTGAGATTATAAGGGTGTCACAGGATAGGCAGTGTTCATATCAGTTCATAGGATTGCTTGACATGGCATCTAACAACATAGATATTTGCTTAATAAACAGGTTATTCACTCTATCAAAAGAATTTCAAAAATATTTATATAAAGAATAATATGTTATCTAAACCACTTGGCTAACTGCCTGGAAGAGATCTATATTTGTTCCCA
>NW_006399842.1:6546895-6555115 GCF_000299155.1 Elephantulus edwardii | reverse complement strand
GTGTGTGTGTGTGTGTGTGTGTGTGTGTGTGTGTGTGTGTGTGAAGACTTCTCCAGTAACTCTCCCAACTTAAAACCCTGTCATTTTTGCAGGAAGGGGCTAGTCTATCAAAGAAAACCTTTATATTTTTTTTTTTCCTAGAGAGAATTAAATATTTATTCTCTGTTGGTTTGTGCTGATGCTGTTTCTTAGAAGACTAATTATAGAATTAAAAATGCAGAACCAAACACAAATCTTTTTGGTTATTGACATACCGTGTTACCTTGAACTTATGATAGAACCTTAACATTTAGTAAAATTATAATCCAAAAAATGTAGCAATGAACTAATATAAAAATTCTTCTAATGTGACAATACAAGGAATGTTATAGAACTAACTTGTGATGAGCCAAAATACCAATTCCCCATGCCTAAATACCTCCCTGATTGTAAGTCAGATGTCTGGAAGATGCATTTACTCTCTCAGATGATCAGAATATATATAGTAATTCGTGCATTTGGTGCATTAGCAGCTGGGAAAATCTAGTGCCAATAGAGTCCTTTTTTTTCTCCCCTATTATCATTTGGCTTTTTCCTAAATGAAATTTAAAATGAAACAGTTTGGCAATCCTCATTAACACCATCTAGCAACAGTCCCACATTGGTTCCACTGCAGCTTGCTAATTCACGGACTCATTGGACCTAAGGGGACTTGGCAAGCTTAGCAAATTCAAGGGTTCCTAAATCTGGCTAAAGATCAACATTTAATAGAGACCTTTAAAAATACAGATTCCTGGGCACCAAGCCCTACTGAACAGTATGTTAAAATCTACACAGCAGGACCCAATTTTTTTTTATTTTGTTCTTGTTTTTTATTACAAAGTTCTTCCAGTGAACTTCTGTTGGTTTGTTTGTGAACTACTGCTTCAAATAATAGCACTTCTCCAGGCAAAACATTAAAAGTCGTTCTGTTTGCTTGTGTATATGTTTATTTATTCATTGAATTTAGATAAGAATACCCTATAATACAATCCTTTTATTTTACCCACAGATAATTTCCAGGCCTCTCTAGGTGAGTGACCAGAACAGGCTACGTTGATTGTTGGAGGCAAAAGGCTAGAGGAGGTTCTTGAAAGCATGAGTGCTTTGAGGAGATGACCATCAGCAGCATTTCCTCTTCGGGGAATTCCTGACAGTGAGTGATTTTCTGTCCTCTGAATTCAGTTTTCTTGAGTTCTAAATTTGCTAGTTTCTACTGAACTCTGGTGCTTTTTCCTAAAGTAAATACTGTGTCAATTTTAGCTAAGATTCATCTCTGATACCACCACACTATCACATTCTCCCTTTTGTGTTTTGTTTTTTGTTTTTTTTTAGAAAATAAAAATAAAAAAAACTCTAAGGCCCTGGTAGCCTAGTGGCAAAAAGCTGTGACGCAATCTCGAAGGCCCGAGGTTTGAGTCCACCAGCCACTCTGCCAGAGAAGGTTGGGCAATCTCCCCCAGTGCAATTAATAGCCTCTGAAAACTTGCCTGAGAGTCAGCTATGGGTCAGTTCCAACTCGATGGTAAACAACAAACCTGTGTGATCTTACTTCTGGCTGAATTATTTTGATGGCATCAAATTTTATTTTACCTGTAGCTCCCTATACTCACAACTTCCTTGGAGTTTTATGAGCACAACCTTCTTTAAATTTCAACACTTAAGTTTTCTGCTCTATCTTCTTTTTTAACAGATTCCTTAACTCAGTCTTCCAATCCATTTTAACCATCACCACCTCGGAGAGAATTTGTCCAATCTATTTTTTTTTCTCAACGTCCTGTCAATCTTTAGCTAAACATTCAATTTGTTCCCTTTACAGTGGCTATCAGAGGCTATTATTCTCTTGCTTACCAATGCACTTACTGATATGACCCATTAGTCTCACAAAATTTATTTTTCCCCCCTAAGGCCAGATAACTTGAATGATACAGATGACGTAACCTTGCTTACTTTAATAAGAAGTACCTGAAGATTGTGCTGCAGAGGATCAAGGACTGCAGCCTCAATTTGAATTACATTTCAACAACAAGAAAACAAAAGTCCTCCCCACTGGACCAATAGGCAACATCATGATAGGTGGAAAAAATATTACAATTGTCAACGATTTCATCTTTCTTAGATCCGCAAGCAATACCTTTGGTACAAGCAGTAAGGAAATCAAGAGATATATAACGTTTGGAAAACCTGCGGTGAGGGAACTTTTCAAAGTTCTGAAGCACAATAATGTCAGTGTAAAGACTAAGTTGTGCCTGGTTTTAGCTACAGTATTTTCAATCACCAGCTATGCGTCTGAAAAATGGACAATGAATAAGGATGATGGGAGAAGAATTAATGCATTTGAGTTGTGGTGTTAGAGAAGAGTGTTGAGTATCCCTTGGACTACCAAAAGAACAAAGAGATACGTCTTGGAGGAAGTGCAACTAGAATGTTCCTTTAATGCAAAGATGGAGAAGCTTCAATTCACGTATTTTGGACATGTTATTAGGAAAGGCTAAAGAATCCGTGAAACACTGTAAAAAACAACCAACCAACCACACCACAACAAAACTAAGAAAGGCTGTTCCTTGGAAAAGGACTTCATGCTTGGAGAGGTAGAGGGTCAGTGAAGAGAAGAAAATCATCAGTAAGATGGATTGTTATAGTGTCTCTGGGAATGAACTCAAATGTTTTGGGCATGATAAGGATAGTGGCCACTATGATTCATACCTGACTTGATGGCACTTGATAACAACAATAACAAGGGAAGATAGTTTATTACAGTTCAGCACTGTGGAATTCTGACTGCCCAGTGGATGGTCTATCAGCACTTCTATATCATATATAGATATAAATATAGAGATGGTAGATAGATGATAGATAGATCACTAAACCACTAGGGGTTGTTGTAATAGTGAAATCTGTGCCACTGATGTGTACAAGGATTTCCCATGGTGGACAGGTTTGGGTGGAGCTCCCTGATTAAGACAGACTAGAAAGCAGGATGGACCATCAACTTTCTAAATAGCAGGCCTTTGAAAGCCCTATGAACACTAAAGAAAGAAAATAGTTATAGTAATATAGTTGTAGAGCCCAGAGGATGGCACAGAATAGAACAGGGTTCAGATCTTTTGTTCATAAGGTTACTCGCTATGAGACATGCTCAACTTGATGACCCCTAACAATAACAACAAATAGCAAAGCAGTAGAGTCCCCTAAACTTAATATTGCAGAGCTTCTTACTGTTCAGTCTTTCCTGAAATCAGAAATATACTTTAGTTCAACTTTAAGTGTCCTACTAAACTCTATCATCTTCATATACTTGTTTAACTTAAGAAAAATTCTACTTAGACACCATGGTTCATAACTTAATGCAATCACATCACTATCTAATGTAAATTCTTCTTTATTCAATATTATGTCAAATTATTTTGACATTAAATTCAGGGATGGGGAGAAAATTTAATGGCACTCTATAAGTATATTCTCAACAATTTGCTTCTGGCAAACCACACCCATGACCTCGAAGCTTAAAGTCACCATAGAAATTCAGCCAACTACTAGATGAACTTTATTTTATTATTTGTATGCAAAAAACATAATTTATAAAACTTTTTTTAACCTTTTCATATTGAAGTTTATATTCTTCTAAAATTGAAGTATGACATCGTGTAAAAAGTACTGATTCTGAATTTTGAATTTGAGTAATTATTTCATTCTCTGTGCTGTCTTGAAAATGTCATGTCACATATCTGAGCCTAAATTTTCTCCTCAATAAAACGGAGATAAAACCTAAACCATGGTATTATCGTGACATTCAACATCCAAATAAAAATCAGTCCATGAAAGTATTGTGTAAGTTCACAAACCTTATTCTAATATGTCATACTTAAAGGAACACTACAAAAAAATAAGGCTACTCATTAATTTAAAAACACATTGAACATTGTAGTGGTAATTTCACATGTCAGCTTGGCTATGATGTAATTCTCAGACCTCTGATCAAGCACTAGTCTAGATTCTATTGTGAAGTAGTAACATATGATTAAATCAGTTGACTTTAAGTACATTAACTCCTTATTACATGTTTTGTGCCATCTAATGAATTGAAGGCATTAAAGGCAAAATCAGAAATTTACATATCATATATTCTGAATCTAGGAAAGGAGCCTTCAGTATGTATTGTGTCTCAATATCAAGAAAGCAAAGATTCTTATTACTGGATCAATAGGTAGTGTCATGGAGGAGGAAGAAGAGATTGAAAATGTCAACAGCTTCTTCTTGTTGGATCCATAATTAACACCCTTGATACAAGCAGTCAGAAAACAAGAAGTCACATTGCAATGGGAAAATCTGCAGTTAAGGACCTTTCCAAATTATTGAGGAGTCGTGACGTCAGTTTGAGGACTAAAATGTGTCTGATTTAAGCATAGTCTTTCCAATCACTTGCTATGTATCTGAGAATAGGACAATGAATAGGGATGACAGAAAAAGAATTGACACCTTTGAGCTGTGGTGTTGGAAAAGAGCACTGAACATCCCATGGACAGCCAAGAGAATGAACAGATACGTCTTGGAGATGGGGGAGGCGGAGTGCTCCTTGGAGGCAAGAATGATGATGCTTCACCTCACATACTTCAGACATATTGCTAGGAGGTGCTAGTCCTTGGAAAGGGAGATGATGTTGGGAAGGGTGGAGGGTCGATGAAGGAGAGAAAGACGTTCAGCCAGGTGGATTGACACGATGACTGCTGCAAGGGGCTCTTGTGCTTCAGGAAGTGTGAGGACAGCACAAGACAGAACAGGATTCACATCTTTTGTCCACAGGGTTGCTATGAGTTATGCTTAACTTGATGACACCTAACAACAACAAAAGACCACAAATAGACATATTTCCAGAATTCTTCAATTCTTCACTATTCCCTTCTCCTGATTAATGGAAATGGGAACGCAAGATTGCAGATATTTCCAAAGTATTTGATTTTGTTACTTACTAGCTCTTCTCTCTCTCTCTCTTCTTGCCTCTCACTCCTTTCTCTCTGTGAATGTATGTTTTATTCTTCCATTCTCTATCACACAAAAGAAAAAAGCTAGACAGATAATTCATATCATGCATCATTCACTCATAGCTGACCTGTTGGTTTTACAAAGCTGTTAATTGCACAGCAGGTGAATGTCTATCTTTCTTCTGAGAAGCATCTAGTAGATTCAGATCACCATAGGGGTGTGATCTTGGGGTTAGCAGCACAATTCCCTGTAGAACATGCCATCAATGCTTCCTAAAATACATATTATATATGAAAATTACCTCAAGATGGATGTAGAACCTAAATGCAAAAAAGTAAAAGCATAAAATGCTTAGTGGGAAAAAAACAGTGGTATTACTTCTGGACTCAGTTTTTATAAATGGATTCTCAGGACACAGAATCACTAGTATCAGAAGGCAAAATAAATCAACTAGACTTTATAAAAATCAGACATTTAGTTTAAGAATGGACATTAACAACAAAGTTTAAAAAAATGTTAGACTGGAATAAATATATTAGATAAGTGCTTAATATCTTAGACTCAAAAATGAATTGTTATTGAGTCAGCTCCAACTGATATTAATCCTGCCTCCAAAGGATTCCCAAGCTGTAAGCTGTAACAGGACCATCCCTCCCCAGGAGTTGCAGGTGGATTCAAATTGCCAGAGACAAGCATTGTTTGGATTAATAGTGCAACTGGTTATTTACTAGACCACCAGAGTGTCCTGCTTAATATGTAGACTATATAAAATAACTCACTGGGAGTGTTTGGGTTTTTTTATTATAGCATTTCTCATAAATGACTCTGATTATTATTGTCGTTAGGTGCAGTCAAGTTAATGTGAACTCATAGAGATCCTGTGAACAGAATAGCAGATCAGAACCTTGCTTTATAGGGTACGATCCTTGCAATTTTTACTATGATCAAGTCTATTATTCAAGTTATAGTGTCAGTCTATCTTGTTGAGGCTCTTCCACTTTTTTTTGATGAATCTCTGCAAGCAGGATGCCCTTTCCACATACTTTCACCTCCTGCAAACATGTTAAAAAATGTGTGAGGCAAAGTTTCACCATCCTTGCCTTTAAGGGCATCCTGTTTGCACTTCTTCCAAGAAAATTTTGTGCTTTTGGAATTTCTGCTGGCCTAGTGGCAAGAAGCTGTTCTGCAGTTCTGAAGCAGTGAGGTTCAAGGCCACCAACGGCTCTTCAGGAGAAGGATGAGCAATCTCCTCTTGTGCAGTTAACTGCCTCTGAAAACCCACCAGAAGGTCAGCTATGGGTTGGTTTTACTCTACAGTATACAACAATAACAACAACAACAACAACAATAACAACAACTGTACAACCATTACTTTTCACCAACACCACATTTCAAAGTTTTAGATTATTTTTCTGTGTTCTTTGTTTTCTATCCAACTTTTACATGCTTATGAGACAATTGAAAACACCAACATAGGTGAATAATGCAAACAGTAATACCATGAAAGTATGCACTTGTTTGAACCCTCAATCATATGAGATCAAAGGGGCAGATTTTCTCAGGGACAGAGTTCAGAAGGCAGAAAGAAATAAAAAAAAATTGACTAAAAGGATTTGGAAATGCAGGTAAATGGAATGTGTGCTGTCACATTATGGATATTGCAATCAATGGCATGAAACAAAATACATATTAAATAAACTGTTTAACATTGAACTGATTTACTCTTTTAAACCCACACTCAAATCCCAATAACACCTTATACACTCATACAGGCAGTGAGAGAAGGCCAGAAAGGGAGAAAGAACACATACTCTAGAGAGAATCAAGGTATACAGAAAAATATTCTAATATATTAAAGTAATTTCCAAATTCATATTAAGTCAATCTTTGACATTTTCTTAGAAAAGACAAAATAATTCTGGAATTTACCCTTCTGAATCTCCACTCTTCTAACCTTCTTTTACAGCAGCATCTATTTTTGAAGGCACTCATATCAATTTAATTCGATTTCTTTATTATTCCAACATTCTATACAATTTATTTAAGCCACTGTAATTATCTTTTAATTCTACTTGGTTTGTAGTATATTTTCTTCTAGTTTAAGATTTTTCTTATCTTAAAGTAATTTTTCTGTTTGGATCAAAGCTGATAATGCAGTTTTATTGAACAGTATAAATTAAGTGTATGTGTCATATAAACAATTGGAAACTTAGACTAATGTTGTTGTTGGTAAGTGCCATCAAGTCACAGGCAACTTGTAGTGACCCTATGAAGCTGTTTAATACTTGAGTATAATTTAAAAAGTTACCCATATGTAATCCAAAGGCAAAGATTGTGATATTATTTACAGTATATATTGCGGATGAAGATCTGAATTTGTTAAATGCAAAGAACTCTTGAATTCAATAAAAGAAAAATAAATTAATAGGAAAATGGGTAAAGAAGATGAACAAGAATGTCACAGAAGTCCTCATACAAATAGTTAACAAACGTGACAAAGAGCACAAACACACATAATTAAAGAAATGCGCATTTACATTGTAATGAGATGTCATTTTTTCACCTATTAGAAGAGTTTTGACCAGGGTGTAAGAATAATCTTTATTGTATTGACAATAAATTGATGATGAGATTGAAACTTTGTAAAAACAAAACTGGAGGTAAATTCGATCCTTTCAAAATATCTTCAATGCACAGAGTTATTCAATTCATTTTTTCATGCACTACATATATATCCTGGAAGCAGGGAGTTGCATCCACTTCCGAAATGACTTGCCTCCGGAAACTCTATGAACAGTGCTCACTTTCGTTCATAGGTTCACTATGAGTCGTCTACGACTCGACAGCACCTAACAACAATAACGATGATGACACAGAGAGAGCTATATTAGCATAGTGGACAGAAAGTTATGCTATCAAGCTGAAGGTGGGTGATTTTAATCTGCTGCCCTTAGGCCAGGTTCAAATTGTTTTCCTGTCAAATGTTTTTCTAGGTGGTATAGCACTGGTCTGTGCCTTGCTGTACAGAGGTAACTCCTGGTTGCTGTGATGCTAAACACTGTGACAATGATGTGCCAAAGGTGGTAATGGGCACCCATGGTGGGCAGTGTTTGCTGGAGCTTCCTGACTAAAACAAGCCTGGAAGCAGGAGTGGCATCCACTTCTGAAATTACTTGCCTCCGGAAACTCTATGAACAGTGATCACAGCTTTCGTTCAAA
>NW_006399842.1:6538280-6539608 GCF_000299155.1 Elephantulus edwardii | reverse complement strand
CATCTAACATCAGCTACAATATCCCTAGTACCACGACCCCTTCTAAACCCAGCCTGGACTTCTGGCAGTTCTCTGCTGATGTGCTGTTCCAGTCGTTTTTTTATAATCTTCAGTAGAATCTTGCTTGCGTGTGAAATCGATGATATTGTCCTGTATGTAGAAGATGTATTTTAAAAACATTTTCCTACCTGTCATGCCAGTTAGAAGCCAAGGTTTTTCAGTTCCACTCCAGCTCCAGTAGGTTTCTCACATTTCAATTCTTTCCTGGATCCTATGAGTGTGCTGAGATTTTGCAACAGTAGAAAGAGGAAAAAGACTCTGGTTGTGAAGGCCACAGTGAGTTTCACTGTTAACCCAAAGGCCACACTTCTTGTACGGTCTGAATCTACCAAACGTGAACAAGGGAAAATCAGCACTCTCTTCCTTTAATGCCTTAAAGCTTCTGGAATTTGATGGTCTCTATGAGACAGGATCAACTCTATGGCAGTGGCTTTGAAAGTCTTTGATTCAGGAGGGAGCCTTGCCTAGATGAAGTCAGCCATTGTTCTACTGCAGGTCTGTTTGTTCCTTTTCTTCATGACCGCCTGCTGAAATAAAGTATCTGGAGTCTTCTTGATTCTAGAGAGTTAACTCTATAATGCTTAAAAATGATTGACAATCTGAACTAGAAGAAAACACCTGAACCCAATTTTGATAATAGTAACCTTTTTATCTGCAAATTGGAAGAACAAAGTTGTAAAAGCCCTGACAGTTAGCTAAAGGCAAGGCAATCATTTTGAAAACAAAAATGGGTCCACTTAGGGGATTTCCCCCCACAATTATATGTCATCTTGGTTTGATGAATCAATATCCCAGAGCCTTGGTTTTACAATTAAAAATAAAGGTGTTGGTAGCAATTGTGAAAAACAAAACAAAACAAAACACAAAAAACTTAGTAGGTGTCCTAACTATTTCAGCTCGTGGTAAACCTGAGTCCTAGTTGATACATAAGGTCTATGCATAAGAGTAGAATTTAAGTTTTCAATGACCGGTTTTTAAAAAGTACTGTTGATGTGCTGTCAAGTCGTTTGTGACTCATAGCGACCCTATGTACAACAGCCCTAAACCGTGCTCCATCCTGTGCTCCATCTACTAGATGGTCACCTCTGAGTCAGTTTCAATTTGACAGCACATCACAACAACAACAAGCACCATAGCTGACACTAAAACTTATGGAATAAATCAATGTCCATACGTTGTATGTTGTTGTTGTTGTTATGTGCCATCAAGTCGTTTGCGACGCATAGCGACCCAATGTACAACAGCCCTAAACCGTGCTCCATCCTGTG
>NW_006399842.1:6530912-6538180 GCF_000299155.1 Elephantulus edwardii | reverse complement strand
AATGTGGCATCAGCATAGGAGGAAGACTCATCAACAACCTGCATTATGTAAATTATAAAACCTTGCTTGCTGAAACTGAGTAGGACCTTAAACACTTGCTGCAGAAAATCAAGGACTATAGCCTTCAACAAGGATTGAAGTTCAAAATCAAGAAGACATAGACACATGAAGAAATGCTCAAAATCACTGACAATAGGAGAAATGCAAATCAAAAGCACAATGAGGTACCATCTCACTACAGTCACAATGGCAACGTTTAACAGGAAGGCAAGGAAGTGTTGGAGAGGATGTGGCAAGAAAGGAACTCTTATACATTGTTTGTGGAATTGTAAAATGGTACAACCATTCTGGCAATTTGATGTGTCCTCAAAAAGCTGAACATAGAAATTCCATATGCCTCAGCTATTCCACCACTTGGAATATATCCTGAGAAAATAAAAACTGAGGATTGTGCACACCAGTGTTCACAGCAGCATTATTCATCATCGCAAGAACATGGAAACACCCTAGATGTCCAACCACAAATGAATGGATTGAGGAATTATAGTTCATTGACACAATGGAATACTATGGATCACACAGGAGAAATGATTTTATAAATCATTACCTAACTTGGGAGGGACTGGGGAGCATTATGCTGAGTGAACTAACTCAGTCCCACAAGGATGAACATTGCGTAAATTCATTATTGTAGAATGAGTATAAGGTCAGGGTGGAGGGAAGGTAGAAGCAGAGGGATGAGGATGTGCCGGAGTGGGGGGTAGGGTTAATCATGGGGTTGTGCAATTTGATGAGTAGGGGGTGAGGGAAATTGGAAGACTCTGTTCTGGAAAACAATGTATTTGAATTTTGGAAGCAGGAGTGGAATTCACTTTCTAAATCACATGCCTCCAGAGACCATATGAACTTTGATAAATAAACTAGTATCATTTTAAAAAATCAAGAAGACAAAGATTCTCACCACTGGGCCAAATGGCAGTTCCATGGTTGATGGAGAAGAGATTGAGCTTGCTAACAATTTGAGCTTTCTCATCCACATAGTCAACACTCTTGGCACTAGCAGTCAGGAAATCAAAGATAAATTGCACTGGAAAAATCTGCAATCAGATATCTCTCCAGTGTACTGAAAAGAAAAGATGTCAGTCTAGAGACTAAGATGCACCAGATTCAAGCCATGGTCTGCATAATTCCTTGCTATGCATCAGAAAACTGGACAATCTTTAAGGATGATAGAAGAAGAATTTATGCTTTTGAGTCGTGGTGCTGGAGAAGAATATTGAACATACAATGGATTGCCAAGAAAACAAATAAATCTGTACTGGAGATTGTGAAACCAAGTTTCTCCTTGAAGGCTAGGAGTTTGAAGCTCTATCACATACTTTGGGCACATGGCCAAGAGGGACCAGTTCTTGGAGAAGGACATCTTGCTTGGAAGAGTGGAGAGACAGTGCAGGAGAGGAAGACCCCAAATGAGATGGATTGAAACAGTAACTGGGGTAATGGGGGTAGTTGTGTCAGAGTCAGTGACTGACTCAGGATAGGGTCTCTGTGAGTCACAGATCACTGGACAGCACATAACAATAACAATTGATATGTATTGTGTTCTTTGATTGCATGCTTTAAAAAACCTGTTAATTTCACTTAGTTCAGAATTCTTTTCCAGATAAATATGCAAGGAATAACTAGAGAAAAAATAAAAAAATATATCCTTTAAAACCTATCAAGCATATTTTAGAGAATATGACTTACGTCTGCAAATTCACTGACATCTAGAACACTTCAAATGCTTCAGATCATTTCAGGGTTCCCACGGGGTACATTTTTTTCAAACATAAAGTCTCTTTCCAAGGAATAGCCTTTCAAACATCATGGTTAAAATATACCAAGAGGAAGCTTCACCATGCTTGGAAAAGCAGAGAGCCCGTCAAAGAGAAGATCCTCATAGAAATGGATCGGCACTGTCACTGTCCACTGGCTTCACTACATCAGAAATGAGTATGGTGAAGGATATATCAAGGTTCAGAGCATTTGTTCATAGAGTTGTTATGAAACATACTACAATTAATGACATCTTGCCATAATAAAAACAGGGTAAAATGGACACTACTTAAGGTAGCACTCTTTGAGAACAGAAAGTCAAAACAAAAACACAACCAAAACTAAGAAAAATATGTCTACTCCATTCTCTCGGCTATACCAGTTAAATTAATTACTTTGCTTCAGATACTATGGGCTAAGCCAGGCAACAAGGTGGGCAGAAATGTTCTATATACATCATCGAGAACATAGGGAAAATGAAAACTCAATTTGAAACTCTTCCCTTACGGTAAATTTCATTCTCATTGCTGTGGAGTTGGAGTAGACTCATAGCTGACCTTCCATTGGGTGTCCAAGGCTCTAAATCCCAAGAGAGGACGTCATTCTTCTTTCTTCTGAGGTACAACTGGTGGTTTTGAATCGCCTGAGAGGTGTAGCCAATTAATAGGACAACTCCCTAAGGGGGAGGCCACTGGGGTTCCTTTCCCCAAAATTACAGATCATAAAATTATGTGTCAAAAACCAAATAAACAATGACATGATATTCTACAATAGTTTATTAATAATAAAACACAAAATGAAGAAGACTAAGTGATTCTATTTATGACCTAAATTGTGCAAAACCCAAATCTACCCACATAAGCATGTTTGGGTAATCCAAATTCTTCTGGAAAAATGAGCCCAGTGCTTCTAATTGGTTATATCTGTTGAAGGGTACTGGTTCTGAGTTTCCAAAGAGCCATTACTATTAATTTTCTATCCTCTATACTATTCAGATTTGTTTTTATTATGTGCAGATTTGGTTTTAGTAATAGTGATAACCATAATAAAATTGATTTGAAACATTTGACAGTGCTTTATTGTTGCTACAAAAATAGAAAAGAAAATTTATTTCTTCAATTATTTTCTATGAAACATTTTCCCAGCTCTATTTCCCAGCTAAAACTTGGAAGTGAAGTCTGAGTAGCACATTATTCATAAAATATTTATATTATCCCAGCTATATTGACCAGTTGACAAGACAGTTTCCATCACCTGCCTGTCACAAAACTGTCTGTCTAAGAAGTCACACTACTATGCCACTGTTAAACAAGAGGAATAATAGATAATTTCTCAAGGGGAAAATAGGTGTACTTATTAACAATGTTAAAAATATATTAACCCCCACAGAAGATCAGAAAAGCAGCCATCATGCCCTGATCTTGGACTCCATCCTACACCACCATGGGCTTCAGCTAGAACCAGAAAAATCTAACCAATGCCAAGACATTCATATTAAGGTTTGTATGGTTAAAATGGAAAAGAAATTTCAAAATTAATTTACACACTAAAAAGATAAATGTATTTAACCTGTCAATTCTAGTTGCAGCTATTCATCCTAAAGCAATTACCATAGATTTAAGACTCACTTTCTAAGGATGTTCAGTGGAATTTTGTTTTTAATTGCCACAACATTGTTAATAAAAATGCCTGATATCAGGGGATTTTTTTTAAATGAAGTATGAGACATCCCTACAAAGGAAACATGCAGTCAGGAGAGTAGTGGCGAAGAATATATAATATCTAAGAAGATGTTCACATACATTCTTAAGTGGAAAACGGGAACATAAGCACAAAACATTATGTAAAATATTAATCTATGGCTGTGAATAAAATCAAACTTGAAAAAGCATAGAATAAATATAAAATTGTTAATTGTGTTATCTCTGTATTATGAGATAATAATTTAGCTTTCCGTTTCTTTTCATTTCCTACATAGTTGTTTTCTCAAATTCAACTAATGAACATGTATTAATATTATTCTAAGAGAATTACGAACAACAGCAAAGGAAATGCAACAGAAGGATATTATCCATCTCAAGACTCGACTAAAAGAGTAATCACTTCCAGGAAGTCTTCCATGTTTCACTGCTGTAATGATTTCTCACCTCTTTGTCCTTCCTGTCCATGTGTTCAGAACTTTCTATTAAATGTGTGAGCCCTGTACTATAAATCCATGGATGGTAGGAAGCCCTATCATTTTATCCAATGACTTATCCAATGCTAAATCCCCACGTCACTTAAGATCCGTGCATAGAATATGTGTTCACAAGAACTGTTTTTGCTGATGTGGTTTGCGTTAAGGATAGGTTGAAAAGTATTGCTGGCAATCAAAAGACACGGGCCCTGTTAGAAACGAAAAGAGTCTGTTCAAGTGGTCAAAATAAAACTTTACTTTGAGACAATTGTTCTACTTCTGACTGCGATTTCAATTGAGTGAACTTCTGTGTGAACACTTGAGGTTCGTCAAGAGCAAGTGGAAGAAGCAACCCTAAAGGGCTCTTCACGCACAGAGACGGCTGGATGACGCCGCCAAAATCAGATGTCAATAAGGAAGTGCTCACTGTGGAGAAAGTTCTAAGTGCCCCATCAATCCAACCCTTGTACAAGTCTGGAGCTATTAATAAAGAGCCCGGGAGTCTAGCACCTGCTCTCAATCTTGCTTTTTGAGGGAATAAAAGCTGCAAGATGAGCTTTGGCAGTTTCGTGCCTCTCTAGGACTTGTTAAATTTCTCTCTCCCTCTTCTCTTACCTCCTGAAATCTTAAGCGCTGATGCTTTATGTTCTGGCTTGTAAATGAAGCCTGTTATTATCATTGAGATAGTGTTTTTATGGCATAAATAATGAGCTCAAACAGGGGAAGTGGCGTTGGGTGGAATTACTGCCTGAGCTGAGATGGAAATAATCAATATGTCCTCACTTACAAGTCTCATCTGCATGTCAACTTCATCCCGCTGGTTGTCTCCCTACAGATTCATTTCACTGGAGACCCAATAAAACATGCGGGTGGCATTGATCTGTTTTATTCATAGCCAGAGATAGAAATGCATCATTTGAAATTAATGGGAGGACTTGCATTTATAACCCGATCCAGAACGAGCAGCCTGCAATGCAGACCGCTAAGAGAAGACTCATCACCGGGAAGAGATGACCGCAGGATGCACGCATCAGGGACCCAAGTTCAAAATGTTCTGTGACCCTATGTGTTCATCACCTAGCACATTTCAGAATTTTGCCATTGGGATGCTGTGATTGTTCGTTGGAATGATTTTCTGAATTAATCCAAGGCGATGTGTCTAGTAATTTTTCCCAAATCTTCTCTGTTTTGTTTTCTTTAATAGTTTACAAAATGAATGCTAAGTAATGTATGGAAAGAGAACTTAGAAATTATTTTGTTTCTAACTGTTATATATAAATCTATTATTTTGTTATAACTCAATATGAAAAGCTATTAATAAAGTTTTGAGCTTTGGAAAATTCTAGTTTTGGAAAAATCATCTTCTTGGAATTTTAGTGAAGATAATTCGTTTAGCTGAAGTCACCCAGAGTAATAATAAAGTTTTAAGAATACAGAGACTAATGTTGCATCTTTAAAATGGTCTCTATGGAGCATTGGTGGCACAGCGGTAATAAACTGCTCTGCAATCCTGAAGGCACTCAGTTCGAATCCACCATATTCTCCCTGGGTGAAGAACAATTAACTGCCTCTGAAAACCCTTTGGAAGGTCAGCTATGGGTCAGTTCCGAATCCACAGCACAGATCC
Source organism: Elephantulus edwardii (assembly GCF_000299155.1). Classification (NCBI taxonomy): domain Eukaryota; kingdom Metazoa; phylum Chordata; class Mammalia; order Macroscelidea; family Macroscelididae; genus Elephantulus; species Elephantulus edwardii. The sequence continues at coordinate 6,532,559 of NW_006399842.1, read as the reverse complement.
TGCCTACTCCCTTGGCTTATCATGTGCTGTTCTGTTTTCTTTTATTACTATCAGTTCTTAGCAGACATCATGCCCTCTATTTTCTGCCTGTATCTCTGGCCCTCTCAGTCACACCACACCACACATACACACACACATTTCTAGGAGAATGCATATTCATCATTTAAATATTAGCCCAAATGTCCCTTCTATAGGAGAGCCTTCTCTGTTTCCCCAAGGCCATATCAAAATACTCTGCCTTATGCCTTCAACTTCTCAACTGTATCTTTATAGCTTATACTGCATTTTTAATTTAACCATTTATTTTTATATGATCAAAAATTTGTATGTAATAACCAGAAAAAATACAGAGAAACTCTATGCATACATTATTCCTTATGTGATTCTCTTAATGGCTATTTATGAAAAATTTTCACTGTTACATGATAACCAGGACTTGATAACCAGTGATATTGAAAATGATAAAATCTTGAGTTTTACTTATGTACTTACTTAAAAGTGTATATTTTCCATCTCTCCAACTTTAGAAGCAGCTCTGCAATCCCAAATGCATGTAGTTTGAATCCACCAGCTGCTCTGGGAAGAAAGATGGACAATCTCCTCCCAAGCAATTAAGCGTTTCTGAAAACCCTCTGGTGGGTCAACTATGAGTCAGTCCTGAATTTTGTCATTTCTAGATCATAAAATAAATGTTGTTATAGTTATGTGCCGTCGAGTAGCTTGTGACTCATAGTGACAGTAGCCCTGAATCCTGCTCTATCCTGTGCAAACTTCACTGTCTCTAACACACCTATCCTCATTGTCCCCATCACTGAATCAATCCATCTCACTGAGGATCTTCCTTTCTTGCACTGTGCCTCCATCTTCCCAAACATGATGTCTCTCTCAAAGGACTGGTCCCTCCTTGCAACAGAATCATTGCCTCCAAGGAGCAGCCCTGGAGTCCCTCTCCAGGATGAATCTGTTTGTTCTCTTAGCAGTCCATGGTATATTCAGTACTCTTCTCCAACACCACAGCTTAATAGAATAATAAAATATATTGTCTTTTGAGTGTTTTTTTTCTTAACTCAGCGTAATTCTCTTGAAATGCATCCAATTTGTCCTGTCTCCATACTTTATTCCTTTTTATTGTGGTGTAATGCTCTATTGTATGGATGTACCTCAGTTTGTTAAACCATTCTCTTGTTGCTTTCAGATTTTGACAATTTTAGATAAACATGTAAATACAGATTTTTGTGAGTGCGCTTTCTTTTTTATTTCTGGGTAGTTAGTACCTGAGAAGGCAATTCTGGTCATATTCTTACTGTATTTTATAATAGTTGTTTCATTTACATTTGTATTACTAACTTGACTATGGGATCTATGCTGGGAACGAAATATTTCTGGTAACTAGAATAATATTAGGTAGCTCTGGTGGCCTAGTGATAAAGTAATCCAGAAGTTGTTAGTTTAAATCCACCATCTGCTCCATAGGAAAAAGCTGGGCGTTTTCCTACAGTGACTTACAGCCTTGGAAAAACTACTAAATGGTCACCTCTGAGTCAGTTTCAATTTGACAGCACATCACAACAACAACAAGCACCATAGCTGACACTAAAACTTATGGAATAAATCAATGTCCATACGTTGTATGTTGTTGTTGTTGTT
>NW_006399842.1:6515899-6528082 GCF_000299155.1 Elephantulus edwardii | reverse complement strand
GTTGCTCCTGAGTACTTTAGAGAGGTCCCTAACAGCAGACTTTCCCATCGCTATATGCTTTTTGATTTCCTGACTGCTGGTGCCAAGAGTGTTGACTATTGACATAAATTTTACCTGATGTCCCACCGAGTGGACTTGAACTGCCAATCTTTTGATTAATAAAATTCTCCCCAGGTGTGAATTGATTCTACCTTGACAGTTGATTCTTCATTGGGCTTCCAAGCAGGACACCATATGAAATAAAGTGTGGAAAATAATGTCAAAGCCATAAAGCAATGGGTAAATGTGTTTGGCTACTTTTGCCCACAGGAGACTGAAGTTAGGCTCCTGTAATATCTGTCTCAATTTAACTCAGTAGGTTGAAATTGTGCCTTTCTGTGTTCTAGGCATTAGGGATAATTCTGTGCATGTGAGTATGGTGGAAAGGGGTTTCATTCAGATAAAGATCCTGACTATTTTGTCATCATATAAAGTATAACCTCTGCAACTGAGTTGTAATCTCTCTGAGGCTATAACTCATAACAGAAGGAGACTGCTCACCCTTCTCGACAGTGAAGTTGGTGGATTTGAATCACAAACCTTTCAGTTAAGATTTCAGTGAGCATCTTTCGATGCACTGCCTTACCAAAGCTGCATTACTGTAATATTGTAACAGTAGGTGGACAAAGAAAAGACAAAGCAAAACATCAGTGAGATAGTAGCTAAACTAAAATGAAAAGAATAAGATAATGATTATGATTATTTGAAGATGGAGATAGCTACGTAAGTCCTGATGAATGATAAAATACAGAATTCTAGAAATACAGTAGAGGATTTTAGGAAAATGACCTACTAAAAACAAAAATGTGGATAAAAGAAAGGTAACAAAGGATAATTTAACTCAAAGGAGGAATATAATGGAGAGTAGAGGGAGATGGCTCCTGTTCATATGGCCCTTCCTGAAATTTGTTAGTGTCTATCAGTTCTTTCTGGTACAGTGATTCTGTGTATTTCCTGAACCCTAGTCTATCCCATGCCATCCTCATGCTTCCTAACACATGAGACCATTGTGTCACTGATCCCCCACCCTTCCCAGAATTATGTCTCTTCCACCCTTCCCAGCATCATGCCCTTCCTAGCCAAAGAGAATTCCAGCTGCACCATTTCCAAGACATATTTGTTTGTTCTTTTGGCCACCCCTGGGATGTTCTGTGCTCTTCTCCAACACCACAGCTCAAAGGCATCAATCCCTTTCTGTCATCCTTATCCATTGCCTAGCTGCCAGATGCATAGAAAGTGATCTGAAAAAAAATATGGCCTGAATCAGATGTACCTTAATCCTCAAAGTGACATCATTACTCCTCAATAATTTGTTCAGGTCTCTAACTACAGATTTTCCCAGCACATTGCACCTACGTATTTCCTGACTACTAGTACCAAGAGTGTTAATTGTGGATCAAAGCAAGATGAAGCTATTGACAGTTTCAATCTCTTCATCCATCATGATGGTGCCTATCGGTCCTGTGGTAAGAATCTTTGTTGGTTTTTTTGGTTTTGTGTTTTGTGTGTGTATGTGTTTTGTTTTTTGTTTTTTGTTTTTTTTTTACATTGAGGTGCAATGCATACCAAAGACTGCATTTCTTGATCTTCTGCAACAAGTGATTCAAGTCTTTCTCACTTTTAACAAGCAAGGTAATGTCATCTGCATAATGCAGTTTACTGTTGAATCTCCTTCCAGTCCCGATGCCACACTCCTCTTCATAGAATTCAGCTGCTTGGATAATGTGCTTATCATACAGATTGAAAGATATGGAGAGAAAATACAACCCTGACACAGTTCCCAATTTTAAACCATGCAGTTTTCCCCTGCTCTATTAGCACAACCAGCCTCCTGATCCAGGTATCAGTTCCACATTATCACAATTAAGTGCTTTGGGATTCCCATTCTTCTTAATGTCAGCTGCAACTTGTTATTATCTACACAGTCAAATGCCTTTGCATAGTCAAAAAAGTATAAATAGACATTCTTCTGATATTCTTTACCTTTAGTCGAGATCTATCTGACATCAGCAATGATATCCCTGGAGCCATGGCCTCTTCTAAATCCTGTCTCTACTTCTGGTAGTTTCCTATCTACGTACTCTTCTAGACATTTATTTGTCTCTTTCTATTTTTTTGTAGCTGTTTTGAGTGATCTTCAGCAGTAGTTTGCTTGCATGTGATATTAATGCTATTGTTTGATAGTTTCCACATTTCTTTGGATCACCTTTCTTGGAAATGGAAACAAATATAGACTTTTTCTAATTCATTGGCTAGCAACTGTCCTCCAAATTTCCTGACATTAACTGGTAAGCATATCTAAAACTACATGTGTTAATTGGTATTCCATCGATTCCTGAGACGTTACTTTTTGCCAATGCCTTCAATGAAGCTTCCACTCCATCCTTTATTACAATTGGCTCCTATTCAAGAATTACCATGAGCAAATCATTCGAGAAGGTGTGGCATCAGGCTTATCCAAATAACACAACCTTGCTTCCTGAAAGTGAGGAGGACTTGAACTACTTGTTGCAGAAGATCTAAGACTACACCCACAATATGGATTACATCTCAGCATCCAGGAAACAAAGGTCTTCACCACTGCATCAAAAGACAACATCATAATAGATAGAGGAGAAAAGATTGAAGCTATCAACAAATTCATTTTTCTTGAATCCACAATCAACACCTTTGTTACCAGCAGTCAAGGGATTAGGATACATAACACATTGGGAAAGTCTGTAGTCAAGGACCTTTCCACACTACTGAGGAACAATGATGCCAGTTTGAAGACTAATGCATCTCATTCAGCCCATAATCACTTATACATCTGAGAGCTGGAAAATAAATAAGGATGACAGAGGAACTGATGCCTTTGAGTTTTGGTGTTCAAGGAGAGTATTGAGTTTCCCACAGACTGCCAAAAACACCAAGAGATACCTCTTGGAAAAAATACAGATAGAGTATTTCATGGAGGCAAACATAGTAAAGTTCTGCTTCACATACTTTACACATTGTTAGGAGGGGCTACTCTTTGGAAAGAGACGTCATGCTTTGGAAGTTGGAGGATCAGCGAAAGAGAGACAGACTCAACCAGATGGACTGACACAAGTCTACTGCAATGTGCTCAGATAAAGTATGTCAGAGATGACTGTAGATCTGCTGTACTTGACTCATTAGCACCTAACAACATCAAGAAAGCAACAAGGACCCCCTTATAATCAGGTTAGTAATATTCATATAGTCTTACATGGTTTTGGTTTTTTAATGTAAAGTTTTTGTAAACAGAAATAATTGTAATTAAATCTAATTTTTCTTTTTGTTAAAATAATCTTTGATAATTAAACTGCCATATTTTCTCTAAAACACTGATAGGTTTTCCCCCACTTTGAGATTAGTAACCCACTATTTAATTTTGTGTACAGTATGAGCTCAAGAATTATCTTTTTTTCTATAAAGATACAAAACTGACTCTGTGCCTTTCATTGACAACATCGTTCCACATCCTAAGACTGTAATGTCAGTGTCATAAATTAAGAACTAGTTTTATGTGTGGAATTCCATTCTATTCAATTGGTAAATTTATCTACAATTTAGCATAATTTTTCATGTTTGTGGAAACTGGGCTTTTGAAAAGGAAAGATATGTTATTTGTTTTTTATATCTCCAGTTTGCAGCAAGCCTTGAAGGTTGGCTTTGAATATAATTGCAAATAGTTGGTTTTTTAACATTACTGGAATGAGGTCTGTTTGAAAGTCCCATGCAAATGGCTACAAATTAATTTGCAAAGTGTGTGAAAAAATATATCTTCACATTTTTTTCTGAGAACATATAGGTTAGCTCATTTATTATATGCGTCATTAGACATAAAATGCTTGAACAACATTTATAGGAAATCAAAGCTCAGTTCATTCCAGAGAAGAGTAGTGAAAGTTCAGAGTTATGGTTGATCCAATGCTAAAATTCAAATTAATTTCTGTTGAGTCAGAACCAATTCATAGCCAACACCTCTAATGAGTTTTCAGAGAATGAGAATCACATGAGAGGTGATTGACCAACTTTCTTACTCATAACAGGCACAGATTTCTTCAGCCTTTAGTCTCCTTCTGAATATGAACAAAACTTGAAGGTACAATTAACAAAGCAAGGAGCAAGAACCATAGGATCTTATCAATTGATACAGAAAAGGTCATTGACCAAGCCCAACAACACTTTCTGATTAAAACTGTCAACAAACTAGGAATATTAATTTCATCAACATAGTTAAAAACACATATGCAACACCAAGAGCCAACATAATTCTCAATGCAGAGAAATTAAAGACATTCCCCTTAAGAATAAGAACTAGGCAGAGATGCCACTATCACCTCTTCTGTTTGATATAGGAAGTCTTACTGAGAGCAATAAGACAAGAGAAAGTAATAAAAAGTATCCAAATTGGCAAAGAGGAGATAAAAATATCTATATATACAGATAATATGATAGTATAATTACAAAACCCTTAAAATTCAGTGAGAAACCTATTGAACATAGTTGACCAGTTCAGCAAAATAGCAGAATAAAGATCATTGTACAAAAATCCATTGGATTTATCTATAGTGACAAAGAGAATATAGAAATGGAGCTCAGAAAAACAATACCAATTGCAATAGCTAATCACAAGATTAAATATTTGGGAGTAAATCGAACTAAATACACAAGAGATCTATACAAATAAAATTACAAAACATTACTACAATTGAAAAAGAGACTTAGGGAAATGGAGGATACCATGCTCATGGACAGAAGACTCGATATCATGAAAAGGATGATTCTATCAAAAGCAACCTACAAGTTCAATGCAATCTCAATACAGATAACAAATCCATTCTTCAGTGAGATGGAAAAGGCAGTATCCAATTTATCTGAAATGGAAAGGAACGCTAAATAAACAAAGCAATACTGAAAAATATAAACAAGGTAAGGGGCATCACACTCCCTGAGTTCAAATCCTAATTCAAAGGAGTGGTGGTAAGTACAGCATGGTAGTGGCAGAGCAAACAGACACATAGATCAATGGTACAAAATTGAGAACCCAGAAATGAGCTCATCTGACTATGTTCAACTGATTTTTAATAAGAAGAAAAAATAATCTAAGCAGGGAAACTACAGCCTCTTTCACAAACGGTGTTGCAAAATTGGAAAATCATCTCCAGAATATTTAAGCAAGACCCACATCTCACATCACACACAAAGACCAATCAAGGTAGATCAGGGATTTTGAAATAAAAATAAAGATTGGAAAAGTCATTAGAGAAGAGCGAGGAACAATTCTAGAAACCCACAGCATGACCAGACTTCCAATTATAATGAGAAATCTACGACAAAGAGAATAGAATAGATGAATGGGACCTTCTGAGATTCAAGTCCCTGTGCACTTAAAAAAAAAAATTAAGAAATTCAAACAGTGTAAAAAGTAAACCCACAGACTTGGGGGTGAAATTGCCAATGATATATCTGACAAAGGACTTTTATCTCAAAGTTATAGAATATTCCTCAACAAGAATAGCACTTCAAGGTGAAAAAGATAACACAATTGCAAAATGGGCATCATTAAAATAATTCCTTTCAAATTTGTATTATTTCTGCTGTGACATGTCTGCTTCTCTCCCTCTCTCATAAAATTTTTAGATTAGTAAAAGGTATTTTTCTTATGTATTAACTAAAGAGGAAAGACAAGAAATTCCACATGGACACTTAGCCTCTGGTCTTTCACCATCCCAACCCTTACCTCAGCTGAAAGCCTCAGCTTCCTAAAGCAAACATACTTCTTAGCATAGATATACTCTCTCTCTTATTAGTCAATGAATTATAGATTCAACGGGAGTTGCAAAAATGACACATAGGATTTGATAGCCCTTTTTTAGGTGCTCCCAGGTGATATAGTACATAATTCTAGAATTACATTAAAAACAAATAAGAAAAAAAATCACCATTGGTATAATACTGTTAACTAAAATTCAGAAATCATTCCAATTTCACCTACTCATGTGCATGTATGTTTCAGAGAGTTAATTCCACTATATAGCTACACTAAGCTATACCTTTGTTCCATCAAAGGTGTTCCCACATGCTGTCTGATCATCATTGTGGGTATAATAGCTTTCTTTATGCGTAGCAGTTTAAACTTCTAAGAAGTTGCTAACTTGTTAAAGACATGAAACTTTTTCCTATTGAGTGAATTCCAGCTCAAGGTACCCCATGTGCTACAAATGATAACTGCTTCTCAGAGTTTCCTTGACTTCAATATTTATGGAAGCAGGTCACCAGGTGTCTGGCTTCTGTGATTCCACTGAGTAGGTTTGAACCACCAAACTTTTTACTAGAATAGTGCAAAAAACACTTGCTTCTCGGGACCTTTCACTGCCTATTTAAACTCCTGCAAAGGAGGACTAACTTAATTGAATAATTTTGTTGTTGTGTGCTTTCAAGTCAGAACCCACTCAAAGTTGACCTTTCCAGAAGGTTTTCAAAGACAATGAGTCACACAGAGGAGTATGCCTGTCTTTATTCCAGAGAGCAGCTGGTGGATTTGAACCACATGCCTTCCAAATTGCAGCTTCTTACAACTTGACCACCAGAGCTCTCTAATTGAATGACTAGTATCTAAAACACTTAGTTGAATAGTCAGCACCTAAAATATTTACTAAAATATCTGATAAGTATATTAAAATAAAAAAAAAAACAGCATGCAGAGGGAGTAGAATGTAGGGTCTTAAATGCTGTGAAAGATCATCTGTGATGTGACTGTTGGTCTCTTCCCTACCTGGAATAAAGAAGAGTGAAGAAAATCAGACAGGTAGAAACATTCAGTGCAAAAGATTCATAGCCTACTTGAACTTCAACCTCTATGACCTTGAGACCAGAAGAAGAAAAAGGTATATTATTGTCAATTACTGCTGATGATCATTCTAAAAAAGGATCCTGAGGAACCTGGAAAGAGTGGGATACAAATTTGGCATAAAATTCAAATTTGTAAAAATGGCCAGACCAGGTAGGTCACTAACTATAGCTGGAATTCCTGAGATTATGTATCTCATCCACCCTTCAATCCTGGAGTTAACTCAGTCCTGAAATTCAAATTTCAGCCAAACAATAGCTTACAAAGTGTGCAATAACAGCAGGGAAGTATCGACTTCTTAGAACAAGATCAAAAGCATGTGCCTGGAAAGAATCCCAGAAGACAGAAAGGGGTAGGAGAATATGGAAAAGGGAAATCAGAATTACAAGGAAAAAGTGGGAAGAGTGTTACCATGTATGAACTGTAATTAACATCATAAAATAAAATATATATGAATGTTGTTGTTATTGCCATTGAGTGAGAATCAATTCATAACTCATAGCTGACTCTTCAACAGGTTCTCATAGGTTCCAAGTCATTTGGAAAGCACTTACTCTTTTTTTTTCTTTCTTTTGGAGAAGCTTGTCGGTTTGAACCACCAGATTGAAAAAAAGCAACGCCTTACCCTCTATACCAAAGCTCTCAGTGTGTGAATGATTGGATGGAAAACCAATTTGCTCTGTAAACTTTCATTTAAAGCACACTAAAAATGTTAGGGAAAAAACTTAATGCCCAGGTGTTGAAATCTCCTGACTTAGATCTAGTGGTATTGATGTCCTTCCTTAGAATACTTCAGCATATCCAAACTGTCGACTGCTCTATTCTTCTCCACGCAGATGGTGTGGCAAGCAAAATTTGAATGAACCTGGAAAAATGGGGCAGGTCTGGCACTCTTTCTTTTTCCAGTTCCTTTACCTAAAACAGAATAGGTGAGATAACCTGGAATCTTCCCCATAGTAGTCACTGTTGTTAGTGGTCATCAAGTCATTTCCACATAAAACCCATATGGATGTGAGATTGAACTGCTTTATGGAGTTTTCAAGGCCATGACTTTTCTAAAGCAGATAGCCAGCTCTTTATTCCAAGATTTCTTTAATGGGTAGTTTTGAACCACTAATTTTTTAGCTACTATATAGTGCTTCACTGTTTGTGTCATCAAGAGTCATTGCCCACAGGGTCCACTTAGTATTTTATGTAAAGAACACAGTTGTCACAGAATTGATTATTACTCAGGGTGACCGCAGGTGTAACAGAATGGAACTCAGCTTCATAGGGTTTTCAATGGCTGATTTTGTGAAGTGGACCATTACTAGGTCTTTCTTCCAGAGCACTGCTAGATGAACTTGAACCTCCAACCTTCTGGTTAATAGTAATTTGTTTTTATGTGTCTTTCACTGGAAAATGCAAATTCTAAGTTCATGAATGTTGTCAGCTCAGTGTACTAATATCCACTAAAGTCAAGATGTTTCTAGTTCATAGTGATCCTCTATTGAGTTTCTGGGGCTGAAAATATTTATGAGAACAGGTGGACCTTCTTTCTTCCACCACAGCGCTGATGGATGAGATCTACTGGACTTCCAGTGAGCAGTTTCCTAAGTTATGCTAATGCACAATGTGTGAGCTCTGGAGGGCTCCTTTCACTGAGTTCTGTGGGGTGCAATTCATATTCTCAAAAAAAATCATGTCAATGTTCTAGACTAAACTTTATTTTAGCTTTTGCGTATGAGGCAAAGAACACTCTTAGATTAAGCTATTTTTTTTCTTGCTCTTTCAGATGATACTCTGCTGCCTCTATTAAAAGAAAGGTAAGTGGTAGATTAAACAACCTCATCTATGCTCTTAACAAGAACAATAAGCCAGGTGTGTTGCTAGGCTTTGAACATTACACTAGATAAAATAGACATAGTATTTGTCAGAAAACTTACAGTTTGGTGGAGAAACTTGTAAGGGCAGCATTTAAACCTAATTTACTTCAATGTAGTAGCATCTACTGCAGTGTGCTATACCCAGTAAATATTCATTGTAAATCGAATGTGTGGGTTCACAGCTAAATGAAGAAACAAATGCTAAATTGAGAGATATTTTAAAAAGATTTTGTCCTTTTTGCTGTCTTCTAAATTCTGTTCTGTAGTGTTTGAAAATAAGCCGAAATACACTATGGAACTGCTTCTTAGGTTTGTAAGGTAGCAACCTGAAGCTAAAGTCTAAATTTTCTAGGCAGTTTTTTGAAGCCATTGCCAACTTGCAGTCTTTGGAGGACTATATTCAGCTGTGATTGTTTGTTCTTCCTAATATCTCTTGTTCTAATTAACAGTTCAACAAATAGTAATAACTTACAAAAGGAATCCTTACTCTCCCTGTTTTCAATTACCACACAAAAGTAAACCTGTAAAAGCACTTTCTGAGGGGAGGTCCTGAGAGAGCTCAACAGTCCACAGCCCAAAATAGTGTTAAACAGGAAAGCACACACCTTTGGTGAACTTAAGCAAAGAAAATTGGCTCCCTATTAGTGGAACTGCAATGACAACAAAAGCATGCTTGTTTGGGAAATGACATGATTTGGGAAGAAAACGTGTTGGCCATTGTTAAAAGAAAATTGCCACCCATCCAAACTCTATAAGGAAACTACAGAGTTGACTCTGACAAAATGTTAGTTCCAGGCAGGTCATTTGTTCAAAGTTCAGGCTGATTGCTGTATTCAAAGCAAATGGGACTTAATCTTCTTAAAGAAAATGTTCCTGAAATCCGTTCTTCTATGTATACTTTCAGTCAAAGGGCATTTGAGCAGCTGAGAGTGAATTTGTTCCTAAACTGTTCCTTTCACTTTTTATTATCATGTCATGTTTAGAATGCTTTCATCTACACAGGAGATTCCTGATTGCTCATAACAACTACACACTCTGCATTCTTCAGATCTCCTTCAGTACATTTTTCATGTGAATAGCCTTTGGCCTGGCTTATAAGGTCCTTGGCAAATAGAGCATTTTTTATATCACAAGCTTTTTCTCTCATAGTGCCCTTTATATTTCATTTCAATAAATCAGATCAAATTGTGATTTCCTAAGTACACCCTGCAACCTCAGGCCACGTGCCATTACCATGCGGCTGCTTCTTGCCTGGAATATTCTGCTTCACCTTCTCCAGCAGATACATTTTCCATTTTCCAAATGCTCTTCAACACTCACCGTTGTACTGCTTCTATGGAGTTGGATGCTCCCTCTTTAGTGGCTTCTGAAACTCCATAGATGTGCTTTGATTATTATATTGATGTTATCGTCATCATTGCATTTTGAAGAACATAGCAATGCAGGTCTAGCAGCAGACAACACTGAACAGTTATGGAGTAAATGAATTAAGATTGATAAAAAAGGCAGTAGTTTGAAGGCTGTGTTAACTTTAAAATCTTGGACAAGTTAAAGAAATATGCTTGGCCTTTGTTTCTTCATGCGAGAACCACTGAAGAAAAAGTTAAGGTATTGAGATTTAAAAGAAATGGTGTGTACCGATATTTAAAATTTTCCAGCTTCTTTGCTTTTGCCCTCATTTGAGTTGTGATGACTCAGGCAAAAACTGGATCAAATAAAGGTTCTTTCAAAGAAGAACTAGAAAACAGAAATCTAGCAGTGAAATGATCAACCATTCACTTTTTTTTCTACTTGATTTCTTTATTTTACACGAAAGAGAGCTATTCCTTTTACTACTAGGAGATTCAGCATCAGGTTCTGCTTAACTGGGTTCTGTCCAGTACCAGTCCTCCTACCAGAAAAGACTAATACCATCATGTCCTCAAGCACCAGGGACCATGAAGAAACTCATGAGGATTTGAAGGTGCCCCGCACTTCTGTAGCACTTGTGAGGAGATGCGCTTGTTAGTGAGCAATAACTTTATTACACGAATTCTCACAGCCTATAAAGAATCACATATTGGAAATATTAAAACTAAGCTACACTACAGGTAATTGGATTTAGAATGCTGGTTTTAGTTTAAATTTGTATCTGTATTTATTGTCTTTTATATCTTAGAAATCAGACTTACTATAGATCTACTTGTAATATTTGTCAAAATCACAGCTGATATGGAAAATAACTTTAATAAAATTAAACTTTTGTCTCAAAAAAATAGTCTTGCATTGGAATTAGTAGGAGTAGGTGCAGGAACATGGAAAAACATTTCTGACCCTATAGAAATTGGTTTTGGATTGTGGATGTTGTTAATAGGAGTTAACTCTACATCTTTAAAGTAGTTATTTTAAGTTAAACTTGACCAAATTCATCTTGCTTATAATCTTTTTACAATTTCTAATGTTCAGCACTCAAAACTAAACACTCAAATTCATTGCTGTTTACTTTGAACCAACTCATAGCTTAACCTCCAGTGCAATTTTGGAGGTTGTAAATCTCCTGGGAAGAGAATGCTCATGTTTCTCTCAAGGTGCTACTGGTGGAGTTGAAAGGCTGTATCTTTGAGTTAGAAGCTCAACTCCCTTTAGGTTATGCCACCAGAGTGCCACTAGTGTTTAGAAAGAATGGCTTTAAGTTAGTAGTTGTTAAAGGAACAAGGGCAAAGTTGAGACAACTTAGTCTGACCACAATTAAGTCTACAAAGGAAAAATGTTCCCATCGATAGCAAACACAGTACCAAACAAAGAGCTACAAGATAAGACATTCCCCCTCCTGACTTCTTCACTTATTTCTACTAATCATTGAGTTCAACATTTGTTGCAAATTGATTCATAGGCTTTACATTCCTCATAGCTGTGAAGATTTTTAGGCAAGTAAGTTGAAGAGGTAAGGGAGGAAAAGGGTAACAGCAGAAGTCCAAATTTAGTGAATAGCAGCTCCAAGCTAGATAATGGCAAAAACCAATTCCTCAATTAGTTCAGACAGCTTCCCAGTCAACAAGTGGAAGTCCAGGTTCAGTCCAGCAGCACAAATGAAAGAAACCTCAGGTTCCCTCATTCATCCTGCAATCTCATAGCCGTCACAAATCACCTCCTCCTTCAATCATCCAGCAAGCAACACTTTTAACTCTGATTCTGACTCCAGGGCTCCATCAGTCTACACATAGCTAGAGTCTCACTAAGTAGGGTTAGCATTCTCTCTCCTATGTTGGCCTTTCAACTCTTGATCATGTTGAAGACACTGATCAATGGTGAATCATATGCTTCCAGTTGGGGCGAGCTCTGGTGGCCTAGTGGCAGGAAACTGTACTGCAATCGCAGAGGTGCGCGGTTCAAATCCACCAGATGCTCTGCTGAAGAAGGAGGAACAATCGCCTCCTGTAC
>NW_006399842.1:6511977-6514809 GCF_000299155.1 Elephantulus edwardii | reverse complement strand
TGTTTTGATTTGCATCTCTCCTAGAGCTAGGGATTTTGAACATTTCTTCATGTGCTTGTTGACCATCTGAATGTCTTCTTTGGTGAAGTGAACCATTCACCTTTTAAGCAAAATGTCAATGGTTCAAACCCACTAGCTAATCCATAGAAGAAAATCTACTAGTATAAAAAGTTCAACTTTGAGAACTCTGTGGGGTGATTCTACTTTAATCTGTGGAGTCATTATGAATTACAGTAAGGTTGATGGCAACAGGTTGGGTTTGATTCAGGAGTAAGAAAACAATTAGCTAAGTTCTGTGCACATGCACATGCACTCATGGTGCGTGTATATAACTCTGTGTGTGTGTGTGTGTGTGTGTGTGTGTGTGTGTATTGCTGAGATAAAATTATCTCTTGACTAAGAGGGAAAATATTAATTGAGTCTTAGCATCAAGAAGACAAAGAAAGATTTTCACCACTGGACCAACTGACAGCACCATATTAGATGAAGAAGAGATTGAGGATGTTAACAATTACAGCTTGCCCAGCTCTACAGTCAACGCTCTTTGCATCAGTAGTCAAGAAATAAATGGGGGGGGGGAAATTGCATTGGGAAAATCTGCTGTCAGGGTCCTCTCCAGAGTATTGAAAAGCAATGATGTCAGTCTAGAGACTAAGGCGTGCCTAATGCAGGCTATGGTCTTCACAATTGCTTGTTATGCATCAGAGAGCTGGACAATGACTAAAGATGACAGAAAAAGAAAAGATGCCTTTCAGTTGTGGTGCTGAAGAAGAGTCTTAAATATACTATGGACTGCCAAGAGAATAAAAGAAAAAATAAAAGGTCTGTCTTGGAGACGGTGAAACCAAGTTTCTCCTTGGAGATTAGGATTTTGAAGCTCCCTTTCAGATACTTTGGGCACTGGCAGGACTGGTGCCCAGTGGCCAGGTGGGACCATTCCTTGGAGAAGGACATCATACTTGTAAGGGTGGAAGAAAGCACAGGAGAGAAAAACTCTGGATGAGATGGATTGATACAGTAACTGGGGAAATAGACTTAGGTGTGTCAGAATCAGTGAGACTGGCTCAGGACAGGGCAGGGTTCAGAGTCACTATAGGTGGACTTGACAGCCCACAAGAACAACAACATCGAGAGAGAGAAAATATCTGCTAAAAATGTGTTTGAGATTTTTCTTGACTTCATTGTTAGCAAATTAAATGATCTAAATTGAAGCCTTTGAACTGTGGTGTTGGAGAAGAATACTGAAGACTGTGCATTTCCAAGGAACAAACAGAGATATCTTAGAGAAGATGTGGCAAGAGTGTTCTTTGGGAGCAAAGATGATGAAGCTTTTTTCACACACTTTGGTATATTGCTAGAAGTGGTTATTTCTTGAGAGGGACATCATGACGGATAGGTGGAGGGGCAGCAAAGAAGAGGAAAATCCTCAACCAGGTGTCTCGATTGTGTCAGAGATTGTGATAATGGTACAGGATAGGACAGTGTTTAGATCTACTGTTCATAGATCACTATGAGTCACACTCAATGGCACCTAACAATAACAACAATAACTAATAATAATAAACACTCCTTGTTGAGGTGTAAGAGTCATTGTTGTTCTTCTAATTATGTGCCAGCGAGTCAAAACCCACTCATTGTTGACCCTGAAGCAGATTTTCTGAGGTTACAAATCACACAGAAAGACGTTGCCCATCTTTCCCGAGTGGAGTAGCTTGTGCATTTGAACATTCTGACTTTGGGTTTACAGCACAACTCTTTACCATGAGGCTATGAGAGGTCTCTAAGATTCACTAGGCTATGGCTTTAGAAAAATAATGAATCAAATGTCTTTGAGGATGTCTGTGAAGATCAGAAAAAATCTATTGCTGAAATTTTTTTTTTCCAAAACAAGAGCCCAGTTTCATTAAGTTCCAACTTAGTGACCCATCATTGTGACATAGCAGATAAAAACAAACTCAAGTTAGATTTAATCACAATCCTTCCCAACATTACGGGGTTTGGGTTGAGATGAAAAATTTACTCTGTGCTGGGAGCTTGAAAGGAAGAGATATAAACTCTGGAAAACTAGAGTGGCCCTCTTTTCAAATATGCTTAGGGGAGCAGAGAAATCCAATCTGGATTTCACAGACCATTACTTCCAAACGATGTGAAAGAGAGTTATGAGAAAGTGAAGGAGGGGAAAAAGGACTCTGCAGTGAGATATATGTGGTAAATTCTAGTTTAAACAAAATAGAGCCTAACCAGTTTCCATACTACAGAAATGTTCAAAGCCCATAAATGCATAATGTATTTTGCAGCTCTAAAAGATATTTACACTATATATAGTTGTTTTTATTTTTCAGGAAATGGCCCACTCATGTGAATAGTGTTACATGAGAGGACATAGGGATTGTGAGGGATATAAAGTTTACAGATGGGGTATAATCCTGGTTTCACTATCTTTGTGGCCTTGGATAAATCACTTGACCTCCGTAAGCTTCTTTACTCTAGGGAGGGGAATATTACCACAGAAGGAAATAAAAGTGACTGAAATCACTATGCATTTCAAGAACTGGAATACACTGAATTTGATTAGAGTAAAATATTCAAACTGAAGGGGTGTTGAACAAGGAGACCAATATCTCTTCTTTCCTTGTGTCCTTCATATAAGGAAGGTAAGAGCTAGCCTACTAGCTACTACCAGATGCCTATGTATGTTATGGTTTTTTAATTTTTTTATGTATTATACTCTGAAAATTGCACTGGAGTGCAGAGAAGCCAAAGCACAGGGAAGAATTCAAGATACTAAAGAGTTGAATAGAAGATTTCAAAAGGCAGCACGGGATGACAAAG
>NW_006399842.1:6495319-6510145 GCF_000299155.1 Elephantulus edwardii | reverse complement strand
TACTCTATAGAGTCTGGGAGAAGTTTGAGACTTTTCAAAGATCATATGCTCTCTCTCACCTTTTTGCTGTCAAGTTAGAATGGACTCATAATGAAGCCTCCAGTAGGTCTCAGAGACTGGAAAATTCTCATAAGGAAATTGCCTCTGTTTCTTCTGTGGAGCTGCTGGTGGATTTGAGCCATCTTTGAGTTCTCAGCACAACTCCATGTGCACCGTATCATCAGAGCTCTCCAACACCAGGCAAGATAAAACCAAAGTCAAATTAATTTATGCATAACATCAGCACTTTTGTATTTTCACATGATTGAATGAACACTACTTTTATGTTTTATTAGTCACAATGATGACAGAAAGTAAAGGGCACACTCACACAAGGTGTTAAGGAGTAATTCAATAAACGGGACAATTAGTGAACAGTTGTAAAGAGGGCAGGGGTCCAAAGAGTAATGGGAGAGTACTCCAGCGACAGCAATGGGAGGTTGCTGTAACAACCATAAAAGATCTGAGGGGTCAGGATAATGCAGTTAGAAAACCTGAAGAAAGTAACAGTAGGATCAGGGGCTTCTTTTGAAAGAACGCAGCTAATGCATGATGACCTACCAGAAAGAACTTAAACATTCTTTTTCTTCTACCTGAAATCTCTTGCTGATACACTTTTTGGTTAGCCCACCAGAATAAAGAAACCCAAAAAACACATGGATGCACATGATAACTGTTAGCCTTTTGGGAGACTTTAATGGATACAGGAGGTTGTGAACAGGAGGTCTGTAGGTACAGATAGTTGGCAAGTTGGCAATCACCCTAGCTCACAGGTTGGCTAAAAAAAAAAGGAGTCAAGATAATAACATAGCTATTTGGAGAAGTTGTAGAAGAATCCAACTAGAAGGTGACATCGAATCAGAGTCCATATGCTTCCCAAAATGTGGCTCCACTATTAAATGTTTCAGAAGATTTTCCCTAATTTAGGGAAATCAAATATTTAAAAGCAAACCCGCTTTGAAGTTTCCCAGCAAGAAGCAAATCTGGGACTTGATAGATCTCGTTATTAAGAGTCAGTCCATCTGAGCAATCTGTTTGCCTGCTTTTCTTGCTGTGTTGGTAATTTTGCAAGAACTGCTGATTATGCGCTTCTGCCCACAGCCGACTACAGACAGAGTAAATGATTTCGGTTGGTTGTCTATCACTCCTTAGGAGGAAACCAAGAAACCTCAACTACTCCCAACAACCTCACTCCAGAAATTAAAAAATAAAAAGAATGATAAGGGAAATGAGCGTTAAGTAAGGACTACACAAGTGTATGTGTGTGTACATATTTCATGTTGATATAGGCAGAAAATAACCTTATACTCCTCAACTCTGTTAGCTCTCACTCAGATGTGCTTTAGCTAAAATCTTTTATATGATAAGCTAGATGAAGAAATCTTGAAGTCAGAAATACCTCAGTGGCCTCTATGATGAAGAAAAAGACTAGGGAGATGAAGGAAGAATCTTATAGATGGGTTGAAAATAGGGAAAAAGAGTTAAATTCAACAATGGCTCACCAATAATGTAAATAAACTACTAATAATAATACAAAAGCAACAACGACAAAAAATCCAACAATTACTGGACATAGAGGAGAAGAAAGAGGAAAGAAGGAGAGAAAATACAAAGGAGTTCCCCCCCAATTTAAACTTTTTCTGGGTTTGTTTTTCTGTTTTTGTTTCATTTTGGTTTTTGATCAATTGTACTGTTTCAAGAACTAAGGTTACTTTTTTGCATATCTGTTTTCTTCTGAGTTATTATTGAACTGTTGGGCACAATTAATTGTGAATTATACCCAAGGAACGCCTACTATCACCAGCACTGAAGAGAATGTTCACCATATGCCAGATCATAAATGTCTCTTTCCCACAGGAGTGACTTACCTCCTCAGCAAGAATCTATTCATCCTATTCTTGATGATGCTTGCCACTTTTTTTTTCCTTTTTTAAATAAGGAAAACTTTGATTGTGGAAAAGTACTGTCATAGAGTTTTGGGAGGACATATTAGAATTTCAAGCAACCTTGACCAATTTGAAAGACAAATTTGCTCTGAAGTGAGAACATTCAATAATAAAGAAAATCATATGTGCTTTGTACTGGACGATCTACAGAACTTTCCAAATTAAATGTAGGATGAGCCTGGCTGTACGAGATATAGTAAAGCATAAGAATTTATGTAAATATCACTTACAGTACTTAGTTAATTATAAACACAGAATTGGAACTATACATGTGAGCACACTATATAGTATTTAAGGAGAAAGGATGGGGCAAGATAATGCCCGTCAACTTCAAAACAACATTGTTATAGTAAAAACTGTACCTAATTCAGATAGTCTTTTTCTGTGTCTGATTCACTTAAAATCTAATTTATAAGCATACATGCATGATTAAGAAAAAGATGTCAAACAGTTTGTTCAACAGTAGAACATGGAGTGAATTATTTCTGTCCAAGAATCTTAAGAATTAAGGATTGCCACCTCTTCTTAACGTCTTAGTCTGTTACCTCCATGGATCAGGATATAATGTCTATTTCTGTTTATCTGAGTTGGTTTTTTGGGATATGATTCTATGATATGCCTAAATTTGTAGCTTCAGCCAGGTATATTCTGCTCAACTAAACGTGCCCTAATTTTTCCGCCATCCAAAAGTTTGGGTGACAATTTCAATAATTAAATGTAGAAGAGGGGGGAAAAATACAGTCCTATCACCAGCTTTATTTAATTTTTTGAATAATTGACCTTGGAGCCCAGGATAAAGGAGTAGAATGAACTAACACAGCCAAACAAGGGAGTATGATAGAATTTTTAAAATTGGAAAACAATGACTCTAATTAACAATCTTTCTAGGGGATCCAGATGTTACATTAAACTCATTTAT
The DNA here is from genome assembly GCF_000299155.1 of Elephantulus edwardii. NCBI lineage: Eukaryota > Metazoa > Chordata > Mammalia > Macroscelidea > Macroscelididae > Elephantulus > Elephantulus edwardii. Next base: position 6,507,241 of record NW_006399842.1, on the reverse strand, counting down.
CTCAATTATAAGGAAATTTAAAACAATATTTGTCATCAGAAAAAATAAATAATAGAAACAAGGTTAATTGATTAATTATCCAACCAATTTATGTGTATCCCTACAAGGAATGTACACAGGCATTGCTGCCACAAACCTGTCCTTCGCTAGTGGTTACGCTTCTACTTAACCTTAACCTAATTCATCTTGAACTATTTTGTATTAAAAAAGTCCTACATCACCATTATACCTTACCCCACGCCTGATGTAGTACTCAGTAGATATTCAGTTAACAAATATAAAATTTTCTATGTTGAAAATTTTTTTAAAGAATTGAGAAATTTTTCTTGCTTATTTCCAGGATACTATTACAGCAATTCTATCATAGAATTAGCACAAGTATTAGCTAGGATAATATATATACAATGGTTCATAACATTATTTTCAAATAATTTTATTCGTAAGTACATAATATCCACTTCTTTTTTTAACCTACTCTATTGAAGATCATTCCTTTCATGAATTCGGGAGCTCTAATGGCACAGTACATAGATGCTGTGTGGCTAACCCAAAGGCCTCTTTGGGCAGTTCAAATCCACTAGCAGTTCCAAGTGGGAAAGATAAACAGTAATTTTATGTATTTGTTGATAATGTTCTTTGGTTTTGACCACAGGTATCACCTTAAAACATGGAAACATTACTAATAACTGGAACATTTTCTTTGGAAGAGGGACTAAATTGGACAGAGACTAATAAAAAACCAAAATCACTGAGATTTCTGAAACATAGAAGTAGAACAAATTGGGAAATCTAAGGTGAATAAAAAACACATTGTCATTCATTTCTGAATAGACTGGTGAAAGGTTCTGAGATTCGATTGGCTAGAATTCCAGTATAGACTTTAACAGTTTCATGTCTGGATTCTAGTTCCATCCTTAACATCAGCAAGATATTTAACCTCTAGAAACTTCATGCCCCTTATTTACAAAGAAGGGACAAACTATCTACTTCAAAGAAGTGTTTAAGTGTTCATTCAGAAATGACAACTGAAGTATTGCTCTTCCTGACATAGAGGGAATCCTATTAGATGGCTTATCATAGTTATTACTTTTCTCTCTCATGACTTCAATATTAATAAGTTTAAATTATACAACAGTATTTATTTTAATAATTAAAAATTTTAAAATAGATAAGCCTTCCTAATTTGTAGGGTTGTTGAATTGTGATGTTGACAAATGCTGAATATATCAAAAAGAACAACAACAACAACAAAATGTGTTTTAAAAGAAATACAGCCAGGGTACTTTTAGAGATGAGGGTCATCATTTCACATACTTTTGGCATGCTGTCGGGAGTCCCAGTTATTGAGTGGGGGACATGATGCCTGAAAAAGTGAGAGTGTCAGAGAATGGGACTATTCTCAAAGAGATAGATTTATTGATATATCGACTTGACTGGATTTAAGTATGGTGGAGATTGAGAGGATGATAGACAACAGGACAAGATTTTGATATTTTGTGTCTACTGTTCCCGTAAATTGAAGATGTGACAACATCTAAAAGCAACAGTAGTGTTATGAAGAGCCAGTGTATTAATGTGGGTGAAAAACCTTGTAGTGTTATAAAGATGGTGATGTTAGAGATCTGCTCAAGTTTAGACAAGCTGGCAAAGTGTCAGTAAAGAGTTTGAAAACAATACAAAATAGATTTTAAAAGGTACAATTTTGATGGGCGATGGGGTGAGGGAAATTGAAAGAATTTGTTTGAATTTGTATTCGAGTTTTATAAATGAACTAATAGAAAAAAATTCTTAAAAAATTTTAAAATGGTAAAATAGGTACTCAGGATCACAAAGCACATTGCAAAATCTGATTTGAATCCAGGGGAACAGATTCCAGAGTTGGTTTTATAAGTCTCCATTATAAGTTGTAAATGAATCTCTTCTCCCTTCTTCTTTCCTGAGCAAGATGCAAAAAAAGCAGAAGCGTACTGCATGCTGGTCATGTGCCTCCATACATTGCCTGCAAATCTCCAACCTGATCTCAGTGGCTATCATTCTTGATGTGTTCTGTTCACACGGCCCCACTGTCTCAATCTCACTCATTTGGTGATTTATGGACCATGTCAGTGTAATTCAGTGTTGTAACACTTCTAGTCAAGGACTATCAGATGTCTTTTAAAACTTCTGATGACCTTGAGTGGGAAAGAAGTAGAACTCAAATGATAGCAGCATTTGTGGTCTGTAGGTGGATTTCTGGCTCTGCAATTTATTGTCTGTATTATTCTGAATATGTATGCCAGTTCTCTGATCTCCAAAATACAATATAGCTGAAATTCTGTTTGACCTTCAACTTGTGTCAAGATGACTGTCTTTCTTTTGGTCATAAATCAATAGAAAATAAAACACAATCAGATATTAAAAAATTGCATCTTGGTAGGCTTCTAATCTTTAACGAATGGATACATTAATGACTGAAGTTAGATTTCTTTTAGGATATCATATTACGAGGCTTTCTGGGATCTAAAGTTGCATGAAAGTTATATTTAAAGTATTATGAAAACTTCCTGTATGAACATCTCTGACATACACTTTCAAAATTTCATCCTATTTTAAATCTAAGTGATAAAAAAAATTCACTGTTACTCTATATTTCAGAGTAGTAGCAATATGGATTGAAGCTCAAACTTTATAAATAGACCACTGTTTTAGAAAAAGAAAAAGAAACAAAAATTTCACCACTGGGCCAATTTACAGTTTCATGATAGATGGAGAATAGATTGAAATTATTAATTTCAGCTTGGTTTATTCCACGATCAACACTCTTGGCACCAACACTCAGGGAATCAAATACGAACTGCATTAGGAAAGTCTGCTGTCAGCGACATCTCTAGGGTACTGAAAACAATGATGTCAGCCTGGAGACTAAGGTGTACCTGACAGACTATGGTCTATGCAATTATCTGCTATGCATCAGAGAGCTGGATAACAACTAAGGATGAGAGAAGACTTGATGCCTTTGAGTTATTGTGCTCGAAGAGTGTTGAACATAATGTAGATTGAAAGAAGAACAAACAGTTATGTGCTGGAGAGGGTGAAACCAAGCTACTCCCTAAAGGCAAGGATTTTGAAGCACATGTGGCCAAGAGGGACAAGTTCTTGGAGAAGTACATCATACTTCAAAAGGTGGAGGCACAGCGTAGTAATGGAAGCTCCAAGATGAGATGGATTGACTCAGTGAATGGAGAAATGGGATTAAGTCTTTCAGAGACAATGAGATTGGCTCAGGATCAGGCAGGGTTCACAGCTAATGTACTAGGGTCACTATGAGTTACAAGTGACTCTATGGCACACAACAACAACAACAGATGAACTACATATGGGTATTTAGATGAGATTATAATAAAATGGCATCTTAAAGTAAAATTATAACATCAAACTTTCTCCCAAAAAAGCATAAATGAGGAAAGTTTTACACTTTTATTTTGCATTTAAGAGAATTTTATTAAATATAACAGTATTTTGAATTTGGAAAGAAATGTAGTTTTTTATCTATTTTGTTGTCCAAATGTTCTCAGTTGAAAAATAGAGGCCCAGAGAAGGTAATAAAGGGTCTTGGTAAAAGTCATATAGGAAATTAATCTAAAATCCTCCATTAAACTAAAATTGTTTTTATACCAGGCAGATTTTAGACTTTTTTAATAATCATAAGAATAATTTCTTTTAAGAAAGTATGTTATTGAATCTCAACATATAAATTGAAATAATGGAACAGTTCTCATTGATGACAGTCTTGGGACTCTATCATTGATGCGAATTCCCTGAAGCGTGAAATCTGAAAATCCCAGTGTGTAATGCACAAGTTTTGTCTATACTTTCATAATATTTCAATGCATATTAAAAATGTAAATCAGTTCAGAAAATTCATGTATAATTATTGAGTGAATTGTTCCTGGGAGAAGAAGAGAAATTGAAGGATGTCTCCAGTATAAAGTTCACCTTTAAGGACATAAAAGCTTCTCTTGTCCCCACCTCCACCTCTAAGCTTTCCAGCAATATGTCCTTGGTCTCTGTGTCAGCTGTCAAAACAGACAATTGCCTGGATGGATGATGGATGATATGTCTTAGATTTTTACTCACCCTCAGCGGTCTTTGGCTTGATATATAAAATGCCTGTTTCTTGGATTCTGCCTCAGTCTTTTCTTGTTTGCTTATGTAAGGGGTAGAATATCTCACTTGAGAATTATTATTGTTCAGAAATGCTGCTTGCTTGGTCTTCTCAATCCTATCACCAGAATGGTGATGAAAAGTGAGACTGTGCCCACAGCCACTGTGCTTCAGCAGAACTCAAGGAAGCAGAATGGGCCAGCTTTCAAGGTGATAAGTTCCTTTTATAATGACACTTCTTTGGATCTATTTCAACATTGCCAGGGGCAGGATATTCTTCTATGCCACAAGAATTTCTTTTCCAAAGTATTTTTTACCACTACCCTATTCAACCTTGGAAAAATACTCTTCACAAGTCTTGACTATCATAATGAATGTCAAACGTAAAGATCTATTCCAGGAAAAGGTAGAAGGTCAGGGAAAAAATGACCCTCAATGAGATCTACTGACACAATGAGTACTACAATGCATTTGGAAAGGACAGAGATAAAGAGGATAGCACAGGATAGGGAAAGGTTGAAATTTTTAGTCCATAGAGTTATTATGAGTTCTAATAGAATTGATAACACCTAACAACAACATATTTCCCTTAATAGATATTTATGTCAACAAACATGACTTCTTGCCATCAATGTAGGAAAGACTCATAGATGGTCCTCCAGTAGGTTTTCAGAGGCTGTAAGTTATACAGGAAGAAATCATTCTTCAGTGCCACCCAAAGTTAACAAAGGAGGTCAGAATTGCTTCCACTGTGGAAAGCTGGACCACTTCAGTAGACAGTCTCACAGATGAGAGCCACAAATAGTCAAGGGAGTAGAGAGGAAGCTCTGACTCACTTGCTTTAAGTGTGGATTTGAAGGACACATGGCCAAGGGGGCCCACATCAGGTCCTCGTGGCTGACAGGACTGACAGGCCCCAACTCCCAGCTGGAAAAATAGGAGGACGCTTCAATGATTTAGATCCTCCCAGAAGAGCTGTGGGTGAGCATTAACATTACTGGTAAGTATATTTGTTTTCTCCTGGACACAGGAGCCTACTATTTGGTCCTAAAAGCCTTCTGAGGCCCCAACTCTTCTCACTATTTCTTAGTTGCTGGAATTGATGGAAACCCTCATAAGAAGTTCCATACTTCACCTCTGTCTTGCAGGAAGACTTCCGAGCTGTAAAATAACCCAGTGGTAGATGGAATTTGGTCCAGGGCTTAAGAACAATAAATGACATAGTTGAGCCTCTACATCTTGTGGTTCATAACCTTTATACTATAATAGACAAAGTGTTAGTCAATAAGCCTTTTATTTTAAGAACTACCTTCCCTCTGTAACTTGATTTGTGCCACTGTTAGAACCTCTACTTGGAATATTATTGCTTTTAATTTTTAACTCATGTACTTTTAACTTGTCAGTTAAATTTGTGTCTTCTAGGCTGCAACAGTTCCATGATACGTCTTCAAGGATATGAAGATGTATGGCTAAGCACAATTGATAACAGTGCATCTAAGTTCCAAAATCAATCTCCACAATAGTCTATGTGTTTCCTATTGCCAAAGGAGCCCTTTAGAGTAGTGAGAGAAGATCTTCACCCTGAAACCTACAGTGTCCCTTTTCAGCAGGAAGTAGCTAAGAGAATACGCCGTCCCCTTTTCTTTATGAATCAGGGCGAAGTGTCTCTCAGGGAGGAGTGATAGGGAATGGCAAAGGACACACTGACAAAGGAGATTAATTAGAACTGGCTTTGACAAGCACCGTGGGAATGGGACAATTAAAACAGACTTTCAAGAGGGGGGGAAGAGGAAAGAATGGGGGGAGTAGAGAAAATAGTGCAACAATGAATGAATGGAAATCCAAAATCTCTGTAAATGTTCATTAAAATTAATAAAATTTGATTAAAAAATCATCCTTCATTTTCTTGTGGAGCAGCTGGTAAATTCAAACTGCTCATGCTTGGATTGGCAGAAAAACTTCCCTGGGCCACTGAGGACCTTTTAAATATTTTTTCATGCCAACACTTTGGCATTCTCCTTTACTATTTTAGTATTTGAGTTTTCCTAATCAAAGCAATGGTTTTCCTCTCTCTCAAGGAATGAACGAAGACTGAAGAATGCAAAAAGTCATTACAAAAGGGAGGAAGAAAAGACCAAGACAGATGTCATAAGAAACTCTAAATATTGCACTGGAGAGCTGAGAAGTCAAAGCAAAAAGAAGAAGTCAAGGTATTAAGGAGTTGAGCAGAAGATTCCAGAGGGCAGAACAGGAAGACAAAGCAAAGTATTACAGTGAAATGTGCAAGGAACTAGAGTCAGAAAATCAAAAGGGCCAAACTTGCTCAGCATTTCTTAAGCTGAAGGAACTGAAGAACAAATTTAAACTTGAGTTGAAATAATTAAAGATGCTTTGGGCAGAATATTAAATGATCTAGGAAGCATTAAAAGAAGGTGAAAAGAGTATACAGAGTAATTATACCAAAAGTAATTGGTGGACATAGAATAATTTCATGAAACAATGTATGAGCAAGAGCCTGTGGTGATGAAGGAAGTTCAAGTTACTCTGAAAGAATTGGCAAAAAGTAAGGCCCCAGAAGTTAATTGATGGCATACTAATTGACATTTCAACAAACAGATGCTGCCCTGGAAGTGCTCACCAAATTGTGCCAAGAAATTTGGAGGATAGCCACCTGGCCAACTGACTGAAAGAGATCTATATTTGTTCCCATTCCAAAGAAAGGTGATCTGACAGAGTGTGGAAATTATCGAACTGTATCATGGATATAACATGCAAGCAAGATTCTACTGGAGATTATCCAAAGACTACTGGAACAGCACACCAACAGAGAACTGTCTGAAGTGAAAGCTGGATTTAGAAGAGGCCATGGCACTAGGATTATTATAGCTAATGTCAGATGGATATTTTCTGAGAGCAGAGAGTACCAGAGGAATATCTGTTTATCCTTAATTGACTATGCAAAGGCACTTGATTGTGTGGATCACAACAAACTGTGGCTGACTCTGAGAAGAATGGGAATTCCAGAACATTGATTTTGCTTATGCAAAACCTATACTTGGACCAGGACACAGTTGTCAGAACAGAGCAAGGAAACACTGCATGGTTCAAAATGGGAAGGGTGCACGCCAGGGATGTGTCCTATCTCCATATCTTTTCATTCTATATGTGGAACAGATTACCCAGGAGGCTGGGCCCTATGAGGAGAAGTGTGCCATCAGGACTGGAGGTAGACTCATCAATAACCTGTGTTATGCAGATGATACAACACTTCTTGCAGGTAAGGAATGAACTCTCTTTTGTCTCTAGATATGAATATATGCTCAACATCTCTATTTGAAAATTTCTCTTTCTGCTCTCTCTATTTTCTTCTGACCTTCATTTTTTGATTAAACATCAACTTCCTCAATAGACTTTCCTAATATTACTCAACATGCCAGGGATGCCTCTCTGTACAGGTCTCTCAAATAATTGCAAAATCACAATAATGAGAATGGGTTGCTTTATTTTTCTAGTTTCCTTCTTCGGTTGTATAGTAGAATGTAGTATCCTTGCTCACATTGACATCCCTAAAATGTTTCCCAAAGACAGTAAATACTTCAAAAAATAAAAGTCAACAAATACTTCAGAGAATAAAATGCTAAAAATGAATATGAATATAGTTATGTCAAGACAGTCAGAATCAAGACATGAACAAACTATGTCAAAGTTATCTATAGACCATGATCTGTAAGGCATTGAAGCCATCAGAACAAGAGTTCATTCCTTACCTGCAAGCTATATACAACTCAAGCTACAGTGACAAATATTCTCTGTGAAAGTAAGACCTTGGACAAGAAACCCAGATTATTAGAGAATGTGTCCAGATGGACAAAGACTAAAAGGAAAAGTGGTTAATTGTGCCCCATTGCAACATTTTTACATGCATTTCTTAATTGGTGTAAATGTCTCTCCCCAAAATTGATGATATTGTGGAAGGAATTTTGTTAAACACTGTGTGACAGAGATAAATTGAAGGTTGCGATGCCACAGTTGAATTGACCTCCGTAATTTGATATACCTTTGCCCTTGTGTGGTCTACCTTTCTACATTTAACTCTTGAAAGTTCTTGAGAGCAATGTGCTGCCCCGAATTATGTTAAAAAAGATCTTCTTTCCTTGCCAGACATCTGATAGCTGACATATCAAACACTGCTTTGAATCTGAAAGAAAATGTCAGGAATATTTATCTTATTAGTAATTAAATCATTGAATTTTCATTTAAATATAGAAACATGGAAAGAGGATAGACAATCTTTTCCCCTGTGATTAACTGTCTCTGTAATGGGTTGGTTCTGACTTGATGGTATACAACAACATTATTTTAAATTATTTATCTTATATTTATATCTTCCTGAAATATCTTCCCTTAACATAGATAGTTTAGGTAAATAGCAAGAATTATTTTTTGTCTTCCAGAATACAGTGAAGATTTTATTTCAATAATCATAATGTTTCATGTACTAATTTCCTTCCAGACTTTATGTTCAATGCTTCCATTATTCTGAATTAAAAGCTTTCCCAGCCAATAGAAGGTTTGTCAAATGATTGGTTTCCTCAGTGTTGTGTCTGAAAAACTCTTGGTAGCTATTAATCCAAGCCTTTTCCTTTTCATTTTAAAAACTCACATTTCTCCAAGGAAAATTCAATCCATTTAATCCTCATTGATTGGCATTTAGTGTAGCAAGATGATGTTTTGTGAGAAGTCTATGTGTCTAACCAGCAGTTTGATCAATTTGTTATGCTTTGTGCCATGCTAATCTTATTTTGCACCTGGAAACCATGTTTCCCCTGAAGTCTTCTAACTTCGATTAAAGCCAATGACATCCTTAATTTGACAGCAGAGAAACTGAGGCATGTAATATTGACTGTCTTTGTTTACTGTTCACAGTTTTGAGCTACCAGGATTCCTGTGCATCCAAATTTCATCCTTTTTATAATTCTCATGCTTTTAATCCTTTCTATAATTCTTATATTTTTGAAAAATGATTCATTCATTTAATGTTTCAAGATCCCAGAATTTTTGTTGTCTATCTTATGAAAGATAATAGACTTTGTAGGATTTAATTATTATTATTATTATTTATTTAAATGTATGAAAACCATTTATGGAAAATAACTTCGTGTAGTAATAGAAAGACAATAATTTCTTAACATCATGGCCTGAAGTTGAGAATAAGGAAGGAGTCAGGTAGTGAGGACATACTCAAAACTTCCTGAATAATAACTTCACATTTAGTTCAGTTTTCACCTTGAATCAATACTATCAGACCTGTTTATAAAAATCATTCTTGTGATTCAGTTTAACTTAATCAAATTCCTATGAATGGGGCCCAGGAATCACAAGCTTACAGAATGGTCTAAGGGTTGATTATGTATACCTGGATGAATAGTATATGAAAATATCTAGGCACAGCAATACTCTTTTCAAAAGGTAAAAATATAGGCTATTCATAAACAAATGAAGTTCATTAAATAGCCACAAAATTATCAGAAACTACAATAGACTAATTCTTGATATACTTAGCTAAAGCTCAGAGGACGCAATGTGAAATTCTATAGGAAGGAAGATCAATATGATGGGAAACTTCTAGTATCTCATGTACTTATTAATGAGTATTCTTAAGGACTTTCTTAGATTTCTATCTCTTAATTATTTTCTTCTCCTTTATGGAGAAGAATGCTGAAAATGTTACAATGTTGAGTCAGCATACTGCAAATAGAAGTTGGTTTATATTTTATATTTATTTGGTTCAGCATAATTCTCCTTTCTGCTCTCCTGCCTTTACGGTGTCTCCACTGTTGTCCTTGGGCTCCTGTCATGTTTAGTCTACCATAGTTCTAAATTTACTATCTTTTCTTCAAAAAACCCTGAGGGAAAGAATTTATGTCTTCTGAATATTATCTCAAGTAAATGATTGACTTTTTAATACATAAAATATAGAATTGCATAACTAAGTGGCTCAGCAAAAAGAGAAAGATCATCAATGAGACAGACTGACACCACAGAGATGGTGAGGTGGGAATGGCTCAGGATCACATAGAGTTTCTTCCTGTTGCACATAGGCTCACTGTGAGTGGAGCCAATTCAACTAGTTCAAACAACAGCAAAGGGCAGATAATTTGTTGTTTTGTTGTTGTTCTTAGGAACAAACTAAATTCAGATAGCATAAATGAAATTTATTATAAAGGAATAGAGATAGGTTTTGTAAACTTTGAACAATTCTACTGATGATTATAAGAAAGATTAGAACAATGGAACCTAAATATATGTGTACATTTGGATCAATCAGTGTAATTATACAAAAATAACAATGTCTCTGCCCCACCACCAGTATTTGTGATTTAATTAGTTTGCTATGTGGTCTGGACTTGGAAAGTTTAAATAAAAACAAAACAAAAAGCACCCAAACAACCCAGTTCTTTCTAATGCAAAGGCCGATTTGTGAACACACAGATTAGAAGCAGATTCTGGAAAGGACTTCAGGACTCTTTTTCAGTATTTCATCACTAGACTTATGTTTTATTTTTTTACTTTCTCCCAGGACAAAGTTTCATCTTCTCCTTGGTCCTTATGGTGGAAAGATACATCTGAACTCTAAAATTTTCAAAATATAATGGGTCCAACTACAAAGAGAATGTTCCCCCCAAATGCACACTACAATGACAGAGATGTTGTACTTGTGACAGAAAAAAATTAAGGTCTGGGCTGGTGAGAAGTATTTCAGAAATGCTAGTTGCTTAGCCTCATGCATTGGAGAGGAGACCAATTTCCAGAGAAGCTGAGGTAACCAATTTGGGAATATACCCATCAGATAGACAATTAGATAGATAGATGATAGATAGAAAGATAAATAGATAGATAGATAGATAGATAGATAGATAGATAGATAGATAGATAGATAGATAGATGATAGATAGATAGATTCACACATACATACGTACACACATACATACATACATACATACATACATACACACACATTTAACACAGGAGTTATTACAGCTTAACAAATCTTCCTGAGAATGAAGTCCTCATTCTATAGGAGTACTCTCTTGGGCTCCATTTGTCTGCTGGGGTATCTTTAGATTAGATTCTCTTCTCGATCAATGAGAACTAGACTGATCTCAACAGGTATTTACTTAGTGGCTATTAATTTTTGCTGCACACTTTTAATTGATGACCGTACTTAGAAACACATTTTTACCATCATTTGTGGCAACGTGTTAAGGATTAGGCAGTGTACTAAACATCATAATTATTTATTACTTTAAATCCTTATAAAATACCTATGATCTATTGCTAGTATCATATAAAATGACATATGAGTCTTCAGGAAACCAAACAATAGATTAACACTCTAATATCTTAATAAAGTTAATATTCTAATCAGAGACTCAGACAGAAATCCAAATCATAATATGCTTATGATCAAGTTTTGAAAAGAAGCAGACAAATACCAGATCCCTGACTGTTCTTCTGTAGTGTAAATGTTGCCATTTCAGAAAATAGGGATACCTGGCCACATAGCAGTGGTAACTGAATTATCCTTTATCACCATCACCATTTGACAAATATTTTTGAGTCCAGACAAGCACTTCAGTAAAAGTATCTTAAATCCATCTTTGAGTGATGATCTAATAGAAAATTAACTTCTTGTTGTTGTTGTTGTTGTTGTTATGTGCCGTCGAGTCGTTTCCGACTCATAGCGACCCTATGCACAACAGCCCTAAACCCTGCTCT
>NW_006399842.1:6493209-6495219 GCF_000299155.1 Elephantulus edwardii | reverse complement strand
TCAGTCCATCTCATAGAGGGTCTTCCCCTCCTGCGCTGTCCCTCCACCCTCCCAAGCATGATGTCCCTCTCCAAGGACCCGTCCCTCCTGGCAACGTGTCCAAAGTATGTCAGACGAAGCCCCAGAATCCTTGCCTCTAAGGAGTAGCTTGGTTTACTTAAATATTTTAAATCCTCTTACGGTGAAGACATTATAGACTCAAATTATTTATTGTTGTTAGATGTCAACAATTCTATTATGACTCATAACAACCTTATGAACAAAAGATCTGAACTTTGTCCTACCCTATGCCGTTCCTATGAGCTTGTCTTATGGAAACCCATGACAGTTGTCAATGTGTCAATCTATCTTGTCTAGCGACTTCCTTTCTTTCCTTAAATCTCCACTTTTCCCAGCATGATGTCTCTATCTAAGTACTGATTCCTACTGAAAAGATTTCTAAACTAAGGGAGATGAAGTTTTAAGTAGATTCTAGTTGCACTTGCTTCAAGAGTTTTCTTTGTCCTTTTGACAGTCCATGGTATATGTTAATATTTTTCATCAATACCACAATTCAGAAACACTCATTCTTCTTATGTCGCCCTGATTCATTGTCCAACTTTCAGATACATAAAAACCAAGTGAAAAGACAATGGTTTATATAAGACCCACATTGGTCTTTAAATTGATATACTAATTCTTTGAAACATTGGAAAGGTCCTTGAAAACAGATTTTCCCAATGCAATATACCATTTGATTTCTTGGCTGCTGATACCAACTCTGTTGATTGTAGATCCAAGTAAGAAAAAGTTGTTTACAAAATCAATCTTTCCCTTCATATATTATGATGCTGTCTACTGGTCTAGTGGTGAAAAATTTTTTCTAGGTGTTGTGTTGTAATTCATGTTCTTTGATCTTCTGCAGCAAGTACTTCAAGTCTTCTTCACTTTCTGCAAATAAGGTTGTGTCATGTGCATAAAGTGGGTTGTTGATGAATCTCCCTATAATCCTGATGACACATTCTTCTCCATATAGCCAAATTTCTTAAATTATTTGTTCAGCATATATTTGAATAGATATAGAAAAGAATACAACTCTGAGGCATACCTTTCTTTATTTTGAACCATGCAGTGTTCCCTGATTCTCTTAGGACAATTGTTTCTTGGTTTATTTACAGGTTTCTCATGAGCATGATTATGGGCTCCCAATTCTTCTCAATGTTCATAATAATGTATTATGGTTCATACAGTCAAATGCTATTATATAATCAGTAAAACAAAAGTGATCATCTTTCTGATATTCTCTGCTTTCAGCAAAGATCCACCTGACATCAACTCTAATACTTCTGTGTCAAAACCTCTTCTAAGTCCAGCTTGAATTTATTGTAGGTCCCTGTTGATGACTCTAGATATGTTTATACATATATAATTTATTGACTTTCATATAATAATACCTTTACAGTATGTTTTAGTCAAATACATTTTGTTTCATACAATTATTATTATATATGCTGATTTCTATTTTTTTCACTAGTTTATTTACAAAATTCTAATACAAATTTGAAAAAATTCTTTCCATTTCCTTCACTTCCCCATCAAATTGTAAAACCCAATGATCAATCCCCTCTTTCCTCTGTACATCCACATCCCTCTGCTTCCAGCCCCTCCCATCACTCCTGAGTCCTTATACTCATTTTATAATAACTGTCCTATACAATACCTATCCTTGTGGGACTAAGTTAGTTCACTCAGCATGATGCTCTCCAGCCCCTTCCAAGTAAGTTAATACTTTCCAAAGTTATTGTTCCTGCATGCTGCATGTTGTTGTTATGTGCCGTCGAGTCATTTTTTACTCATAGCGACCCTATGCACAACAGCCCTAAACCCTGCTCTATCCTGTGCAAACCGCACCGCCTCTGAGACACCCATCCCAATTACCCCAGTCACCGAATCAATCCATCTCATAGAGGGTCTTCCCCTCCTGCGCTGTACCTCCACCCTCCCAAGCATGATGTCCCTCCCCAAGGACCC
>NW_006399842.1:6451274-6490452 GCF_000299155.1 Elephantulus edwardii | reverse complement strand
CTCCACCCTCCACCAGGATAACCCTTCACATCTGCCAAGTCCCTTCAGAAAATATCTTCCATTGTCCAACCCATGATCTGACAGCTTGTATCTTAAGCTTTCTTGGCTTCTGTGATTCCAAACACGTCAACTGCTGACAATTTTTTTCTTTTGACCGGTGACTCTTAAGTTTATTTGTACTGTCTCCAAGGGAAGGTGATTTGTCCTATAGAACTCCTGTGTAGATTATGTTTTCCTTTCTTCCCAAGGGCCCACCGTTTTTTCCTGGATTTTACCTGAAAGATTATTCTTTGCTGTTACCCGAGGTGACCTCTTTGCTGTTATCCGAGGTGACCTTCTCCAGTGTGCAGCTTCCCATCTTCCCTCTCCAGCAGGTTTTTCCTGGTTTGTTTGTTTTTTTCAAATGCCTTTTCTGCATGAATGGATGCAAAACAAAACCACAATGAAGGACCATATCACTCAAGTAAGAGTGACAAAGCTTAAGAGGGCAAAAAGTAATAGATGTTGGAGAATATGTGGCAAGAAAGGACCTCTTATAAATTGTTGGTGGGATTATAAAATGGTGCAACCATTTTAGAAGGCAGTTTGACACTTCCTCAAAAAGCTGAACTTAACCAAAAAACCTGTTAGTTAATAGGCCAGTTTAGTAGAGTGGCCAGATATAAGATCAATATCCAAAAATCATTAGGATTCCTATACAGTAGCAAAGAGAACTCAGAGATGTAAATACGGAAAGCAATTCCATTAACAATAGCCAACCACAAACAGAGATACTTGGGAGTGAACGTAACTAGAGATACAAGATACCTATAAAAAGAACTACAGAGTATTTCTGAAATACACAATAAAAGACCTAAAGAAATGGAAAAAGGTGCCCTGTTTATGGATAGGAAGACTCAATATGGTAAAAATGCCAGTCCTACCAAAGGCAATCTACATGTTCAATGCAATCCTAGTCCAGATACCAAATTCATTTTTTAAGGAGATTGAAAGGGAAATTATCAAATTTATTTGGAGAAGCAAGAGACCCCTAATAAGCCAATGACTTCTGAGAAACAAAAATGAGGTTGGAGGCATAGCACTCCTTGACCTCAAAACCTCCTACATACCAGTGGTAACCAAAACAGCATGGTACTGGTATAATGAAAGGCACATACACCAATGGAACAGAAGTGAGAACCCAGAAATAGATCCAGATATCTATGGCCAACTGATTTAGACAAGGAAATCAAAGCTATCAAACATGGAAATGATAACCTCTTCAACAAATGGTCCTGGCAAAACTGAACTTCCACCTGCAGAAAGCTGAAACAGGATCCACATCTCACGCAATACACAAAAATCAACTCAAGGTGGATCAGAGACCTGGGAGTAAAGCCCCAAACCATTACGCTCATAAGAAACAAAACAGGATCAAGTTTAGAAATGCTACTCCAAGGTATAAAGCGGCTGCCAAATACAACCAGAAATGCACAATCTAAAGAGGATAAAATTGATGCATGGTACCTTCAAAAGATTAAATCTCCAGCTATTATTTTTTAAATTCTTTTCGGTAGGATTTTACTTGCATATGATATTGTTCAATAATTTCAACTGTTGGATCATCTATTTGGGGAATAGAAACAAATATGGACCCTCTCCAATCTATTGAAGAGATAGTTGTTTTCCACATTTGTTGGTGATTATGATATTAGTGATGTATGAGATTAGTGAGCATATCCAGGTTTGTATCTGCTTCTAGGGTCTTATTTTTTGTCAGTGCTTTCAGTGCAGCTTGAACTTCTTCATTCAGTGCTATTGGTTTGGGCTAATAGACTAACTGTTAAGGGCTGAATATATTTGAAAGTATCTAGAGCTACACTACTACCTCTATATCCATTTAATAGAAAGAAAACACAGAGACTGTGAGATTCAATGATTTATGTAGTCATGCATTTAAAATTCTAAACTTCAGCTGAAAGGCAGCGTGAGATAAAGAAATTTAAACTTGATAAATCATCTCAAGTTCAGTTTTGGTAGTGAGATGTAAAGGTGTGTTTTATTTGTGTATAAATTAACAGAAACAGAAAGCTCCTTTTTTGCAAGTTGTGGGAACAAATCCCCAGACACCCTTGAGGCTAACAGTTTCTCAGGCAGAGTTCACACTCAGGTCTTGGGATTTTGTCTCTATCTGCCTATTAATCCACAGCAGTGTTTAGTTCCCTCCTGCAATGTTTGATAATTAAATGCTAATTCACTGATGTGCTCTTTCATTTACTTTATGGTTGTTTTCTTATAAATATTGTTATTGCTTTCGTTAATAATTAAAATTTACCAAGCAATTTCCAGCATTTCTTCATTGGAAATATAAAGCCATTTTTAGGACTGTCAAATACAGAGGTGCTTTCATTTTTCTGTGGCAATTTTATATTACAGTTCTTAGATTTATTGAAAGAAACTCTTATGTCTTTATCATATAAGCTTTGTATCTCTGCTTATTGTTGTAAAGTCTGGTTATATATGAAGTCATCATAAGGTTACTTCATCAGTTCTCTCGCTTCTTACCAAAGATACTGTGTACTTTCAAATAAGGAATGTTAATAAATCTAATGTCCTTTAAATTAGGAGGTTTTCCTTGAGTTTTTTTTAACTAAAATGCTTTTATTTCTTTTTATTTGCCCATCAGTAATGTAATTTTAGGGAAATCCAGTGGCCTGGTGGTAAGAAGCTGTGCTGCAATTCTGCAGACTTATGGTTAAAATCCACTAGGTGTTCTGTGGGATTAAAAAGGGTAATCTCTTCCCATGTGATTAATTGCCTCTGGAAACAAAGATCCTCACTACTGAGCCAAATGGCAGCACCATGATAGTTGGAGAAGAGATTGAGAATGTTAGCAATTTCAGCTTGATTGGCTGCATAATCAACACTCTCGACCCAGCACTCAGGAAACCAAAGGACTAATTGCATTAGGAAAATCTTCTGTCAGAGACCTCTCCAGAATGTTAAATTCAGTCTAGAGACAGGTGTAACTGATTCAGGCTATGGTCTTCACAGTTAATTGTGATGCATCAGAGAACTGAATAGTAACTAAGGATGATAGAAGTACCGGTGCCTTTGAGTTATGGTGCTGGAGAAGAGTGTTAAATACACCATAGACTGTCAAGAGAACAATCAGGTTTGTCCGGGAGAGGTCTGTCTTGGAGAGACTGAAACTAAGTTTCTCCTTGGAGGCTAGGATTTTGAAGCTCTGCAGCTGATGTTAGATGGATCTTGGCTGAAAGCAGGGAATACCAGAGGAATGTCTATCTGTGTTTCATTGACTATGCAAAGGCATTTGACTGTGTAGATCATAACAAACTGTGGCTGACTCTGAGAAGAATGGGAATCCCAGAACACTTGATAATTCTAATGTGAAACTTATACTTGGACCAGGAGGCAGTCGTCAGAACAGAGCAAGGGAACACTGCATGGTTCAAAATTGGGAAGGGCGTACGCCAGGGATGCATCCTATCTCCATACCTTTTCAACCTATATGCAGAACAGATTATCCGGGAGGCTGGGCTCTATGAGGAGAAATGTGGGGTCAAGATTGGTGGACGATTTATCAACAACCCGTGTTATGCAGATGACACAACCCTGCTTGCTGAAACTGAGGAGGACCTGAAGCGCCTGCTGCAGAGTGTCAAGGACTGCAGCCTACAATATGGATTGAGGCTCAATGTCAAGAAGACAAAGATTCTCACCACTGGACCAATTGGCAGCATCAGGATGGATGGTGAAGAGATTGAGATTGTACATAGCTTTAGTTTGCTTGCCTCCATAGTCAACAGTCTTGGCACCAGTAGCCAGAAAATTAAAAGGAGCATTGCCATGGGAAAGTCTGCTGTTAGGGACCTCTCCAAAGTGCTGAAGAGCAATGATGTCTCTTTGGAGACTAAGGTGCATCTGATACAGGCCATGGTCTTCGCAATCACCTGTTATGCATCAGAGAGTTGGACAATGACCAAGGAGGATAGAAGGAGAATTGATGCCTCTGAGCTGTGGTGCTGGAGAAGAGTATTGAGAATACCATGGACTGCTAGGAAAACAAACAGATTTGTCCTGGAAAGGGTTAAACCAGGTGGCTCCTTGGAGGCAAGGATTCTGAGGCTCAGTCTAACTTACTTTGGACATGTTGTGAGTAGAGACCGGTCCTTGGAGAGGGACATCATGCTTGGGAGGGTGGATGGACGGTGCAGGAGGGGAAGGCTCTCTATGAGGTGGATTGATTCGGTGACTGGGATAATTGGAATGGGAGTGCCAGAGACAGTGCAATTGGCACAAGACAGAGCGGAGTTTAGGGCTCTTGTACAGAGGGTCGCTGTGAGTCGCAAGCGACTCGACGGCACATAACAACAACAACAACAACATCTCACATAGTTTGTACATGTTGCCAGGAGAGACCAGTACCTGGAGAAGGACATCTTGCTTGGAAGAAAGGAGGGGCAGCACGAGAGAGGAAGACTCTAGAGAAGATGGATTGACACAGTAACTAGGGTAACAGAGGTAAGTGTGTCAGAGATTGGCTCAGGATAGAACAGGGTTTAGAGATACTATGCATAGAGTCATTCTGAACTGCAAGTGTACATAATAACAAGAAAAACAAGAGGAAGTGGTGATAGGATTATCTGGTGACTTAGTCCGTAGTGTATTTTTATACTGATTCAAAACCTGTACATAAATGGTTGGAATTCCCCAGCTGCTCTGAAAGATGCTAAGTATTCTCTTTCTATTGAGAGTTACTGTCTCTTCCACTCAGTGTAGTCTTATAAATCACAATAGACTCAAAAGTAGTGAATTGTCATTGTGAATAGGAAATGATAGAACTGAAATCTATTGTATTTCTGACATTAAATGTAAAATCTTGCCCAAATGCTCATAATTTCTTACTCTAAAAAATTGTATCTGAGATGCAGAAAAGTTATCGAAGCAAAATATGAGTTTTCAGTGTCAGGAAGGAAGTATTTAATTACCTCTACTACTGAGTAGAAAGTAAGTCCAGTCATAAGTAATGAAGACATGAAATTGCAAGGGATTCAAAAGAAGAGCTTATTTTTTTAAAAAAAATAAAATTTTATTTTAATTATGATTTTAACCTACATTTACAGAGAAGCTTGAGAATACCATGGATTGCTAGGAAAGCAAACAGATTCATCCTGGAAAGGGTTAAACCGGGTGGCTCCCTGGAGGCAAGGATTCTGAGGCTCCATCTAATATACTTCATACTTCGGACAAGTTGTGAGGAGAGACCGGTCCTTGGAGAAGCACATCATGCTTGGGAGAGTGGAGGGACAGCGAAGGAGGGGAAGGTTCTCTATGAGGTGGATTGATTCAGTGACTGGGATAATCGGGATGGGGGTGTCAGAGACAGTGCAATTGGCACAGGACAGAGCAGAGTTTAGGGCTGTTGTACATAGGGTCGCTATGAGTTGCAAGCGACTCGATGGCACATAACAACAACAATATTTTCATTCACTCATTATTGCACATTCTACCTCCTTACTCTCTTTTCTCCCTCCCCCAGCTCACTTTTATTTTTAATATTTATTCATTTTTGCACAATTACCTACCTCCCCATCCCAGTCTTCTTTGCAATGATATAACTCTAATTCTGGGCTGTTGTCGTATATATAATGCCTAATCATATATTCACTTTAAACAGTTCTTTCTTTTATCTGTCTTCAATGCAATTGTCATTATGTATCTACTTTTATCTTATTCTCTTCCCACCACTTCCATGTCAGACCTGCTTTATTACAATGGTACTATGCAGTATTCATCCTTTTGTGACTGAGATATTTCACTCAGCCTGATGTGCTTCCAGGGTCTCCCATGTTGTATAGTGTTTTATAAGTTCATTGTTTCTCAGTTGCGTAGTATCCCATTGTATGAGTATACAATAGTTTTTCTATCCATTTATTTGTTGATGGGCACTTATGCTGGTTGAAGAGCTTATTTTTAAATAGGTTCCCATAGTTAAAAATTTACTTTGAACCAAGTCTAAATTATTGAGATTATTTTATGTTCAAATATATATTAGAGGAAATGTACAAATGATCTAAGTCTATGGCCAATAAAAAAGTCTGGGTCAAAGAAGTAATTCAATAAATGTGAATTTTTTTAAAATCCTGAGCTACGTCCACATGTCACTAGATGCACTTGAGCTTTGCCCAGATGCCGCTGAATGTACCTGAGCACTTGATAAAGGTGTAATTCTTAAGTGTCCTCATGTGGGATCCTACTAACATGACTTTAACAAGAAACTTATTTCTCCCATTGTCTCTGTCCCTTTACCTTTAAAATGGAAAATATTTTATGTAAAACCTACCTAGAAAATTGTTGTTAAATGCCATTATGTCATTTTCAATTGAAATTTACCTTATTTATAGCAAATTAAACACAGTCTATTCCTACACCATCTCCACTATCCCGGGTATGATGAACTCATTGTTGTAGACATGGTTTCAATTCATTCTGCTGAAATCTTCCTCCTTTATCACTGACTCTCTACTTAAGTAGGCGTAATATCCTTCTCCTGGGAATTACTCCTCCTGATGTGTTAAAGATATGAGAGAGGAAGTCTTATCACCTTTGTTTCTAAGGAGAGGACTGGCTGTTCTTCTTTCAATTCTTCTGGAAATCCATTAAATATTCTTTGTGAACATCATAATTCAAAGGCATCATTCTTTATTTGTCTTTTTAACTCATGATCCAGCTGTTGCAAACATATGAGGTGATCAATAATGTCATAATTTGGATCAGACATACTTTAGTTCTCAAAATTACGCAAAGAGAATTTATTTTTTAATATATATTTTAAATTTTTTTTATTTTGTGTATCATAAAATCATAAATAACTGACACAGGTGGAGATTGCCTCTTCTTCTCCAGTGAAGCATCTGGCGGATTCAAATCTTGCACCTTTGGGATTGCAGCACAGACAAAGAGAATTTCTGAAGCAAATTTATCATGATGCAATATGTCATTGGATTTCTTTTTTACTGTTGCTTCCATTGGCCTTGATTTAACTAAAAAATCCTTGGCAATTTCAAGGATTTAGTTCAAGGATTTAGGATAATGTCTTCATTTATAATGACATTGCTTATTGGTCCAGTTGTGAAGATTTTTGCTTGTTTTATTTATTTTGATATGTGATGCACTCTGAAGGCTTCTTTTATCTTCATAGATAAATGTTTCAAGTCCTCCTCAGTTTAAACCAGCAAGATTTTATCACATGCAAATCACAGTTGTTACGGTGTCTTTCTCTAATTTTTTTTTTGTTTGTTTATTCGTTTGTTTGGGCTTTTTTTTCTGTTTTGATATTTTATTTTACAATCCATCTCCTAAGATTATTTGTGCAGGATACAGATTAAATAAGTATGATGGAAGATACCACCCCAACACATACCTGTCTTAATTTTAAAACAGGCAACAGTCTTTTACTCTGTTCAAAGAACTTCCTTTGAGTATAGTAGCTAGTATCATATGGGCACAATTAAGTGTTCACTTAATTCACATCTTCACAAAGTTATTCAAGTTTTTTATGAACCTTTCAGAGCTAATGAAACATAGGCAAACATTTTTTTTTTCTGATATTCTCTGCCTTCAGCCAAGATTCGTCTGACATCAGAAAGGATATCCCTCGTTTTACATCTTCTAAATATAGGCTGAACATCTACATCTTCTCTCAGTGCCCTCCTTCAAATATTGTGTTTTCACTGGTTTGAACAAACTTTTAGTTGAGAGTAGTATTAGTGATATTTGCCTATTAGTAATATTTGTATTTTATTAGGTTCCCTTTCTCTGGAATGAGCATAAATATGGATCTGTTTCAATCATTGGCAATGTAAGTGTCTTCCAAATTTCTTGGCATTGACGATGAGCACTTCCAGTATCACATCCATTTCTTGAGACATCTCAGTTAGTGTCCTGCCAATTCTTGAAGCATTTTTTTGCCAATGTTTTCAGTGAAGCTCATATTTCTTCCTCTTCCATGCCTGATAACAGGCGACTTCCTGCAGTGGGTGAATATCAACCACTCCTTTTTTGCACAGTGATTCTGTGTATTTCAACCATCTTTTTCCCCCATGCTCCCTGTCTTGTTCAATATTTTGCAGATTTTACTCTTTAATACTGCAACTTGATGCTCGCAATTTCTCTTTGATGCTTTCAGTTAAAATGTTGAGTATGTTCTTTTTTTTATTTTTAACCTCCTCTTTGCATATTTCATTATCATTCTTTATCTTCTCCAGCTGTTCAAATTCTTGTGCTTCATCATATTTCCATTTTCTTTAGCTACTCTACCTTCAAAAGCAAGTTTCACAATCTGTTTTGATATCCTTTCCTCTTCTTTACCATTTTAAAGGGATTTTGGTTTTGTCATATATAATATACTTGTTATAACCCCACAGATTTTCTCATGTTATTGGTGTTCAGTGTAGCAAATGCTTGAAATTGACTTAAATTCAGGTGGGTTATGTTGTTGTTGTTAAGTGCCATCAAGTTGCCTGTGACCCATATTGACCCTAGGTACAGCCGCTCTGATGTTTGTCTTGTCCTAAGCCAGTCTTACTGATTCCAACACACCAACCTCCATTGCCCCAGTCACTGTTATCAGTCCATCTTATCCGGGGTCTCCTTCGCCTGCACTGTCCCGCCACCCTCCTGAGCATGATGTCCCTTTCCAAGGTCTGGTCCCTCCTGGCCATGTGCCAAACATTATTTAAGACAGAGCTTCAAAATCCTAGCCTCTGAGAAAAAACTTGGTTTCACCTTCTCTAAGACAGACTTATTTGCTTTCTTAGCAGTCCATGATATGTTTAAGACTCTTCTCCAGTACCACAACTTGAAGACATAGATTTTTCTTCTATCATCCTTAGTCATTTTCCAGCTTTCTGATGAAAACAAGTAATTGCACATGGGTTATACACAAAGGTATAATTTGGTTCTTATCAGTTTGTTTTTCTTTTCTTCAGCTTCAGATTGAGATTGCATATGCACAATTGGTGATCTGTTAACAGTCAACTGCTGACTTTATGTCAGTGATACAGTGATAACTCATGATATGGTGCTGCTCCACTGTCTTCTTCATAGAACATATTCCATTGGACTCCTATATATTGCATCTGATGATGTCCACATATAAAATCAGCACTTATGTTACTACAGCAAAAAAGTATTTACAATATATAAATTGTTAGTCTTCAAAATGCCATTGCATGAGCATTTCTATTGCTAAGGCTGTATTTTCTAACTACTAATCCTTATTCTTATTTATTATTATTTGCTTTTTAAAGAATTTTGTTTTATACTGGTTTACTCACAAAGTTCATATATACTGTTTTCCCCACTAGATCTTTCCCATTTCCTTAACCCGCCACTCCCTCAACCCAACAAATTATGCGGCCCTGTGATTACCACACCCCTCTAAGATTCTCACCTGTATTTTAGTAGTTATCTAGTTCTATATACTTGTTATACAATAATGGTTTTATACAGTATTTTTCTTTACAAGACTAAGTCAGTTTACTAAGCATAATGTTCTGCTGTCCCTCTGTGGTAGGTAGTGATTTACAAAATCATTGCTCTTGCATGCTGCGTTAGTGTTCCATCGTGCACTATGTACCATAATTTGTACCATAATGTACCGTAATTTCTTAATCCATTTGATTGTGGTTGGACATTTGGGCTGTTTCCATGTTCTTGTGATGGTGAATAATGCTGCTATGAACATTGGTGTACTAATCTCCATTTGTGCCTAGGTTCTCATTTTTCTCAGGGTGTATATTCCAAGCAGTGGAATAGCTGGGTCATACAGAATTTCTCTGTTCAGCTTCCTGAGGAAATACCAAATTGCCTTCCAGAGTGGTCATACCTTTTACAATTCTACAATTAGTGTATAAAAGTTCCTATCTAATCCTTTCTCTTTGCTTCCAACTTTCACATTCTAATTACCATTGATTCCCATTTATTCTTACTACATATTTGATCAATTTCAGACTTCAGAAGTTAGTAAAATATCCTTTATTATTCTATCTACTGTGAACATCTGCCCTCATCTCCAATTCCCCTACATACTTGACCCATTTAGCATTTAGTTAATAAAATGTTTTGCAAGAAAAAAATTCCTCTATTTTTTATCTCTGTTAATGTATGAATTTAAATAATGGTTACATTAACTTATGTTCTTTGTAGTCTTACAAACATCATCCTATCTTTCACAGCCCTATGATTCAGGAAAGGGAAATATTCTCTTGATAATGTTTATGACAACAGTCCTCTTCAATTTGTCATTGCCAGCAAAGTAGATCAAATTATGTCAGATTCAAAGTGTCCAATGTCAGTGCATTTCAATTCATTAATGCTTACAATATAAATCTTAATATATTTCATATAGTTTTTGACAACTTTCCATTTTTCTTGATTCACAGTTCATATGTTCCATGTTCCAGTTATTAATATATGTTTGTAAATGTTTCTTCATATTTTGAGTCATTCCATACCAGCAAATGAAGCTTTGCTCTATTCACATAATGAATGTAGACACTATCTTGAGAAGAATAGTCTTCCACATCATATTTTGACACTAACAGACAATGTTTTTCTGCTATTCAAGATTTTACTGATTGATGTTTTATTAAGTAGATCACCAGATGTTCCCTCTCTGTCCTGGTCTCCACAGAGACCTGCCCCACTAAGAATGACCCTATTGATATTTAAAATACCAGAGACTATAGCTTTCAGCATTACAACAGCACACAAACCATGCAAGAATAAGAAACAGAAGATAGAGTTAAGACAGCCTAAAAATACCATATTAATATTCCTTCTGCCCATTTTTGCCCTATTAATATTGCTAAACAATTTTTCAGAAATTTTTTCTCCAAACTATTAAATGAATATCAACTGGACTGTCTAAATTTGTTTGTCATTCTGATATACCATACTTGAACTTTGCAACTAGATTTTAGTCAGAGAGTTGATAAACACCCTCCAATTCTATAAGAAAATTTAGAATTAACCATAATTCTACTGATATTCTCCTGTTTGTCTTGGTATGATAAATGCCAAAATATTTGGCTCCAAAGGACATATTGAGTCTGGTGCTTCTTTGAAAAAGTTGGAAATAGACATACCATTTGACCCAGACATCCCACTATTAAAAAATATATCCCACTAAAGAAAGCAGAGATGTGAAACAAACTTCTGTGAGCACACCATGCTTATTGCAGCATTAAACACAATAGCAAAGAGATGGAAGCTGCTCAGGTATCTGGCTGCAAATAGATAGAAAAACTGCTACATTCACACAATGGACTATTATACAACATTAGAAACAATGAAGTTGTAAAAACTACACAACATGAAGGAGTCTGAAAGACATTGTACTAAATAAAAGATCTCAGTCACAGAAGGACAAATACTGCATTAAACCATTGTTATAAAAATAAAATTGATAGTGGGCAGGGAGAACAGGAAAAGTGTGGATAGAGAATAAACACTGCAGTGGAATAGATAAAGGAAAGGACTGTTTCAAATGGATGGATTATTAGGCATTATGTGTATGACAAAACTCTGGAAGAGGACTTGCATTACAAAGTCAGTTGAGAGCTGGGGAGGAAAAAGAAGAAGTACATGTGTCAAGGAGTAAATAAAAACTCAGCCATTAATAAACTTTCATCAAAATAATAATTTAAAAAGACCACTTAAAGGATATTTGCATCACTCTCTGCTTCCACTTCCTTGCTGATAGTGAGGTTCCCACATTTCTAGCGTTGAATCTGTTCTATTTAAACGTAGTAGAATGATAAAACGATATACTCTCCTTCTGGATGAGATGACCTATTTGCATGTACCCCTGGCCAGTCATGTAATAATTTAGGCACAATGGCCTTGTTTTTGTTATTATATGTCCTGGTGAGTCACCTGCCACTCATAGTGACCCTATGTACAACAGCCCTCAACCCTGCTCTCTCCTGTGCCAATCGTATTATCTCTGACATACCCATCCCGATTACCCCAGTCACTGAATCAATCCACCTCATAGAGGATCTTCCTCTCTTGCACTAGGAAAGTCCTTTGGATGTGCTCTACCACAATGAGAGAGAAAGAGAGAGAGGGTGAATCTCAAGAAAATTATTATGTACTTGTATTCTTTATGGCAAGTACCAGGACTGTGCAAGGAGGATGACATACCAAGCGATGGCAGTCAAAGCAGGCAATTGGTGCAAGAAACAAAAAAATGAAGAAAAAAGGGCAAACAAACAATGAGGAATTAGGTGCATGGCCAAGATGGAGCAAAAAGTAACTCAACTCTGACATTCTTTTCACTTTACACAGTCTACATCCTACATGAGACTCCTACTCAATTTATTGGCTACTCATAGCAGATCTCATCTCTCACCAATGGAATGATGGCACTGCCTCAAACCTCTCCAGAAATGACCACATCATAACATCCAAACCACAGGCATTGAGTTGACACCGCAAATCATCACACTAATCACATTGAGCAAACCATCTGAAAAACTAAACTCTCAAGTTCTCATTGAAGAAGAATGAGGTAACTAATCAACAACCTGCTTTGTGGAAATAACACAAACTTGCTTGCTGAAAGTGTGGAGAATGAAAACCACTTGCTGCAGGATATCAAAGATTATAGTCTTCAATATGGATTCTATGTCAACATCATGAACACAAAAATCTTTACCACTGGACCAATTAGAACATCATAGTAGATGGAGAAAAGATTAAAATTGACAATGATTTCACCTTTGATTGACCATAAACACCCATGGTACCAGCAGTCAGGAGATCAGGAGATGTAGCATTACATCAGTGATGTTCCTTGTCAGTCAAGTGGAAGGTCGATGAAAGAGAGGAAGACTTTCAATGAGATAAACTGACAGAATGAATGTAGCAATGGGTTAAAGTGTGTCAGGGAGGATGACATGAGATAGGACAGAGTTCAGATCTGCTGTTGGTAAGGTCACTGTTAGTTGTACTTGGCTTGAAGGCACCTAACAACAACAACAAAAACAACAATCATGATAATAAATGTGGAATGAATGTATATGGAATTGATGTATATAAATAAATATCATGGCAGCATTAATTCAACTCTCACTAATTGAATATTTTTATGTCTTCATTTTTTAATTAACTGGGTTTTGCTCAGTTCTCCACATCTTTTACTGATCTATGCTTCTTTATAATTATCATCATCATCATCATCTTCATCATATCTATGCTCTAACTAAATGCCAATAAATGTTTTGTACTTTCTATACTTTTCATTATACCATCAATTGTAAAGACATTGTACTATCTCTCTGAATTTGATATGTAGAGGACTTGCAATAATTTTCACAGCCAATTTAAATATCATTTTGTTGTTGGTTTTTTGTTGTGTTTTTTTGTTTTGTTTTGTTTTATGGGAGGAGGAGTTGTTCCTCCCAATAATCATTTCCTTTAATGTTATTGTTGGTATCCATTTTAGAAGAACTTTAGGAAGATAAAAAGCTTTGTCATTTTTAAAACATGCATGTTAGTGATATCATACAATGATGAGCTTTTGGTGGGTCTAATTCTAGATGATCTCATTGCTTAAACAGCCAAAGGAAGAAGCACATTATCACTTGCAATTAAATGCAGCATCAGCACCAACTTTCCCATTTTTATTAGATTTGTCTGTGTATTTTCTGGTATTTGGACAGTAGTTCCAGAAAACCTATTTTTTTCCAGCCAGTGAATTGAAAGAACTAGGTGGAGATTATTTATTATTTCATTTTAATTTTCTGTCTGTCTCAAATTTCTTCCCCATTATCATTTTTAAGTGACTTAATGAAAAACAATGTTGGCTTAATGTAATTTACTTATACCTCTGGTGTTCTTCTTGGAAATTTAAAGCAGTAGTTCTTAATATTTTTGATTTTTGGATTTCACTGAGAAAATAAAGTACATCCATTAAACATAGTGAGAACAATTTCAAGGTTTGTATTGATTCCTGGTCCAAAAAGGACCTGAAAGGACCTTGGTGAATATCTTCACTTTCTATTTTTAAAACAAACTGTGCTTCCTGCTTAAAAAAAAAACCAAAACCCAAAAAAACAAAAAAAAACCCCATGCACTAAATAATGTCTAATACCTGTTTCAGCACTGTTATTGTATGAAGCAAAGCCAGATAAATGGCAAATATACAGAATGGAGCAGGTGGCAAATAAATGCACTGTAAATCTCGGAAATGTAGGGAGGTTAGATGGCCTGCCAAGGTGGACTATTAGAATATCCTGAGTATTGCAGACTTCTTGTTTTTGTTCATTTTTTACCTCTTTCTCAGTGGTATTGGTAAAAATGGCTTTATTTGGAAAATTAGTGTTTTATTTTTCCCATGATCTTTAGTGTGATGTGGAAAGCATTCTACAATATATGCTTTTAAGTTTCACTTCTGCATCCTCTTTCATCATTCTTACCCTAATCATTTATAATCATATTTCATCGAAACATTCTTGTTATAGCACAGTCCTGTTTTTTATTCTTCTGTTCCTAGGTCCCAGGCCTGCCATTCTCTCTGCCTACAATATCTTCCCTGTCAAGTTCTGAGGGTGAGCCAGTTACTAATATCCTGTTTTGTTTTGTTTTTTCTGATAACTTTCTCAAATTTTACACTTCTTTCTTTTTCTGCATAATATGCTCAGTAAATAAGTCATGAGTTGACCTATAGAGCTGGGTCAAATGATGACAATAGAAAGGGCTTACCTAGTGTAGAATTTGACTACGAATGGATGTATAGAGAACAGCAACTTTAAAGTCAACATGGTAGTAAAGCTAGACAGGAAGGTGAGAGTCAGTGTGTGGAAAGTCAGTACTGATAAAGGTGCAGGTGAATTTTATTTTTTTTTCTTGGTAATGATATTACTGCTTATTGAATGTTCCTTATGGGTAAGATATTTTACCTAATTGATTAATTATTTTGTTCTTTGGTTCAAGTTCATTAATTCTATATGTATTCGCTTTTAAAAAATGTTTATTTTTACAGATAGGGAATAATAAAGCATGCTTCTGATAATTATTCTATATAAATTAACAAGTTAAGTTTGAGTAATGTGTACGGTATAAACAGACTGTGTAATCTTCTGAAATCTTAAAATGTACTTGGCACATTAAAAACTACTTAGAAAATCTTAGTAAGAATAACAAAAACAATAACATTAGCATTGTTATTTTTATTCTTAACAATGTTATAAGAGCAAGTGCTATCAAAAAATTATAAATGATAACTCTTATCTTCTAATTTAGATTCATTTGGAGACTATATGACATACTTGAGATTACTAAAGATGAGTAAGTTTAGAGGCATGTATATTTCAGATGGGAAAAATTAGAGAAGACATGCTTTTATCTCCTGCTCCTTTCTTAAAGGTCGTAGAGAATAGCCAAATACTGCACTCTGCATCCTGGGGAGGAAAACTCTAAGATTTGCAACCATTGCTCCCTAGCTGCTTCTCTATGGTGTGTCTGCATGAGTCACCTCCCCCAGGCTTCAAGCTGAAGCCAGCGTCTCAGTTCTGAGCTTGGCACTCAAATCTGCTACTTTGTACTGAAGGTCCTTTTCCTCCTAATCAATGCCGACCTTCTGTTTTGAAGTTTAAAAGCATCCAAAGCCTCTTTGGACATCAAATAGCTCTTACCAAATGCCATTTGGGCAATTTCCTATGCAAATGTATTGGCAATATTTGGGCTGCTTCCAGTTAACTTACTTGCATAGTCCCAAACAAAAGAGTAAGCTGTCCTGGAGCAAGTATGTGTCCTAGAGTCTGTGCACTTCAAAAAGTTGTTAAAACAAAAAGGTAATTTAAAACAACACACATGCTTAGAGTATACCTTCCTCTGGTTTTAAAATAACAGAGGTGAGTTCCTTCGTTCTGGATAAAAGTACAACAAGTATTTACAGCCAGAGGGACATAAGTCTGGAAGAAATGGAAAGAAAATTATTTATAGATCTACCTTTTATTAACTATATCGTTTGAACTTGGGAAATACACACCATCTTTCTGGGCCTCAGTGTCTTCATCTATAAAATAAGGCAACTTGTCTCCATATATATTAAGGATCATTTTTTACACCATTTTATTTTCTGTGATTATATGACATTATTCAATTCTTGTAGGAATAAATACAGTCAAGAAAGGCAGCTGTATGTATTTAAAAAGTTTCCTTTTAAAAACCTTTAAATGAATCTTCTCAGAGCAGCTTGAAACTGAGGAAGTCAAATTGCTCTGATTATAAAATTAGCAAAGATTTTGTTCTTCATATTTTTCTATAAAGATTTTATATTCAAACCCAAAACCAATTTGATGAATATACTAATACTGTTATTAGCAATTATCTTCTGACACTTTAAAAATATATCAGGCTCTCAGTATTTTATAATTTGAATTCATTCACAGTTAGCATAACCCTCTGTGTTATTGCTGTTAAGTGCCATCAAGATGAGTACAAGTCATAGTTACACTATAAATAACAGATCTGAGCCTGGTCCTATCCTGTGCCATCCTCATCATCTCTGACACACTTGAGCCTATTGCTGCAGTCACTACGTCAATTTACCTTATTGAGTACCTTCCTCTTCTTTGAAGATCTGCCATCTTTTTAAGCATGATACCTCTTTCCAAGGAATAAACTCTCCTAGCAACATGCCCAGTATAGGTGTAGAAAATCTTTGGCATCCTTACCTTCAAGGAGAAGTCTGGTTTTACTTTTTCTAAAACATATCTATTTACAACATCTTCTACAATACAACTTACCGGAATCTATTCTACCTTTTAATCCTTATGAATTGCCCAGCTTTCAGATGCATAATAGGTGATTGCAAAGACTGAGTTGAATGAGACACATCCAAGTCTTTAGACTGATATCATTGCTCCTCGATGCAAAAGAGTATTTTAGAGAGGTCCCTTGAGAGTGTACGTTCTCAAAAATGTATGTCTCCAAACTGCTGGGACCTAAGGTGTTGATTGTGTATCCAAGCAAATGAAATCATTAACAATTTCGATCTTCTCTCTATCTATCATGATGTTGCCAATTAGCCCTTGTGAGGATTTTTATTTTCTCGATGTCAAGATGCAATTCATATTAAAAGCTATAGTACTTGATACTCTGCAGCAAATATCTCAAGTCCTCCTTGTTTTCAGCAAGCAAAGTTGTGTCTTCTGCATAACACGATGCTGACGACTCTTTCTCCATTCCGGATGTCATACTCTTCATAAAGTCTGGCCTCTCATAGGAACTGCTCAGCATATAGATTGAGTATTATGGACGAAAAACGGCCCTGAGGCACAATTTTCCTGATTCCAAACCATTCAGTGTCCTTTTTCTGTGTTCAGACAATAGCTTCTTGATCTAGGTGTAAGTTTAGTATATAAGCAAGGTGAAGTATTCTGGAATTTCTATTCTTCTCAATGTTAGCCGTAATTTGTTCTGATCCTCACTGTTAAGTGCTTCTGCATAACAAAACAAGAAAACAAACCCCCCCCACACAAAAAAACCCCAAAAAACCCACAAAACCAAACATTAAAAAAAACACCCACTCACAAATAGACATTCTTTTGATATTCTTGGCTGTCAGTTAAGATCCATCTGACATCAGCAATGATATCCCTGGTGGCCAGGCTCTTCTAAACCTAGACTGAACTTCTGGCAATTCTCCATCACTGTACTATTCTAACCATTACTGGCCAATCTTTTGCAATGTTTTGCTTGCATGTAATATTAATTATATTGTTTGATAATTTCCACATGCTTTTGAATCACCTTTCTTAACAATTGTGTTAGAGAATATTAATGAATATTCCATTCACTGCTTAAAGAACAGATAAGTCTCAAATAGAATGTAGCCAGAGAGCTCCTTGGTGACAAAAATAATGAAGTTCCCTCTCTCATACTTTGGACTCTCATACTTTAGTAGGAGAGGATACTTGTTGGAAAGGTATATCATGCTAGGAATATTGGAGGGTCAGAGGAAGAAAGGAAGACCCCAGTGAAATGGATTGACAAGGATTCAGATAGGCTTTTCATAGAGAGGCTGTTGGTCATACTCAAAACAATGGCACCTTAGAACAATAACCAAAATACCAGCACAGAAGTCTGTAATAGAAGAAGTACAGTAGGAGTAACAACTTCATCTCACTTTTCATGTATATTTGCAAGGGGACAGTACCTGAAAAAACCATCAGGCTTGATAAAGCAGAGGGTCAGAATAGAAGAGGATGGCTTTCAACAAGAAGGCTGTAACAATGGGGTTAAGCACACAAAGATCATGCAGACCTTGTGAATATGGTGCCGGGTGAGGCAGAGTTTCATTCTTGGGGTTGCTGTGAATCTGAGCTAACTGAACATCACCTAATAACAACAACAATAATAACAATTATTCCCACCATTTGTGTTACCATATTACAGTCACGGGACTTGGAATTGGATACCGATATTCAGTCGTCTCTCCTGTGTCTAGAGGATGGTCCCAGAGCATTACTGCTATTCTTCTCAACCATAATTTCTTTCCTTTCTCCAAGCTGCAGCCTAAATGTCTTTCTGAAATACAGAATGGTTAATATCATTGTTTAGATTTAAGTCCTCTATAATGTGTCACTCCTCTTACCCTCGAGTTGATAGTCAAGCTACTTAATATGCCTTATCTTACATGTGTTAAGTGGTGCCTCCTTCTTATCTTTAACTCTTTCTTCAACAAATTGCATTCAGTATTTTCATCTCTCTGTTTGAAGGAGTAACAGTGCAGGAACTGTATTTTCTGCTACCATTATGTCCCCAGGTTTTGTCATAGGATTTGACACTTATTGGGTCAGCCTAAGAACTTCAGGTGCTATATTCTAAGTACAAAGTCCTTTTGCCAGCTTATACTATGTATCTGTGCATTTGTGTAGTATATGCACACATTTCTAACTGAAGGGGATTTAATTTGGCAAACCACATTTATTGAAGTTGCTTTATGTATGGTGCATTATTATTCAATTGCATTTCCCTTGGTGAAAAGCTGGCAGGCTGCTCCTCTGTGACAGATGTGCTTGTTTTGGTTGAGTCACCACCACAAGGCGTATTATCAGGTTTAGTAATGTTGCTCTTTTATACTCTAACAGGTAGTGTGATTCATCCGGTTCATATAAGTCAGGAGACATAAATCTGCATTGTGGGGTGGTGTGCAGTTCCATTCACTGAGGGAAAGCATGCACGTATAAACAAAAATAAAATGAGCTTATGTATTCATATATAGAAGGGCCTTTTTTATCTTGATCATCTAATTTTGCAGAATTACAGATCCAAAGGATGGTATAGATCATTTTTAAATTAAATATTTTATTTTCATTGTGGTGGATGTGAGCAATAGAAAATAATCAAATTCAATAGTTTATACATGTAAAACTCAGAGGCAATCATGAAATAGTTCAAATTGTAAAACCATTTTGACCTTTTTTTGGTAAAGGTTACACTGTCAACACAAATGTAGTAGTTCAAATCCACACACTGCTTCACTGGAGGAAGATGAGAAATCTCCCCTCCTATGACTTACTTTCTCTGAACATTCACCAAAGGGTCAGCTATGAATCTCCCAACTCGTCAGGACACAGTAAATATGTATGTGTGGTTCTTACATGCCATTGAGTCAACAAGTCAAAACTGACTCATTGCTGACCCATTTGTGGGTTTTCAGAGGTTCTCAATTGGATAGGAGGAGATTGTTGATACCTGTTTCTTTCTCAGAAGAGCACAATGCTACAGGAGGCTACTGTTTACTAGTTAAACAAAAATATTTAGTTTTTAGAAGACTTAAGGTGATATTTTTGGTGTATGTTGTTGTTATGTTCCCTTCAAAAGGAACTGACTTATAGTAGACACTCTAGTGGATTTGGGACTGTAAATTTCACAGGAGGAGATTATGCATTTTTTCTTTCATGGTTTGGTTTGTGGTTTAAGATTAAATACTTTATTCATTGGTATGCAGTTATAATTGATTCAATTCCGTGGAACCTTCTTGTGTGTCAGAGTAAAATTAAGGTCCACAGCAATTTCCATAGTTGAATTTTCAGAAGTAGATGCCCATGCCTTTTATTGGGGCACCTCCCTTTTGGAGACTCAAACTTCTAACCTTTAATATAGCAACTGAAGCTGTAAAATGTTTTTACCCACTGCCATTGAGGTGAATTCAACTCAAAGCAATACTCCATCAAGTTTCCGTGATTATAAATCCTTCTAAAAAGATATTTTCCATCTTTTTTCCTTCATAATTGCTGGTGTATATAAACTTTCAATGCATTTAGTGGTTGGGCCAGTGGTAAGAAGCTGCACTGCAATCCCGAAGGCACACAGTTTGATTCTACCTACTGCTACTTGAAAGAAGGATGGACAATCTCCTCCCATGTGATTAACTGCCTCTGAAAACTTGCCCAGAGAGTCAGCTATGTGTCTGTTCTGCCTTAACAGCACACAACAACAAACATTTATTTGATCATCTTTACTAAATTTATTACAGGTGACTCATCTCTGCAATGTCTGTGAAAATCACTCCTGAATTAAATTGGATGCAACAAGTCTAGTACAGTTGAACAAATTAGTATTTAGCAGGCAATAAAAACATTTCACATACTCAATTGCTAAATGACACATTAGAAATTTGAGTTCACAAAATATGATTCAGAAGAGAGGTTGGGCGATCTACTTCTGAAAATTTAACTAAGCCATCGAGATACTCTGTTTCAAAAAAGCTTCATTTACTACAAGGAATCCTCATTTAAAAAGCTACAACAGCTTACCCCGCCCCATCTTATTTCAGTGGGTGACCAGGCTTTTGACTTTGATTTTAAACCAAAAATATATATCTGTCATGCTCAGATCACCTAGTCGTAAGACTGTGCTACAATCCCAAAGGCATGCACTTGGACTACACCAGCTGCTCAGCAAAAATATAGGCAATCTCCTCCTGTGTGATTAACTGGCTCTGAAAACTTGCTGGAGGTTCAGCCATAGGTTGATTCTGACTCAACAACACACCAAAAACAACACAATATTAAGTATGAATTATCTCTGAGGGTCTGTTAGAATATTTTTAGTGAAAAGAATATTGCCATGCTCACTGAACAGGATGCTACGTTTTTCCATGGCTTACCCTCAGGCCTGGTTTTAATTGTTTTTGGTCAAACATTCTTCTAAGTGTCATAGCATTGGTCTGTCCATTTGCTGTACAGAGGTAACTCGTGGTTGCTGCAGTGTTAAACACTGTGGCACTGATACGTCAAATACAATAATGGTTACTCATGGTGGACAGTGTTTGGTGGAGCTCCCCGATTAAAACAAGTTTGGAAGCGGAAGTGGCATCCACTTCTGAAATAGCTTGCCTTCGGAAACTCTATGAACTTGGTGAAACAATGCAAGTTATACAAAGTGTTCAGGTCTTTTCGTTAATAGGGTCAATAGGAGTTATCTATGACTCAATGGCACTTAACAACAATAACAGCCCTTATTTGAACTAACACTGTGTTTCAGAAGATTCTATTAAGATAAAAATTTTATTATTCACTTCTAGACAAAGCAGTCCTGTAACTTCTGATGGTGATGGTCTTTCAGATATTAAGAGACTGTAGCCATGCTCCCTAGGCCAAGTCTGCTCTCCTTCAGAATATATAATCCCATTCCCTCTATGACAAGTCATTGACCCTTTCCCAGTGCTAGCCATTTTTCTCTTAAACATGACTAAGTTTGACAATGTTGCCTTACAAATATGCTACCCAAAACTAAACATGATTCTCCAGGTCTGGTCTAGGCATCTTTAAAAAATGAAGGTTGTGTTAGTACTGCTCTCAGTTTCTAAATTAGTTAATTCATGACTCAATACTGCTGCCTCTTCCACACATATTATCTTGCTGGTTTAAGTTCAGGCTAGTATTGACAGCATTCATTTTATTTGTTTTTTTGTTCATCATAATTTGCTGTCAACTTGTTTTGTATCAGCATTTCAATATTTTTAATAAAAGCATAAATAATACATTCTTTTTATACTTTTAAATTTAAGATTTTAATAGTTGTTGTTGTGGACTGCTGAGTTGGAATTGATCAGTAAATGACCCTCTGGTGTGATTTTAGAGGCAGTAAATCACAGAGAAATGGATTGCTCATCTTTCTGTCTTGAAAAAGCTGGTGGATTTGAACCACGTGCTTTTGAGTTGACAAATCCTTCTGACTAAGCCACAGAGTAGGTTGTCTTATTTGTTGTTGTTATCATTATGTGGCATCAAGTCATTTGTGACTCATAGCAACCCTATGTACAACATCTCTGAACCCCGCTCTATCCTGAGCCAACTTTGTTATCTTTGACACACCTACCACCATTACTCTAATCACTGAGTCAATCCATTTCCTCCAGGGTCTTCCTCTCTTATGTTGTCCCTCCACCTTCTCAATCACGAGGTACCTCTCCGAGGATTGATCCCTCCTTGCAATATACTTAAAGTAAGTCAGACAAAGCTTCAGAATCCTTGCCTCCAAGAAGCACCCTCTGTAAGGTTTGTTCTCTTAGCAGTCCATGGTGTATTCAATACTCTTGTCAAACACCACTGCTCAAAAGTATCAATTTCCCTTCTATCATCCCTCGTCATTGTCCAGTTTTCTGATGCATAGAAAGTAATTGCAAGTTCATGACCTGGATCAGATGCACCTTAGTCTCCAGACTAACATTGTTACTCTTCAGTACCCTGGATAGTATTAAAGAACACAGAATATGAAGTTAATTTATGTTTGAATTTTACTTTTGCTCTAATTGTTTACATGTTAATGAAAAAGTCATTATGATTGACTTAAATCTTTCTTTGGTTGCTTTTTTTTTCTAAATATGGGGGAAATATGGGCCCTAGGATTGTTAAGATATAATATTCCCAAAGTGCTGAGCTTAGATTCTGGAATAATAGACTGATTTAAGAAGTGATGGATTTTGTTATTTGTTTTTCCTGTCACCTAATTAATTTGCTGATTCTCAAAGATTCCTATTATTTTATGTAAAGTCAAGAAATTTCCAATATTTCACATTTATTTATTCAACAGTATGACAAAAATTTATTAAGTGTATACTCTATATCACACCCGTGGCTAGACACAGGAAAAGGACTAGTGAATGAAATAGAAATTCCTGCCAACATGAAATTCACAGCTCAGCGGGGAAGAATTCAATTAAT
Source organism: Elephantulus edwardii (assembly GCF_000299155.1). Lineage (NCBI taxonomy): Eukaryota > Metazoa > Chordata > Mammalia > Macroscelidea > Macroscelididae > Elephantulus > Elephantulus edwardii. The sequence continues at coordinate 6,467,200 of NW_006399842.1, read as the reverse complement.
CCAATCATTATACTCATTTCCTAATGACATAATATACAGAAGACTTTATGAGACTTTGTCTACTCCAAATTTGTTAGAAGAAAACATGTGTTACAGTTTGGAAGACAATTTCACCTACCTCTGGTCTGCATTTTATTCCATAAGTTTCAGCAGACTTAGGAGGGTGACATCTATTTCCATGTTTGAGGAACTAACACAAATATGTTTTGCATAGGTAATGCTTACGGCTTGCTAGATTGCCAGCACCATGAAGATAGAGAGTGTCTCCCTCATTCTTCACTGTTTCTACTGGCAAGTACAGTGATAGACATCTTGCAGGTGCTCATAAATACTATTGAATAAATAAATGTTTCCTCATGTGTTTTGAGCTTATGGGATCATGCAAATGGGCATTGACCTAAGTGTGGTTCAGAGGACTTCAATGAGTAAGAAATAAAAGATTCTCAGTCTTGTTCTATACCCCGACTCATTCAGTTTGACTTCTATATCCTTTATGTTTCTGCAAGTAATAATGAAAAACTCAACAGCTGAGATGAAATAGATTTTTATAGTTTGGATTTTCAAAATGAAAAGAGCAAAAAATTATGTGAATATGGAATTGAATAAGTGTGTGTGTGTGTGTGTGTGTGTGTGTGTATTTATGTGAAAATAGACTGTTTGGTCATCAAACCTTTCTGGTAAGTGAAGCCATTGTTTTAGTTGTTGTTGTTAGGTTTCATTCAGTCAGGTACGACTCATAGGGACAGTGGATCCAAACCCCGTCCTAGCCTGTACCTTCTTCACACTTCCTGACACACTGGAGCATATTTTGGCAGTCACTGTATTTACAGGCTTCTCGGGAGCCTGTTATTTAAAAAGTGGATACCCAATTCTGCCTCCTAGTCCTCTTATCTGGAAACTATATTAAAACCTGTCAACTATGAATAAACCTTAAGGTATTTGACATACCACAGTTTTCAGTATCACAGCAACCACAAGTTATCTCAGTACAGCAAACTAACAGACAACTGTTGTACCAACTAGAACAATGTTCACCCCAAACACAACAAACTACCATTTTAGTATGCATATTTAATCTAAACTCAGTCTTCACACCAGGCCTGAGGCTTCCAACCCACAACTGATTGTTAATTAAATCAAAACAACCAATCACCTTACACCTTCCAGAATCCAACTGCTTAAAACAGAAGTAGTGAAACCATTAAAGGCAAGTTACAGGGTAACTGTTTTGCCAACTGAACTGCAGTGAGGTTAAACAAAACATAGTTTTATTTATTGTCATCCAATTCTCTATCTGGCTTCTATGGTCCTTTCCACCTCTCCATCATTGTATTTCCTTTACTGGCACTGATAAAGAGTTGTTGTTGCCATTGTTAAGTTTTGTCAGTTGAATAAGATTGATAGCAACCTTATGCAAAACAGATCTGAACCCTGTTCTATCCTGTGATATCCTCAGAATTTCTGACACACACAAACCCATTGCAGTAGTCACAGTATCAATCTATCTGGTTGAGGGTCTTCCTTTCTTTCATCTACCCTCCATCTTCCCAAGCATGATGTCTATCTTCAACATTCCCAAAACATGTGAGATGAAGTTTTATTGTCTTTACCTCCAGGGAGCACTCTGGCTGTACTTTCTCCAAGACATATTTCTTTGTTATTTTGACAGTCCATGGAATTCTTCTCCAACACCACAGTTCAATGGAATTAATTCTTCTTCTGCCATCCTTATTCATTCTTATTAAACTTTCAGATACAAAGCAAGTACTGATAAGACCATAGATTGATAAAAAGCCTTAGTCTTAAAACTGACATCATTGCTCCTCAATAATTTGGATAGGTCTTTGAATACAGACTTTGCCAATACAATGTGCATCCTGATCTTCTGACTGCTAGTATTCAAGTGTTTTTGTTGCTAAGTGCCATAGAGTCGTAGATGACCCCTAGAAATCCTATGAATGAAAATCTTAAGCACAAAACTTTTGTCTTTTTTCCAAGTTCATAAAGTTTCTGGTGACAAGGTTTATTGTTGTTTGTTTTCATTTTTTTTGTTGTTTTTTTAAGTGAATGCCACTCCTGCTTCCAAGCCTGTTTTATTCAGGAGATTAAAAAAAAAAAAAAAACAGGCCCAAAGGCCCAGAAGCCTTTTTAAATATGAGGCCAAATCCAATCAGCTCACACCCTATCGCAAGCAAAGCCACAACCTAGTCTCAACCCCAAACCAGAAAACGCACCTTTGCAGAATCTGATCCCCTCTTCTTCCCAGCCTAAAAATAGCCTCTGTGAATCCAATAGGATGCAGTTTTCTATATTGCCTGTTGGCTCAGTGATGAAACTAATTGTTTTTTTTGATGTAGAGATGCAATCCATATTGAAAGCTGTTCAATAATTTCCACATTTTGTTGGATCAACTTCTTGGGAATGGGAAAATAAAATATGGATCTCTTCTAGTCAGTAAGCCAAGCAACTGCCCTCCAATTTCCTGGCTCAGAATGGTGAGCACAACTGGGGCTAAACCTGTTAATTGAAATATGTCAATTAGCATCGTATCAATTCCTGGGCCATTACTTTTTTGCCAATCCCTTCAGCACAGCTTCAACTTCTCCCTTCACTATCATTGGTCCTTGATCGTATGGTACCTCTTAATTTTTTTTAATGTCAGCCAATTCTCTTTGGTACAATGACTTTGTATATTCCTTCTCTCTTTTCTTTATGCTTCAATATTGCCACTTGAAGCTTGGGAAATTTTTTTCAGTTCTTTCAGCTTGAAAAATGGCAAGTGAGTTTCTCATTTTTTGTTCTCCAAATCCAGTTCTCTGCGCATTTAATTTTAGTTCTTTGCTTTGCCTTCTTGAGGTGCCATTTGAAATCTTCGGCTCAGCTCTTGTACTTCAGCAATGTTTCCCTTTGGTTTTCCTTCATGACATCCTCTTGCTAATTTCAGAGTCTCTTCTAAATCCATTTTGTTCTTTTCTTTCTCCTTTGTCTTTGTTATAACCTTTTGCTCTCTTCATGGACATTGTTGATTCATCTCACAACTCATTTGTCCTTCGATTGCTATTATTTAATGCATCAAACTTATTCTTAATAATTTTTAAATCAAGTAGGGTAATCTCAAAATTATATGTTGGTTAATTTCTTTGGCCTAAATTGAAACTTGCACATGAATAATCAATGATGTATTTTACAGTCTGAATCTGACCTGGTTTTGACTGTTGATATTGAATTTCTCCAATGATTCCTTCCATAGATGTAGTTAATCTGGTTCATAGGCAGTCTATCAGGTGAAGTCCATGTATAAAGTTGCTGTTTGTGTTGTTTTTTTTCAAAAAGGTATTTGATATGAATAAATCATTGAATATACCAAATTCTATTATTAATCATATTTCAGGTCTGGAGATTTTATCTTTCAATATGGCTTTGTTATGTTAGCCTATCCACAAGGGTTTTGACTAGTTTCACCAACCTAAAAAAAAAAGTCATCTCATCAATAAATTGAGTGTCCCCAGCAGCAGATTAGACCTTCCCCACCAATGAAGAAGAAAAGACAATGAAGAAGCAATAAAATACAGGACACTCTTCAGGACCAGACAGTCTTGATCTATCTGTACCTACAGCAGCATCAGACATGGCCAAAGCAGAGGACCAGAAAGACGTGTTCTGATACAGAGCTGGCTGCTACCTACCCTCACAACCCAGACAGAACCAGAGCTAAGATAATAACCTTTGACCAAGTTTGTTGGACAATTTTTGTAGGAGAAGCCAATATTGGCAGGACTAAGAACTTTCTAACTCTGGTCTAAAGCTGTGAGGTTCAAGGCTGAGCAGATTGTATGCACATTTTGAAGGTGTCCTGACTATATTCTACTAATCTGGATTATAAACTTTTGACTTCCCCAACATAGTTCTGTGTGATCTGTGAACTATCACATTGGATTTTGGACCCAGCAAAGCACAAATTTAGTATTGTGATGAATATGGAGGACATGTCTGACATAAAATGGGAATTGGCTTTGTATTCTTGACTGTGTTAAAAGGGACAGTTTCCCCTTTATGATGTTGGTAAAGGTCAAATATGGTCATCCCAAAATGGTGCATGTTGTTCTTACACTTGGTGTCAGAAGATTTGTTTGATGTGGCTCCAGACTCATGGAATTGTGATATTTTATAAAAGTAACAAGTTAGGGGCAGGGAAAGTAGAGATGAGGTCCACATATAAAGTAGCTCTTTGTGGTTTTATTTTTTAAAAGGATATTTGCTATGAATGAATCATTGAACATATAATATTCAAAGATTTTATTTCAGGACCTGTTTCTGTCATCAAGACTATACTTTCTAACTACTATTCTTTCTTCATTGTTTCCAAATTATGCATTCCAGGCAACAGCTAACATTAGAGTATCTTCAGTGCATGTTTGGTCAATTTCAGACTGCAAGAATTGGTAAAAATCTTCAAATTCTTCCTCTTTGGCTTTAGCTCTGGCAGCATATACTTGAACAGTAGCCACATTAGCAGATATTCCTTGTATATATATGGATAATATCCTACAATTCACAACATTTTACTTCAGGATAGAACTTGAAATTGTCTTTTTAATTATGAATGCAACACCGTCCTTACTTTGTTTTTTATTCCCAGCATAGTATAAAACATTATTGTCTGAATCTAAGTGTCCAAAGCCAGTCTATCTCATCTCATTAATACCTAAAATGTTAATATTCATGCATTCCTTTTCATTTTTCACAGCTTCTAGTTTTCCAACATTCATACTTCATATATTCCACGTTCCAATTACTAAAGAATGTTTGTGGTGGTTTCTCCTCATTTTGTTTGACTTCCAATCTGGGCTCAACTTATACCACTATAACTATTTTTATTTCTCCCATTTTTCCTAGGATTTTCAAAGACTTGCTATTCATTGTTCTAAGTAGTATTAAACTTGTCTGTCAGTTTGCTGCACTGGGTAGTAACTTGTGATTTGCGGTGATGCTGAGAGCTATGCCCTCAGTGTGTCAAATACCGTAAGGAGTCATCCACGATTAACAAGTTTTAGTAGAGCTCCCAGATTGAGACAGAAAAGAAAACAGGATTGGCTATCCACTTCTCAAATAGTAGGCCTCTGAAAACTCTATGAATGGTACAGAACTACTAGGATAAAGAGCTAAGTAGCTTAAATTCTTGGGCACAGACCAGATACAAAGCCTAGCTTGTTTCCCTCCTGAGCCCAATATCTAGGCTACTCCAGAGACTGGAAAGACCCAAAGAGCCTTAGGAATAAACTCTTTTAAACTTGGTAATGGAGTTAACCTATGGATATTTGATTATTCAGACATCTCAGTTATGGCTTGATCCAGGTAAATCTACAAGGGAAAGTATTAGGTAAAATCTTACCAATTGAGATTGGACTTAGTTTATACTGATGATAATAGACAGTGGGTTGTTAAGAAACCCAGCTTCAAGGGGCTGCAGGAAGTCAATGTGTCAGGTAAACACATCAACTAGACTGGAAAATATACTAAAGGACTTGCTTTGTCATTAATCACAATGAGAATTCTAGACTGATCGCAAAAGATACAAAGTGCTGATAAGAAACCTTAGTTACACAATGGTAAAGCAGATGAGTACTAACACAGCCAGTGGCTTGAACTCACCAGTTGGCCCATGGAGAGAAAAATCTGTCTTTTTCTGTAAAGATTATAACACAGAGCAATTCTATTCTGTCTTATATATTTGCTATAAGTAAGAAAACACTCAATGGAAGTGAATTGGCTTAGCTCCTCCCACCTTTGTCTCTATTTGTTTATGTGCTAATAGAACACAAAGAAGGGACATCTTGTAGAAGCAAAGTCCGTGTAACATAGAAGATACTAGGAAATATCAGGGACACAAACAGGATCCATGAGATCTCCAGTGCTGGGCACAAGAATTATGTTGTTGTTGTTATGTGCCATCAAACCGTCTGTAACTCATGGTGACCTTATGTATAACAGCTCTGAACACTGCCCTGTCCTCAGCCAGTCTCACGACACACATACCCTCATTACTCTAGTTACGGTTTCAATCCATCTCTTACTTGGTATTCCTCTCCTGCACTGGCCCTCCACTCTTTCAAACATAATATCCTTCTCCCAGGACTGGTCCCTCTTTGCCACATGCCCAAAATATGTGAGAAGGAGCTTCAAAACCTTGCCTCCAAGGAGAAACTTTATATCAACCTCTCCAAGACAGACTTATTTGTTCTCTTGGTGATCCATGGTATGTTTAATACTCTTCTCTAGCACCACAACAAAGGTACTGATTCTTCTCCTGTCATCCTTAGTCATTCTCCAGCTTCATGGTGCATGGCAAGTAATTGCAAAGACTATGGCCTGGATCAAGCACACCTTATTCTCTAGACTGACACTGTTGCTTTTCAATACTCAGGAGAAGTCCCTGACAGCAGATTTTTTTTTCCTGTTCAATTTATCTTTTGATGTCCTGACTGCTGATGCTAAGCGTTGATTGTGGAGCTGAGCAAGCTGAAATTGTTAAAAATCTCAGTCTCTCTTCCATTGATCATGATGTTAAAAATTGACCCATTGGTGAGAATCTTTGTCTTTTTAGTGTTAGTTTCAATCCCTATTGAAGACTGTAGTCCTTGACATTCTCTAGAAAGTGCTTCAAGTCTTCCTCAGTTTTCAGCAAGCGAGGTCGTGTTATTAGCATAACGAAGGTTGTTGAATCTTCTTCCAAACTTGATGCCACACATGTACTCATAAAATCCAGCCTCCCAAATGATCTGTTCTGCATATAGATTGAAAAGGTTTGGACAGAAGTTAATTAAAGTCAGGCATTGCATTGATTCAAAGCAAATATTCAGGAAAATGAATAAAATGGAGAAATATAGTTTTTCTGTGCACATATTTAAAATAACTTAATATTACATTATCACATTCTTTTCTAACTTAAAAATAAGTAATATTTGTATATACATGATAAGTGCTTAATTATTAGGAATGTTAATTACTCAGCATACAGGTAATAGATTTGACCATATGATCCATTTAGAATTCAGTTGCCACAGACTCAACTCTAATGTCTGGAAATCCCGTATGAGTCATAATAGGCCTGTACTCCATAGAGTTTTTACTGGCAGAATTTGCCAAACTATATTGTATGATCTTCCCCCTAAATACATTTCAGTAGACTCAAATCCCCAATCTCTTGGTTAGAACCAAATACTATGAGAATTTATGTTACTCAGAGACTCTATGTGGAGATTGCTATGTATCTATTGCTGCTCAAAGGAGATCCTATCTATTAAATTATGCTATCATTTCAACAGCCATACATTGTAGACATTATTAATAGCTTCTATTTTTGCAAATAATGGGGAAAAGGCACAAAAAGGTTACAAATCATGCTTAATGTCTTGTAATTAATAAAAAGCAGGACTTTGAGTTAGACCCTTACAGGCTGTTTTTAGAGGCCGTACTTAAATCTCTGTGCCTGCCTGAGTCTTCACCTCAGGAGAGGGAAATGTGTCCTATATCAACAGCAGTATAAATTCTTTGTTTTTCTACCTTGCACATTACTTTGTTTACCTCCTGATTCCTTGTTATGTGTTTAAGAAAATGATTAAAGTATCATTTCATTGAAAATCATTGTCTCTTACAATATTCTAAGAGAAATGCAGAACATTAAACTCTTTGAGCTACTACAGGCACACATCATCTGTGAGTTTGCTTACTAATAAGCAAGAGCCAGCATAATTCATTGAAATGCAACACAACTCTTCTAGAACCATCTCCTCACAGCTCTCATAGCTTTATCTATTAATGTGAACAGCCTTGGAGATCAGCTGGGCTCAATAAAAGACATGGCTTTTAGCTTGGAAAAGAACATTACTTTTATTTTTACCAGTAAGATAGTGTTTGGAGAATGGATATCTCAAATTTAATTACTCAACCTCTTTCTCCAAGTTAAAGTCACAAAAAGTATCATTTATGTCCTCAGAGAAATCAATTAAGCCACCTTCTTCAATATGGATGCCCTTCTAGCTTTCATTTTGGGTGCAATCTCATTTTATTATTATATTAATCCAATAAAGTCATTTCAAACATTCACTTGTCAGGGAGCAATAAAAACAGCAGCATCCTGTGTTAGATAAAAATCTTTCATTATTTATGACCAAAATACCATGTATTTTGCAATAGTGAAATGTATTTGTACATTTTACACTTGTGATGTGAATCATTTTAAAAGCCATAATCAGAGTACAGCAGATGCTAATAAATTTTCAATCTGTTAAGCTTTGTTTTCTGGAGAATATATTTGTATTGTGACACAAATATTACATGGGTGATTGTATTTTGCCATGGAGATTATGGGAGGTCTGGTATGCTAACCTTTGTAATATTTTTTTTTATTCTCTGAAAACATTTGCAGAGATTCTACTTCCTAACGTACAAAGCTTCACTGTAATGGGCTCAATCAACTGTTTTAAGCTCATTAAGAACTATTGTCCAAATATGTGATACATGTTAGAACTATTGAGGGGCAAACTGAATTTTCTGGTTGTTACCAGGTACATGAAAATCTCAATATTGAGTGATCTGTTTATCTTTACTAACCTCCTTCTGTCCTGAAAGATATTTTGGTTAATTTATAAGTTTTAGTTTTCGTTCTTACTTTTGAAAATTTGATTTTTTATTATATTTTGGCAAGAGCTTCATAATTTGAAAATACTGTAACAGTCTTCTTTATGTAATCTCAATATAGTTTGGTTTTGAAAGAGGATAATTTACAGTTCTTTTTCATTATCATAGGATTAGGATAGAATTAAGAAATTAAAAGTACCTAGGAATATTTTCTTTTAGGGAGATCACACTGTACACCCCCCAAAAAAACCCAAACAAACAACAAAAATACCCCACAAAACCAAAAATTCAAAATTAAGAGTAAGTTGGTTATAGAGGCAGAATCCAAGATCTGGTTGGAAATTACATTATGAAGATAAATCAGACAGTTAGAGATTAAAATAACATAGGTCAAGCTGGATGCATTGGTACAATCAGGGCCACTAAGGAATATTACAGTTTTTGCCTTATTAGCTGGACTGTGGTGAGAATGAAGCCAGTGAGGGACATAATAAAGAAAATGGGATCGGGACAAGAGAAGAGAGAATGCAGCTGACATTCAAGTTTCCAAATCCATCATCCTTCTGATCTTTTTATTTTCATTTCACAAGTAGCTCTGTTGCTTTTTTGGATTCTCTTTGTTGTTGTGTACCATCAAGTCATTACTGACTCCTAGCTGACATTCCAGAGGGTTATCCGAGGCAGTACAATCACATAAAAGGAGATTGTCCATCTCTCTCTTGCAGAACATCTGGTAAATTTGAACTGCATGATTTTGGGTTAGCAGAACAGTTCCTTACCACTAGGCCACTAAGTTTGTCAGTTTTGGCTGTTGGTAGATCTTATCTAATACAGACCACTCTGTACAATATTATAACTAGGATCGAGCATCATTAGAGATAAAAAAGCTGTGGATACCCACTCAAATATAAGATAGTGGATTTGTAATTCCCTCTGTTAGCAAGGTTTACACAAGTGAATGTATTAAAAATTAAACATCAATTTTGAGATACCTGTGAATATGTGTGCCACAGTAAGAAATAATACATCAAAAACCAGTATATTCTATGCAGCTTCACCAAAGGTGACATCTTGAAAAGAGAATAATATCATTATCTGAATATTGTTTATTCTGTAGTCAATTTTGTGCCCTGGTGGCCTAGTGGTAAGAAGATTCACTGCAGCCCTGAAGGCATACGGTTCTAATCCACTAGCTGCTCTGTGGCAACAGGATAGGTAATCTCCTTCTGTTTGATTAACTGCCTCTGAAAACCTGCTACAGGATCAGCTGTATACCGGCTTCAACTTGGCAGTACACAACAACAACAGCAGCATACAGAATAGTCTATTAATTTTCTATTTCCATAACTTTTAAAAGTTATAGAAACGAAATCATAAAATGTTTAATGTTTTTGTCATTGTTGCTGTTGCTTTTGTTAAACACAATCCCCTTGCAATATATCCAAATTGTTTAATGTTCCTTCTTTTTATTGCCATGTAATATTGCATTGTATGGTTGTACCACAAGGTGTTTAAAAGTTCATACAAATTAAGGTACCTACCTCAGTTGTTTCCAGTTTTAGTCTTTTACTAAAATCATCTACTATATATACATGTATACATGTTTTCTATTGAACATATATCTTTATTTATCTGCAATAAATTCCTGACTAATAACTCTGTCACACGTTTAGTTTTTAAAATAAACTCTTGACTGGATCCTTTTGAAGCATAGCTGTACTATCTTATATTCTCATCATAAATCCATGAGATATCTACCTTCTCTACATCTTCTCTTGTGTTCGGTACTATCGGTAGTCTTAAGTTTATTTTATTGTTGTTTATTTTTTTGTATTTTTGAAGCTTGCTGATATTTACATAGTGGTTTTTAACTGTGATTTTAAGTTTGCATTTTCTTAGTCTGGTGAAGATAAACTTTTTTTATTTGATTATTTGCTACATACATCTTTTCTTCAGTGAAAGAATTTTCTACTCATTATTTTCTAATTAGACTATTTTCTATTAGACTATTATATTGCTGAATTGTGAGAATATTCTACATATTCTATGAGCATATTTTTCTTTTACTGTGTAATATGAAACCAAAAGATACCAGAAGACTGCCTATTTGTGCTTTATTGGCTGTACAAAGCCATTTGACCGTATGGATTATAATGAATTATGGCTAATACTGAGAAGGATGAGAATCCAAGAACACATAGTTGTGTTCTTGTGAAACCTATAGGTAGACAAAGAGGTTATAAGGAGATATTATATGGTTTAAATTAAGAAAGAGGTGTGTCAGGGTTGTATCCTCTCTCCACACCTATTTAATCTGTATGCTGACTAAATTAGATGAGAGGCTGGACTTTATGAAGAGGAGTGCGGCATCGGGATTGGAGGAGATTCATCAATAACCTGTGCTAAGCAGATGACAAAATCTTGCTTACTGAAAGTGAGGAAGATTTGAAGCATATGTTGCAGAAGATCAAGGAAAATGCACACTTCATTATGCATTGCATCTCAATGTCAAGAAAACAAAGGTTCTTATCACTGGACAGTGATAAGACACTGGGCAGTGTCCTGATGGATGGAGGTGAGCTTGAAACTGTCCATTGCTTCATCATGCTTGAATTCCACAATTAACATCCTTGGTATGAGCAGCCAAGAAAGTAAGGAGACACATTGCACTGGGAAAATCTGCATTTATGGACCTTGCCAAATTATTGAGGAGTAGTGATGTCAGTTTGAAGACTAAGGTGTATCTGATTCAGACCATAGTCTTTCTGATTACTAGCTTTGCATCCGAGAGCTGGACAATGAATGAGGATGACAGAAAAAAAAAGAATTAATGCTTTTAGCTAGATGTTGGAGAAGAGCACTGAAAACCCCATGAATGGCCAAGGGAATGAACAGATATATCTTGGAGAGGGTACAACCAGAGTGTTCTTTCGAGGTAAGGATGATAAGGCTTCATCCAACATACTCTGGACATTTTGCTAGGAGGTACTATTCCTTGGAGAAGGACATGATGCTGGGTAATGTGGAGGGTTGGTGAAGAAGAGGAAGATAGGTGGATTGACACAGTGACTGCTACAATAGGCAATGTGTATCAGGAAGTGTGAGGATGGCACAGGATAGAACAAGGTTCAGATCTTTTGTTCATAGTGCCACTCTGAGTCATACTTGATGGCACCAAACAACAACAATAACAACAACAACCCTATTAAGTGTAAAGCTATCCTTTTGTCTTGGAGTTGTCTTTATAACAAGTATTATGTTTAGGAGAGTCAATTTCTTGAATCTTTCTTTATTTTTCATTAATCTGTGTTTATATGCCTCTACTAGTATCATATTATTTTGATTACTACAGTTCTATTTGTTAATAATAGGTCAAATAATTTCCCAAGTTCATTAGACATTTTAATTTTTCTTCAGTCATTTGAAAGTCTGTCCATTTTCATGTATTATTTCTTTAAAAAATCCAATATAGTCTAGATTTTTGTAGAAATTTAAAAATATAAATCAATTTTTTATAGTTCACATCATTAAAAATTATTTTTTCAATCAATAAACACAGTATCTTTCTTTTAATTTTTTTTTTTATTTTAGTGTGTGTATGTGTGTGCCGTCCAATCAGATCTGACTGGTACAGGAGGAGATTGTTCCTCCTTCTCCAGCAGAGCATCTGGTGGATTTGAACCATGCCCCTCTGGGATTGCAGTACACCTTCTTGCCACTAGGCCACCAGAGCTCACCAAGTATCTTTCTCATATAGTTAGCCCATTGATAATTTTTAGTCAAAATTTTGTAGTTTTTAGCATTTTGTTTTTACATTTTGTTAAGATTAAATTTTACTATTTATTTTTTCATAATTAAAAATGCTCCATTTAAAAATGTTTTTATATACTTATTCTTAGTATATAGAAACAGGATTGGTTTTGTGTGCATTTTTATAATTCTGTGACTTTGCTGAATTAATTTACAAATAAGGGGAACTTTCTTTCTTTTCCCAACTGCCTGCCTTTTATTTCTTTTTAAAGCTTTATTGCAATGGCTCGAAGTTTTAATACTTGGTAAATAATTTTCAGTACTATATTGAAAATGGACATCTTTACAGACAAGGAGGGTGAAACTCACTTTTGTGCAATTTGGGCGTCAGTGAGAAGTCTTTTTTCCATGAGCAATGTGACTTGTCATAGATGAAGAGGAAGACCTTCAATGAGACAGACTGACACAGTGACAGCAACAGTGACCTTGGTGGATAGCAGAATGATAGACTAGAATAAGGTCACCGTGGGCTGTAGTCAACCCTACCTCACATAACAGTGTCAAATAAGAGGGGTGAGAATAGACATCTTTGTTGCACTCCCAAATGCAAAAGAAAATTATTTAGTTTTAAAATCATTAAATACTATTTTGGCTATAGAATTTTTTTACAATGATCTTTATTAAAGTTAAGTGCTTATTTTTAAATTGCTTAGAGTTTTTGTCTGTTTTGTTTTGCATCATGAATCAGTGTTGACATAAATGGATTAAAAAGAAAAAGAAGAAAAATGGATTCCAGGTTTTTATTCAAGGTTACTAATATCTACTTAATCTGTGATGATGCACTTTAACTAGAGCTAAGTGCCCTCTGTTTCTAGCACTTTTTTAGGACTACAAAGAAATTATTTTGGCTGTCTGCCAGGGACTAACGCAATAACTTTGAATAAAACATAAATTGTGTTTTTAAGACATTGATAGTTTAGTGAGGAAACTGAAATACATGTTGGAGATTAAAATGTGGAAAACAGGCTATGAGAAATAAGTACAGTGGTCAGCATGATGCTATCACACGGTTCTGAAAGATTAGAATAGATTTTCTGCAAGCAATGACATTTTATTGAGTTTCAAGGAAAGTGTGACTTAACCAGGAAAGAAGATGGGAGGAAGATGACAACGAACACTGGGAAATATTTTTCACACATATAAGTTGCATAACAAAGATAAAGATAGGAAAAAGAGAAATGTAAGTGCCTAGGATGCAACAAGAGTAGGTTAGGACAAAAATGAGGAAAAACATTTCCGTGAAGGATATTCAATACTAGAATTTAGTAATCTACAGATCTTGCTATTACTACTGCCAGGACTAAATATATCTTCGGGACTTTTAAAGAGTAGAGATATTTATTTTGAATGTTTTAACTCTAGACCTAATTGGAGACAGAAATATAATGTTACATTTCGAGCTAGTATTTTTAGAGACTCAAAGCATATCTTGGGCAATAGATTGTAGATTAAAAGGTTCCTTTTTTTCCCTCTGAGCCATACCTGATCTTTACACTGAGCCTTTCCAAATTACTACCTTAAGGTGTTGTTTGCCATCAAGTCAGAAATAACACAGAGCTGACATTCTGGTGGGTTTTCAGAGGCAGTGAATAGTGTGGGAGAAGATTGGCCATCCCTCTGCCTAACAACTGGTGGATCCAAACTGTGTGCCTTCAGGATTGCAGTGCAGCTCCTCAGCTACAATAAAAACCCTGCTGCAGAGTGGGGTTTTGTTGTGTATGTGTTATAATACAAATCCTTTAAAAGCAAAATGTTTTAGAAGACTATTTTAACTTTGAACTGCTAACAAGTTCCATTATCTCCAAGATTGGAATGAGTTAAGATTTTGCAAATTGGGAGTATGGGAACTAGTGTCAGGATATTCTGCACTAGGTTGAGATGAAGATATTCTATAGGCATCTATCTAATTAAAAAAAGCAAAACAAAGCAAACAGCAACAATAACAAAAATAAAAACAGTAGAGTCTATGCATGGTGAGTTGATGTAATTCAGAGTAGATCTGTCTTCTACACAGTTTTCAATGACTGGTTTATTGGAGATATTTCTTCCGACCTTTTTTTTCCTAAGGTACCTTGAAGATAACTTGAACTTCCACCCTTTGATTTAGCAGTTTAACATTAAACTTTTGCTACACTAAAAAGTTATTAGCAACATGTCCTTTATCAGTTCACTGGTCTCCTTCAGCATTTTTATATTGGTGCCAACCAATTTGATGTCATTTTCCTCATGATTCACTCATTTCATACTTTCTCTTTCCTTTACTATTAATCCATCACCCTAAATTTAAGTAATATCCCAATGTCATCCTCATATTTAAATCATAAACATGTCTTTTTCAGACTTGTTAATGGACAGCAGGGACACTGAAGATTAAGTGAAACAATTAGAATCTTTCTCAGAAACGTTTTAATGCCAGAGCCAAGGAGAGTGAAGTAGATAGAAGGGAACCAAAAAGCGTCTTGGAAGAAGGCTGAATGGTGACACCGATAGATAGTAAAGGCCTTGAAAAAGGCAAATGTCATCAACAAGCCACAGCCATATCAGAGTCCATCTTCTCATGCTTGACTTACATTACCTTGTTCTTAATAAAACTAATTTGATTACTGTTTTCTACCTCTTTAAACACTTTCTCTAAAATCATGTTCCTTGAGATAAAATTAATAATACCAGAATGTTTCTTTCCTTCTAGAATCATACATCATGTCACAGAGGAGAGTTGTGCACTTGCCTTTAGAGAGAAGATAAAATTTTTCCTTGCAGAGAAGGAGCAGTCTGGGATATGAAGGTGCCATGTCGAAGAGAAAAATATAGGATATAAGGACAGAGAAATGAAACACTTTAGACAATTCTACCTTAGAAATGAAGCTCTAGAGTCAAAGCGGTTCTCATCAGTTGGGCTAAAAGAGTCTGAGGAGAATAAACAAGTGAACTGAAGAGGAGGGAGGACGTAGTAAAATAAAATAAAAAGAATCTTAGAATATCAATAATTGGCAATTTTGAAAGAGAGGAGAAAAAATTCTCATTTCCACAAAGTTTATCTGCAGTTTATACTGGCATTGGATAATTATGAACTGGACTTTGTAGGCTTATATCCAAACCCTCATTACCATGCCAATGTTAGCACATTGGGGGTCCCCTGGTTGAGGTGTCCTTTTCCCAGTGAAAGATATGAACCATGTCGGAGACAATAGAAAGGAAAGGAGCATGGAGGACACAGAGTGCACACCATTTTCGTTACCCTTGAAAGAGTTGCTGATTGAAGTTAAAGAATATTTTTTTATCACTTAAAAGAAACATTGCTGACTTTTTGAAATAGTCCTAAGGTGTCTGGCTTGCTGACAGGAAACATGAAGAGGCAGAGCAAAAGTGAAAGTGATGTTGTTGTTATGTGCCATCGAGTCGTTTCCGACTCATAGCGACCCTATGCACAACAGCTCTAAACCCTGCTCTATCCTGCGCCAACCGCACCGCCTCTG
>NW_006399842.1:6431394-6446259 GCF_000299155.1 Elephantulus edwardii | reverse complement strand
CAAAGCACAGGGAAGAATTCAAGATACTAAAGAGTTGAATAGAAGATTTCAAAAGGCAGCACAGGATGACAAAGCAAAATATTACAATGAAATGTGCAAGGAGTTGGAAAGTGATACAGCTTATTAAAATTTAAAAGCAAGACATTCTATAGAGAACAAGTTATTCTCCTCAGGAAGGTAAAGGATAGTAAGTTATGAGGTTAGTACTGGACAGCATCTTGAAGTGTGCCTTATGCAAATAAGAAAGTAGTGTTCAGACCAATGAGATCATGTTGTTGGACAGTTCCACTCTGGTCTATTGTTCATGACAAGACTAGTCTCATTTGCTCAAAATAATAATTTGCATGCTTTTTTACGGTACATGTCTGCTTGCTGAGGCATTGAAGTTTTCCTTATAAGGTCAGGCTTGTGTGTTCCTTGGTGTTGTTTGGGAAGTCAGATTTGTAGCTCCTCTGCCAAACTTTCTGCCTCTATTGATCCCCAACATGAGCTGTTGTGTATATATATTCTAGTTTTCAGAGTTAAAAAGTGAACTTCAGGTTTTTCCCTAAAGTATAATGTTGTGAATGATAGGATATTACCAATACACATAAAAGAAAGATTTATTAATACAACTATTATTTAAATATATGGTCCCACAGCTAATGTTAAAAAGGAGGAAAATGAAATTATTTTTATCAAACCTGGCAGTCCAAAATTGACCAAATATTTGATGAAGATACATTAGTGATAATTGGTGACTGGAATACAAAAGATGGAGATATTGAAGAAGAAATAGTAGTTGGAAAGTATAGCCTTCGATACAGAAATAAGATTGGAAACAGAATGATTGAATTTTGTATTTCTAATTATTCACTACAAATAATTTAAAAAACAACATAAATGGTGACTTTACACACAGACCTCACCTGATGGACTGCATAGGAATCAGATTTACTATATCTTTTGAAGGAATCATTGGAGATCCTCATTATCAACAGTCAAAACTAGGCCAGGGACAAAATGTGGGTCAGAGAACAAATGACTTATATGCAAGTTAAAATTGAGGCCAAGTAAAATTCAAATCAAAGTACAAGAATGAAAATATGATCTTAAATCTATTATGCCTGAATTTACAATCATCTTAAGATTGAGTTCAAAGTACTAATTGATAAAGATAGAATGAACACCTAATAAGTTGTGGGATAATACTGAGGATATCATCAATGAAGAGAGTGAAAAAATCATTAGGAAGACAGAGGAGAAAGAAACACCAAAATAGAAGTCAGAAGAAAAAATAAGAAACTATGCATTAGTCATGAGTAACAATTTTGAAAACTATTATGCAATTTGGGAAAGGCTGAAGAGCATTGTGTTGAGTGAACTAACACAATCTCTTAAGGACAAATACTGTATAAGACTATTACTGTGAAAATAGAATGATAACTAGTACCAGAGGAATGTCTATCTGTGTTTCATTGATTATGCAAAGGCATTTGACTGTGTGTATCACAACAAACTGTGGCTGAGTCTGAAAAGAATGGGGATCCCAGAACACTTGATTGTACTAATGCGAAACCTATACTTGGACAAGGAGGCAGTCGTCAGAACAGAGCAAGGAAAAGCTACATGGTACAAACTTGGGAAGGATGTACACAAGGGATGTGTCCTATCTCCATAACTTTTCAACCTGTATGCAGAGCAGAGGGAAGCTGGGCTCTATGAGGAGAATTGTGGCATCAGGATTGGTGGAAGATTCATCAACAATCTGTGTTATGCAGATGACACAACCCTGCTTGCCGAAACTGAGGAGGACCTAAAGTGCTTGCTACAGGAGGTCAATATGGATTGAGGATCAATATCAAGAAGACAAAGAGTCTCACCACTGGCCAATTGGCAGCATCAGGATGGATAGTGAAGAGATTGAGATTGTTCACAGCTTTAGTTTGCTTGGCTCCACAGTCAAAACTCTTGGCACCAAAAGCCAGGAAATTAAAAGACTTATTGTGATGAGAAATTCTGCTGTTAGGGTTCTCTCATAAGTACTGAAGAGCAGTAGTGTCACTCTGGAGACTAAGGTGCACAAGATACAGGCCAGTATCTTTGCAATCACTTGCTATGCATCAGAGAGCTGGACAATAACTAGGGATGGTAGAATGAAAATTGATGCCTTAGAACTGTGGTGCTCGAGAAGATTATTGACTGTTAAGAAAATGAACAGGTTCATTCTGGAGAGAGTTAAAGCAGGCTGCTCCTTAGAGGCAAGGATTTTTAAGCTTCATCTGACGTGTTGCAAGGAGGGACCAGTCCTTGGAGAAGGGTGCCATGCTTTGGAGGTTAGAGGGACAGTGTAGGAGAGGAGGACCCTCTATGAGGTGAATTAATTCAGTGACTGGGGTAATGGATGAAGGTGTGTCAGTGACAGTGAGATTGTCCCAGGGTAGAGCAGAGTTTAGGGCTGCTGTACATAGAGTCACTATGAGTCACAGGTGACTCAATGACACATAACAACAACAATAACAACTGGTAAAACATGTACAGGAGCTCAAGAGGGGAAGTGGGAATGAAGGGATGACGATAGGAAGGTGTGAAATCACAGAGATGTAGAGTTTGGTGGGTAGAAGGAGAGGGGAAAGCAAATGGGATCAATCTGAACAAAAAGACAGAGTAATGATGGGCAAGGTGATTGATTTTATAAAATGTAATGCATGAGAATGATTGTATGAAATAGAATGTGAGTGAAGAATAGTGTGAAACACAATGTATATAAACTTTATGAGTTAATCAATTTTTAAAAATAATGTAAAATAAACTGTATATGAATGAATGTATGCAACAAAATATAAAGGAAAGAATGTATAAACACAATGTATATGAATGGAAATGTAAAGGAATTATTATAGGAAAACAATATTAATATTTTTTAAAAAGAAGAGACTCTGATAATCATACTAGAATGTCAAGAAGCCAAAACAAGAGGGAAACATACAGACTTAAAAGAGTTAAATAGACTTCAAAAGATAGCTCAAGAAGACAGGGCAAAGTATTAAAATGGAATGTGCAGAGAGCTAGAATTGGAGAATAAAAAGGAAGAACTCACTCTACATTTCTCAAGCTGAGAGAACTAAAAAAAAGTTAATCCCCAAGTCGCAATATTTAAATAGGCTATGGGAGAAGACCCGGGATGAGATGGATTGATACAGTAACTGGGACAATGGGGGTTGTTGTGCCAGAATTAATGAGACTGGCTCAGGACAGGGAAGGGTTCAGAGCTGCTGTATACAGGGTTGCTATAGGTCACAGGTGACTCAACAGCACATAGCAACAACAACAACAACAACATTCTATATAGGTTGTTTTTTGTTTAAGCCTCTTGTTTAGTCAACAAGACCTTGGGGAATCCCTTGGCATTTAAAAGTTGGTCGTTACTATATTTTGGAGAAACATTCTTTTATGTGGTACAGCACTCTTCTGTCATTTTGCTGTACTGAGACAACTTGAGGTTGCTGTGATGCTGAATCTTGTGTCATTGGGGTGTCAAATGCCTTAATATTTACCTATGGTGGACAGCCTTTGGTGGAGCTACCAGCTTACGACAGATTTGTAAGTAGGAGTGGCATCCACTTCCTAGACAACATAACCTCTGCAAACTCAATGAACTTTGAAAAATGACTATAGTTATAACAAGGCTTCAGGTCTTTTGTTAATAGGATCTCTATAAGTTGTGCTGGACTCGACAGCAATCAACAACAACAATGAGCAGTATGTAAAATGACTCAGAGAGCATCAAAAGAAGATGGAAAGAATACACAGAATCACAGTCCAAAAAGTCCCCTTGTAGGAGCCAATGATAATGAAGAAGGAAGTTGATGCTGCATTGAAGGCATTGAGAAATATAAGAAATATAAGACCCAGGCAATTGATGAGAAACTAATTGACTTGTTTTAATTAACAGATACAATCCTGGATGTGCTCACCAGTTTATGACGGGAAATTTGGAGGACAGCTGTCAGACCAAGAGATTGGAAGAGATCCATATCTGTTCTCATTCCCAAGAAAGGTGATTCAACAGAATATGGAAACTATAGGACAATATCATTAATATCACATGCAAGCAAAATAGTGCTGAACATAAATAAAAAATGACCAGAACAGTACTTAGAAAGGGAAATGCCAGAAGTTTAAGCAGAACTTAGAAGAGGCCATGACACCAGAAATATAATTACTGATGCCAGATGGTAGAAAGTAAAGCATACTGGCAAAATATTTATTAATGCTATATTGACTATGCAAAGGCATTTGAATTTGTGGATCATAAAAAGTTATGAATAACATTGAGAAGAAATAGAGAGAAACCCAGAGCAGTTTATTGTGCTCCTGCAAAACCTATATCTACATCAAAGGGCTGTTGTGCAAACAGCAAGGGAACACTACAAGATTTAACATTAAAGGAGTGTGTCAGAATTGTATTTTCTCTCCTTACCTATCCAATCTGTATGCTGAGCAAATTATTCATGAAACTTGGCTCTATGAAGAGGAAGTGGCTCTATGAAAGCGGCATCAAGAACAGAGTAAAATTCATCAACATCTTACACAATGCAGATGACACAGTCTTGCTTGTTGAAAGTGAGGAGGACTGGATACATCAGATCTTCAATGTATTGCATATCAATGTTAAGAGAACAAAAATTTATACCACTGGACCAACAGGTATCATCATGATATATGGAAAAAAAGATTGAAATTGTCAACAAGTTCCACTTTCTTGAATACACAATCAACACCAGCAGTTAGGAAATCAGTAGATGTATTACTTTGGGAAAGTCTGCAGTCAGAGACTTCTCCAAATTACTGAGAACCAATTATATCCGTTTGAGAATTAAAGTGTGTCTAATTTAGGCCATGATCTTTCTGATCATTTGCTATGCATCTGAGAGCTGAACAATGATGAAGGATGACAGAAGAAGGATTGATACATTTGAGCTGTGGTGTTGGAGAAGAGTGGTGAACATCCTGCCAAAAGAGTAAATGTATATATTTTGGAGATAGTGCAACCAGAGTACTACTTGAAGGCTAAGATAATAAAGCTTTGCTGCACACACTTAGGGCATGTTACTAGGCAAGGCTATTTTTTTTAAGAGGGACATAATGCTTGCAAAGGCAGAGGATCAGGGAAGGAAAGAATGAGCTTCGACCAGATGGATCAACACAATGGCTGCCACAACGGGCTATAGTGTTTCTCGAAGTGTGAAGATGGCACAGAGTAGTACAGGATTCAGATCTGTTGTTCTTAGAGTCACTATGGGTTATACTTGAGAGTACCTAACAACATATAGCAAAAGAAACTGACTTGATATATACTACACTAATCCTACCTTTTAAAACTTAATACTAATATTTCCAAATATTTGAACAGGAGGAGAATGGTCATATATTTCTCCTGCTGTGGATTTCAACTGCATATATCAGCAGTGCAATTCCTTACCACCAAGTCACTAGAGCCCAGAGCTCACTACTACTACTACTACTACTACTACTACTACTACTACTACTACTACTGCTACTACTACTACTACTACTACTACTTCTCCTCCTCCTCTTCCTTCTCTTCCTCTTCCTCCTCCTCCTCCTCCTTTTCCTTCTCTTCCTCCTCCTCCTCTTCCTCTTCCTCTAAATGGGATTATAACCACAGCCTTTTAAATAGTTTATAGACATGTTTTGGAGTAGCACAATTCAGTCCTCAAGCCTCTAGAATGATGTTATTCTGTTATTGTTCTCCACTTTAATAGAACTTTCCCATGGGATTTCCAAGGCTGTATAACTTTATGAAGCTGACTGCCTATCTTTCTTCAAGGAAATGCAGCCACAGTCTTTAACCCCTGCATCAGTAGAAGTCTTTCAACCTACCAAGTTGATATAAATTGAGAAGTTAAAAAATTTCTACCAAAAATATTTGCTGGAATCATTTGAGTAGAATTGAAATCTTAAAAATATTTTATCTTTCCCGTTATTTGTTATTAGCTGCCATCAGTTGATTCCAATTCAAAGTGATCCTATATAGACTAGATAATTGCAAATTGTCAGAAAGCATGCCTAGCCCTCTTGAAATTGAAACAAGAAAAGTGAGTATATATGATACAAATGCTTAATTGCTTCAGTTTAATAGATAATAATGTGTCATGTTCCAAAATGAGCATATTCATTTCACTGAAAATATGCAGTTTTTTTTTCTTTTAGATTAGAGCACATTCTTCTCTAGACAAAGCAAGTTATGTGATTGTTCTATACTTCCACTACAAACCACTGCTTATCTATTTTTGCTTTTTAAAATGTAGCTATATTTTTACCTTCAATTAAAACTGAATTTAAGGAGAAAAACTCACTTTTTTAAGATTGAGATGGTCTTTTCTAACTAAATAGCACCTGGAGTGTATGCTCAGAAGGTCAAGGACTGCTATCTTCAGTATGGACTGAAACTCAATATCAAGATAACCACTGAGACAATTGACAGCACAATTATAGATGAAGAACATTGAGATTGTTAACAATTTCAGCTTGGTTAGGTCCATAATGAACACTCTTGGCACTATTGTTGTTGCTGCTGTTGATTGTCACTGAGTCGAGCACAACTCATAGCAACCCTATGAACAACAGGCCTGAAGCCTTTCTATAACTATCATCGTTTCTCAAAGTTCATAGAGTTTCCAGAGGCATGTTGTTTAGGAAGTGGATACCACTCCTGCTTCCAAACCTGTCTTAAGCTGGGAGCTCCACCAAAGGCTCTCCACCATGGGTAACTGTTATGGCATTTGACACTGCAATGACACAAGGTTCAGCATCCCAGCAACCCCAGGTTATCTCAGTACAGCATATTGATAGAAGAATGTTCCTCCAATATATAATAACAACAACCAACTTTAAATACAAAGGCCCTCCCCAGAGGTCTTCTTGACTCTAAACAAGAGGCTTAAATAAAACAATAAATATAGCATGTTGTTGTTATGTGCTAATGAGTCTCCTACAATGTATAGTGAAGCTATGTAGAGCAGCTCTGAACCCTTCCCTGTCCTGAGCCAGTTTCACTAATTCTGACACACCAATCCCTCTTACCCCAGTTACTGTATAAATCTATCTCATCTGGGATCTTCCTATTCTGTGCTTTCCCAGGAAATCAAACATGAATTGAATTGGGAAAATCTTCTGCAGGGACCTCTCTAGAGGGCTAAAGAGCAACAATGTCAGTCTAAAAAACATGTGTACCTCATCCAGGCCATGGTTTTTGCAGTGACTTGCTATGTATTAGAAAGTTGGACAATGACTAACAGTGATAGAAGAAGAATCAATGCCTTTGAGCTGTGGTGCTGGAGAAGAGCATTGAACATATAAAATGGATTGTGGAGAGAACAAACAGGATTGTTCTGGAAAGGGTGAAACAAGGTTGCTTCATTGAGGCAAGGATTTTGAAGATCTGTCTTATAATTTGGGCATGTTGCCAGAAGGGATCAGTCCTTGGAGTAGGACATGATGCTTGGAAGGGTGTATGAACAGTGCAGGATAGGAAGACCTTGGATGGGATGGACTGACACAGTATCTGGGATAATGGGTATAGGTATGTCAGAGATAGTGATATTGGCTCATGATAGGATAGAGTTCAGAAATATTGTACATAGGTTCACTATGAGTCCCAGCCAACTAAATGGCATATAACAACACAAAGTCCATGGATTTCTGCCATTATCTATTTACCAGGAAGTAGTTTTTCAATCTCATTCCAAATTTTGTATTTTTGGTGTCTAACTAGGAAGGCCTTGGAATTCTCATTCTACGCTCACAATGACCTTGAGGTGGATTTTGCTATCTTATTTTTTGCTAAATTCTCATCTGTGGGAATTGAAGCTTAGGGAATTTCAGTGATTTCAGCATGATCAAGGGACAAATAGGTATTGAGCATCTTTCTGCTAAATAGAGTAAGGGCCTCAATCAGGTTGATGATTGGTAGAGCAACGGCAATATTGGGCTTCAGCAGAGGAGGGCTTATGAAAAAGATACAAAATTGTCTCTTGCCCAAATCACTATGAGAAACGGGCATGATGACACCTAACAACCACCACCTCATAGTCAACCCTATGAGGCAGTTCTACTCTGTTCTATAGGACTGTTGTTGTTGTTTTTGTTGTTAGGTGCCATCGAGTGGTAGATGACTCATAGGGACTCTATGAACAAAAGGTTTGAACACTGTTCATAGAGTTTCCGGAGGCAAGCTATTTCAGAAGTGGATGCCACTCCTGCTTCCAAGCTTGTTTTAATTGGGAAGCTCCACCAAGCACTGTCCACCATGGGTAACCTTTATCACATTTGGCACGTCAGTGTCACAGTGTTTGGCATCACAGCAACCACGAGTTACCTCTGTACAGCAGAATGTGGGCTAATTTGGGAGCACATAAAACAAACTTATTATAAGACCATGTTGTTTTTGTTGTTGGGTGCTGTTGAATCAACTACAACTCATACCGACCCTGTGAACAATAAACCTTAACCTTACCCTATCCTGGGCCATGTTCATCATCTCTTATACACTTGAGCCTATTGCTGTAGTCCCTTCATCTCATTAAGGGTCTTCCTCTCCTGCGCTGACTCTCCACTTTTCCAGTCTCGATATCCTTTTCCCAAGGAATAGACTCACCTAGCTACATGTCTAAAGTATGAGAGATGAAGTTTTGCCATCTTTCCACCCAAGGAGCACTCTGGCTGCACTTTCTACCAGACATATCTGTTGTTTAGGTAGTCCATGGGAAATTCAGTACCCTTCTCCAACACTACAAATTAAATGTATCAATTCATCTTCTGTCATCCTTACTCATTGCTCAGAGCTCTGATGTGTGGCAGGTGAGGGAGAAGACTATGGTCTAAATCAGGAGCACAAAGTGGCATCATTGCTCTTTTAAAAATTAAAAATATTTTCTTTAATTTCAGGAACATGGTACTTTTTTGTTAAAATGTCAAATCTTTTTCACATGAATTATCTGTATACTTCCTAGATAGTGTAAGGAGTTCAAGGCTGTTACTTATATCCTATGTAACCAAGCACAGAAACCCTGAATCCTGTTGCAGCACACACACCCCTCTCTGACCATAACTACTTACTACTCTGTTTGACCAGCAAAGGACACTGACGGAAGTGGTGGGTATTCACAGAGCTCGACTGTCTCTGTACATGATCTCCTGAAGCCAGAGGAAGAGAATCCAGAAATCCTCCTGTGGACTTTGTGAGATGCAGTCTGCTTCTGCTGGAGCTTGCCAGAGCTGTGGAAGTGAAGGTTCTATTCCTCGAAGGACCTCAGGAGTTTGGTAAGGGTCAGAGCAAAGATGCCTCGGGTAAAGAGAAGGATCGAAGCAATGGAGAGCTAGGAGCTCCCAGCACGGGCACCTGGGTCCAGAGCTGAGTGGGGGGCTGACACAGACAGGATGTTTAGCATCTGCCTTCTGGTGGCCCTAAGGAATCCTCTGCATCCTGAGGGATCAACTCCAACAGCAAAGCAACACCTCAGGACTGGAGGAGACCTGGGGTGTGGCATGGGCAACAACAGATCTGAGCCCTGCTCTATCCTGTGCCATCTCACCATCTCTAATATACTTGAGCTCACTGCTGGAGTCATCGTGTCAATCCACCTCCTTTGGGTCTTCCTTTCTTTAGTGGACCCTCCACCTTTCCAAGCATGATATTCCTTTCCAGGGAATAGCCTTTCCTAGCAATGTGTCCAAAAGTGTTAGAGTTGAAGCTTTGCCATCCTTGCCTCCAATGAGCACTCTGGCTGCACCATTTCCAAGACATGTCCTTTAGTCACAGTGGTTATTAAATTAAGTATAAAGATGAGACACTGTTTAAATGCACCCATACTATGCAATACAAACGAGGTTTTCTATGATGGTTGAGATTTATTTTAATGAGTAAATGAATGAATGAATATTCACTCATTTTTATACCTTTTTTTCTTGTAAGTAAAAGAAAAGTTCAGTAAGAGTGTTCAAATGTTTCAAATGAAAGTTCCAACTGTTGAAATTTTTAATGAATTCTTGAGGTGTTTCTGGCATTGTGTAGAATACATAGCAGCTGTGACCCACACTAAGAGATGCACCATCAAAGTAGGACAAAGGCCATCAAGATAACAGAAGGAGAAGGTGAATAACTTGTTCTGCGATAAAAACAGCTGGAGCTGGTTTCTGAATGCTAAACAGTTGTGAGTTTCTCTTTGATTCAGGGAAGCCAAATCCTCACAAATAAAACTTTGAGATGTTTTCTGAACATCCACATCCTCCCTAAACGGTGTTGGGAATCTCCTGTGGAGAGGTTTCCTTGGGTCATTTTCTTAACGCTTCTCTTCTACCTTGGTTAGAAGATATAAGAGAAATAGACTTTGTCTGATTTGTTCTTCTCTGATCCTAGCACAATACTGAAAGGGCAAAGGTCTTGCAACACACAAAGGGGAAGCATAAGACAGACCAGCTGGTAAGATGATTAAATTTAAAACAACATCAATAGATACCGTTTATTTAGATCTTAAAACATTGCATTAAACATTTATTATAGTGTCTTATTTTAGCATTTCATTAACAATGGGAGTAGTACAGATACAGGTAAGGACACTGAGGTTCAGAGAGGACAGTGACACTATTTAAATCTTGGAAACAATACAGAAGGGCTTCAAATCCAGCCATAAATAGCTACAGATGACCTTTTCCATTAAGAACTTGGAGACTGACCTGACACTTGAAGTTTCTTTCCTGTGCCTGATTTATTTAAACCAATTGTCACTGAGTCAATTACAACTCATAACAATAGTGTGTGTTTCAGAATAAAATTTGACTTCTCAGAATTTTCAATGGCTGATTAGTCACAAAGAGATCAGTACTCTTTCTTTGAAGGTAAGTATGGATGGAGCCAAATCTCTCAGCCTTTGGTTAGTAACGAAATATGTTAAACCCTTGTCCTATTCAAGGACTCTAATTGCCCCTTCCACACCTCCTAGGAGATACCTTAAGGCTGAATTAGAGTATTTAATATTTACCATTATCTCAGAACACTTGATTGTGCTTCTTTGAAACCTATACTTGGACAGTCCTCTGAACAGAGCAGGGAAATACTGTATAGTTCAAGATCAGGAAAGGAGTGCATCAGGGATGCATCCTGTCTCTATACTTTTTCAATCCATATGCAGAACAGATTATTTGGGAAGCAGGACTTCATAAAGAGGAATGTGGCATCAGGATTGAAAATAGACTCATCAATAACTTGCATTATGCAGATGACACAACATGGTTTGCTGAAATTGAGGAGAACCTGAAGCACTTGCTGCAAGGGGTCAAGGACTTTAGCCTTCAATATGGATTGAAGCTCCACATCAAGATAACAATTATTCTCACTGCTAGGCCAATTGGCAGTACCATGATGGTAGGAGAAGAGATTGAGATTGTTAACAGTTACAGCTTGCTCGGCTCCACAATCAACATTCTTGGCATCAGTCAACAAACTGTATGAAGTAAATATACTGTCAGGGATCTTTCCAGAATATTGGTCTTTGAAATTATTTGCCATGCATCAGAGGGCTGGACAATGACTAAGGATGACAAGAGAAGAACTGATGCCTTTGAGTTGTTGTGCTGGAGAAGAGATTTGAACATATCACAGACCACCAATAAAATAAATAGATATGTCTTAGAGAGGGTGAAATCAAACGTCTTCTTGGAAGCTGGGATTTTGAAGCTTTGTCTCCCATACTTTGGGTATGTGGCCAGGAAGGACCAATTCTTGAAGAAGGACATCATACTCAGAAGGGTAGAGGGACAGCATAGGAAAAGTAGACCCCAGATGAGCTGGGTTGATATATAATTAGGGCAATGGAGGTAGGTGTGCCAGAGTCAGTTAGACTGGCTCAGGACAGGGCAGGCTTCAGAGCTGTTATACATAGGGTCGCTATGAGTCGCAGGTGACTTGATAGCACATAACAACAATAACATTGTCTCACATGTTAAGTGTGTGTGTGTGTGTGTGTGTGTGTGTGTGTGTATCTGATATATATATACCTGTACTAGATTTTTCTTGTTATATTTTGCTGAGTCAATTCTAACTTGTGGTGATCCCACCACACAAAATTTCATTTCCGCCATAGTATTTCCTTAATTGTAATATTAACAGAAACAGATTGTCAGTTCTTTATCCTAAAAAGTAGTTGGGTTGATTTGACCTACCAAACTTTTAGTTACCAATCAAGGACATAACTAGTATGCCACCAGTCCTCCTTGTACTAATTTCCACACTCTTTGCACTCACAGGTGAGGTTTCAGTTTGTTATTTATATTACTGTTTCAATATAACATAAGATTTATTTGAAACAATATTTAACTGACTTATGATGACACTGCTTTGTTGGTCTAGTTGTAAGAAGCCACACTGCAATCCCAAACGCACGCAGTTTGAACTCATCAGCTGCTCCATTCCTCCCATGTGATTAACTTCCCCTGAAAACACGCTGGAGGGTCAGCTATGTGTCAGTTCTGACTAAGTGGCACACAATCACAATAAAATGTGACTTAGTAGAAGTTTCCCTTGAAGTTTCCAAAGCACTGAAAGTTTAGGGATGTAAACTTTATCTCATCTTTCTCCTATGCAGATCCTGATAGATTTGAACCATTGACATTTTCAGTTATGTTGTTCTCATTGTTGTTATAAGCTATTGAGTTGGCTGCCACTCATAGTAACCCTATGTACAATAGGTCCGGAGCCAGTCTCATTAACTCCAACACATCTACCCTATCATGTTACAGTGCCAGTCCATATTATCCAAGGCATTTCTCTCCTCCATTGTCCCTCCATCCATTCTAAGCATGATGTCCTTCTCTAAGGACTGATCCTTCCTGACCATGTGTCCAAAGTATGTGAGATGGAGCTTTAAAATCCTTACCGTCAGCAAGAAACTTGGTTTCACCCTCTCCAGTACAGACCTGTTTTTTCTCCTGGGGGTACATGGTATGATCAATACTCTTCTCCAGCACTACAACCCAGGGACAAGGATTCTTCTTCTGTCATCCTTAGTCATTGTCCAGCTCTTTGATGCATAGCAAGTAATTGTGAAGACCATAGCCTGGATCAGGCACACCTTAGTCCCTAGACTTTTTTGTGATATTTTTAATAATTTTCATGCTGTATCTTGTCACCTTTTTGGGGGGAATGGAAATAAATATGGATCTCTTCCTGTCAGTTGGCCAGGTAGTTTTACTCTAGATTTCTTGGCACGATATGGTGAATACATCCACGACAGCATCTTTTTGTTTATATATACCAGTTGGTATTCCATTAATTCCTGGGGCTTTGTTTTTTTGTCATCTCCTTCAGAGCAGCTTGAACTTCCTCTCTCATTACCATTGCCCTTTGATTATACCTTGTTTTATGAAATTCTTCTATGGCAGCCAATTCTTTTGGTACAGTAACTCTGTGTACTCCTTCTTTAAACGTTTCCTGTATCATTCAATATTCTGCCCATAGCATCCTTAAGTATTGCAACTTGAGGCTTGAAGTTGTTCTTTTAGTTTCTTCAGCTTAAGAAATGCCGAGTGAGTTCAGCCTTTTTGATTCTCTGATTCCATCTCTTTGCACATTTTATTATAATACTTTGCCTTCCCAAACTGTCCTTAATGTCCTGCTTTCTTCCTTTTGCTTCAGCTTCTCGGCACTCTAATACAATATTTAGAGTTATAGCAACATTTTCAGTTAGAGCAAAGATGGACAATCTCCTCCCATATGATTAACTTCCTCTGAAAAGTCACTGGAGGGTCAGCGATGGGTTGTTTCGAACTCGATGGTACACAGCAATAACAGCAACTCAATATTTAATCCATTGTACCACTTAGAGTGCATTTATTGATTTGACAGTTGATGGTCTGAAAAACTTAATGATACATAATTACAGATGAAATATACATCCATTTAATTTATTTCATGAATTTTGCTAAGATGATGAATCAGTAACGGATTGTGATCATGAATAAAACTAGAAATAATTTATTGAACATCTACTATATTTTTATTATTTTATTATGCACTGTGGGAGGCTAAATGTCCTATTCTGAAACAAATTACAATACTATGGAAAAGGGAAGAAAACCATAGGCTTTGATAACAGAATAACATAAATGTCTGTCTTCATATCTTCAGACCCGGTCAAATAATTTGTGTCAGAGAAAATATTTATTTAAAAGGGTTTTTTTAATAAATTAAGAAAGAAAATTAATCGTAGACTGACCACAAGTAGGAACTAAATTCCAGACTCTTTAAAAGGGGTTTGATGTATTAAACTTTCTTAGATTGCATCAGACAGAAAACTCACCTTAATCTTCTGTTAGAAGCTGCCTCTTTCCTCCTCCTTCGCCTACCTGAATTAACTAGCTTCAACTCATTGGCCCATTTCTACTCATAGTTTTTTTTACCTTTTTAAATCAAGGGAGTTTGTTCTCTTTAACTTGGAAGGTCCTAATAGTCAACTATCAGTTTCTATTTTTTTTAAAAGAATGCTGTAAGAAATTAGCATGTAAAAGGCAGTACTAGAGGAGAAAATCAACACACTTAAAAACGTCACTCAATAAAATGGGATGATTAAACAATAAAAAGGTGATATTTTGAATTTTGTTAGAATTCAGCCTGGACTAGAGTGAAATTTACTTTTACATGCTCATAAATATATTTTTAAATAAAACTAAAGTTATCATGGGTTGGACAATGGAAGATATTTTTCTGAAGGGACTTGGTAGATGAGAAGGATTATCCTGGTGGAGGGTGGAGCTGGGAAGCAAGTGGGTAATGGCACTGGGCTAAGGGTGGGATCAACACTTTAA
>NW_006399842.1:6406607-6427489 GCF_000299155.1 Elephantulus edwardii | reverse complement strand
ATCTTCGTGAAAGCAGATTCCCTGAAAATCTTTATCTATCAATCAATCTGCAGGAGTCTTAGGGCAGTCTTAGAGTACTCAACTAATTGAAAGGGAAGTAGTTCAAATGCACTAGCTTCTTTGAAGAGAGCAGTCTGCTCTTTTACAGATTTACAGCCTCAAAAACTCAAAAATGAAGGGTCATTGTGAGCAGGAACCAACAGGTTCACAAAAGAGTTAATATAAATATGATTTAGTAGAGCATAATACATTAAGAGTTAATGGCAAAGAACTCTCTATATGTGACTCAGATAATACGTATATGGGACCTTAATTAAAAAAAAAATTACCCCAAGCAGTGAAGCATCTGAATTAGAAGTGTCATTTTTTTACTTTTATTTGAGAAAGCATATTTACACAGAAATGTTACCTGATGTTGAAAGGATGGAATTTATAGTGTTTATTTGATTTTGTTGTAAGTAGTTGTACTTCCAACTCCATGGTTCAAATCCACCAGCTCCTCAGGAGAACGATGGACAATCTCCTATGCCATTTATTGCCTCTGAAAACTCACTATGAAAACCCCAGCTATGGGTGTGTTCTGACAATAACAATAACAATTTCAGAGGCAAGTGATAACCTGGTATAGTCAAAAGGAATTGTGCTGGTAACCCAAAACTGAGCTTCTCTGGAGATTCAAATTGACGTGAAGATTCACAAGAAAGAATTCTGAATCCATAGCAATGAGTTTGAGTTTGGGGGGTTTCAGAGGTTTGTTTTGGTTTTTTACTATTTCAGCGTTAAAGATAGGCCTAGTCAATTGGAGTGACTTCTCTAAGCCAATCATAGACATGCGAGATGCAAGGCAAGGACCTCTCTCTGAGCTCAGCCCAGTGTCCTTTCCATTGCACTGCTGACTTTTGTAATTACTGTGTATATTTAAACGGAAGCAAAGCTCTACCTTCTCAAATAAAAGCAAAAACGACACTCTAACACAGACGCTTCACTATTCGGGGTAATTTTTTTTTTCAAAATGAAGGTTCCATCTTTGGGTTATAAGTTCCAAGTAATCACAGAGGTGGAGCAAGAAGCTCTGGCTGAGCATGCTGAGGCATGAATAGGGATGAAAGGCCAGACCTCGAAGTGGAAGTGGGGTTGAAATGGGAATTGCCTTTGTGCAGAGCTACAGCCATCTCTCAAAGAAATTTACTCCGATGCTGTAATTATCTAAACCTGTTTCATGTCTGAATGGAGCTATTGCAATAGTCCCCAACTTGCATTAACCTTTCTCATTTTCACTGGGACCCACCCTGCCACCCTCCATGAACAGAGATCCAATTAAGCCACCTTCTCCTACCCAAATGCTTTTATTATCTCTTTACTGTAAGTCTAAAACATAATGAAAAATTAAAATTCAAATCCTTCATGGTCTGTGGCCAAATTAATTCCCTTTTCCATTCACCAGGTTCCATTCAAGAACAGTATTTAGCTATTCTCTGGGCATTTATTATCCCTTCCTCATTCCATGCCTACTCCTGTTATGTTCATTCTGTACTTTGCATGTAGTTTCCTCTTCTATGTTATTTCCATGGATAAAATATCTTTACTACCATTAGGATGCAGTTTGAATGGCATCATTAAAAAACTCACATTTTCCCGCCCTTTTATGAAGAAAAGCCAGTCCCTGGAGCAGATGCTTAACAAAGCAGATAATGTTGTTGTTTTTGTTGTCAGGTGTCATTTTGTCGACTAAAATTATTTGTAACTCTGTGAACAATGGATCTGAACTTTCCCCTACTCTGTACCTTGTTCACTATCTGATATGCTCAAGCCATTGTTGTACTTACTGTATTAATTCATCTTGTTGAGAATCTTTCTGTCTTTTTGCTGTCCATCCACATTTTCCCAGAAGCATGTCTTTTTTACAAGGACTGGTGCTTCCTGACGACAGGCTTAAAGTATGTGGGCTGAAAGCATTACCATCCTTGTCTTCAAGGAGCACTTTGGTTGAACTTCCTTCAAGAAATATTTGTTGGCGAGCTCTGGTGGCCTAGTGGCAAAAAGGTGTACTGTAAACCCAGAGGTGCACGGTTCAAATCCACCAGATGCTCTGCTGGAGAAGGAGGTACAATCTCCTTCTGTACCAGTCAGATCTGATTTGACGATATACACACACACATACAAAATAATAATTTTTAAAAAAGAAAGATTTGTTGTTTTGATTATTTGTTTGTTTTACATTCCCTGGCATAGTCAGTATTCTCCAACATTACAATTTAAGGAAACTGATTAGTCTTCTTTCACCCTTATTAATAATCCAACTTTCAGATCTATTGGAAGTAACTGAAAATACACTGGCTTGAATCTGGTGCTCTTTAGTCTTAAAAACTGGAATCCTTATTCTTCAGCACTTTTGAGAAGTCCTTGACAGAGTATTTTTCCAATGCAACATGTCGTTTAATTTCTTGACTGTTGTTACCGTGAGTGTTGATTATGAATGCAAATAAAATGAAATTGTTGACAACTTTAATGTTTTTTAAGCTATTGGTCCAATAATGAACATTTGTGTTCTCTTGCTATTTATGTGTAATCCATACTGAATGCTATAGTCTTTGATTTCTGCAGCAAGGATTTTCTTCACTTTCTGCAAGCAAGGTTTTGTCACTTGTATAATACAGATTGTTGATAAGTCTTTCTCTAATCCTAATGCCCCATTCTTCTTCATATAGGCTTCACTATTCAAAGTATTTGCTCAACATAGAGTTTGAATAGAAACAGAGAAAGGAGATAGTCAAAGACAAAGTGGAATACTATTAGGGAGATGTATTAAATGATGACTGGAACAATGGGTTTAATCACAGATGCAATCATGAAGATGGCACAGTACCAGGCAGTGTTTCATACAATAGTACATAGAACAATCTCTCAAAGGTAGTGAAATAAACTCTAACCTATTTTGTTCACAGAAAACACAACTCAAAATATATGAAGTACCATGAAACATGCTTGCTTTAATCAGTTCTAAGATTAATTTTATCAATCAAACAATACCCCATATCTTCATGTAATGTATGTATTCTAAACTATAATGAAATTATCCTAGAAAAACAATCTTACAAGTATTCAAATTCAAGGACAATTTTCAGTCTTTTATATTAGTGAAAAAATTGAACTATACATGCAAAAATTGAAGAGTCATTTTGCAAAATCTTTACTATTAATCTGATTCTCACATTCAATAATTTTATTTTGTCCCATTACTTTCTAATGGATTCTAAATGCAGATGACTCTCAAACTTATGTCTCTATGTTGAATATCTTCCCTTAATTCAACTGTCTATTTGAGGCATCTATTTAGATTTGGATTCATATCCAAATATACAACTCAAAATTCAACATAATCAAAGCTAAACTCATGATATTCCTTTCCAAACCAGTTTCTTCAACACCTGCCCATTTCCGTTAATTGTGGCTCTTTTCTTCCAGGGCCTCAAGTCATAAGTCCTTCACATCTTTATTCCTCCTTCACCATACGTAACCCATTGGTCAATCATGTCAGTGAGATGTTGTAAATGTTTGCAGAACTTTATCTTTTCTCACCATTTCTATAATCACACTTATCCAAAACAATTCTTCCCTGGGTCCTTGATATGAAGCTGTTGTTGTTATTGTTAGGTACTGTGGAATCAAGTATGACTCATGAACATAGTTCAAGGTCATAGTGACCCTATGAACAAGAGATCAGAATGTTGTACCATATTGTACCATCTTCATCATCTCTGATATGCTTCAAACCATTGCTTCAACCACTGTGTCAATCCATCTCATCAAGAGTCTTCTTCTCGTTGGCTGAGCATCTGCCTTTGTAAACATAATGTCACTCCCCAAGGAACAGCTTCTCTTAGCAACATGCCTGACGTATGAGAGACAAAACTTAATCATCCTTGCCTCCACTCTGTCTATACTTTTTTCAAAATATATCAGTTTGTCCCTTTAACAGTCCACATGGTATTTAACAATATTCGCCAACATCACAGTCCAAAAGCATTGATTCTTCTTGTCATCCTTATTCATTGTGTGTTGTGTGTCCTTGTGTGTTGTGTGAAGGGGATAACGCACGGAGCTGCCTGTAGATTCTAACTGCCCGAGAAGCGTGGCCTCTGTATTATTAGCTGCACGCTCAGGACTCCACCGACCTCCACAAGGGGCTGACTCAGAGCAGACCCGACACTAGTCCTGCCTCACTAATGTAACAAAGACATCCCATCATCTGGAGGGACCAGTCCCCAGAGAAAGACTTCATGATGGCAAATAATGATTCCCAGTGGAGAAAATTGTCTGTGCTCCACTGCTACCCTGAAAGCAGGGGTTCCAGTCCCACCGAGTGGCACTACAGAAGGAGAGGGTCTGTGGTCCTGCTTCCAGTACGATCACAGCCTAACAGTCCAACCCTGGAACAGGCTCGATCGCTGGGAGCCAGAAGCAACTCCACAGCCACGAACGGCCCCCCAAAGGTGAGATGTCAACCTGCTAGAACTCTCCATGCTCCAGAACTCGAGGGGCAAGAAAGCATACGAGTGGGGAATGTGTGCAAGGGACTGACACTGTGCCCAGCACACACATCCAGGACCGCAAAGCTTGTGAATTGTGAGGCCTGTATTTGAACATCTACCCGCCCGAGTTGAAAGTGTATGTTCTTGTGCAACAATGAAAGCATTTTTCTTCAAAGAGGAAAGTGAACTGGGGGGCAGGGAGGAAAATGTGTAACAATGAATGAATGGAAATCCGAGTTCTCTATAAACTTTTATTAAAATTTCAAAATTAAAAAAAAAAGGACAAAACTGTCTTAGAAGTGTGTGCTGCCAGGGTATTCCTTTAAGGCAAGGATGATGAGAGTTCACTTCACACAATTGATGCATGTTCTCAGGAGAGGTCAATCACTAGAAAAGGAAATCATGCTTGGAAAGGTGGAGTGTCAGAGAAGGAGAGAAAGACTGTAAACAAGATGGACTGATGCAGTGTGGGAAGTCTTCTGCCCAGCAGAGATTGTGACACTAATGTAGAATCAGGTAAGCGCTCATCTATTGTGCAAAGGCTCTGTGACTCATAGTGGACTCAAGTGTACCTAAGAACTACACTGAGAATAAATGTCTCTATGGATCCTCATCTCATAATTCCAAGGAATTTACTTGACATTAGTTTCTAAATAGTGACCATCCTGAGTCCCTGATCATCTCCTAAAAATCTGCAGTTGATAATTCTTATTCTGTTACCTCGTTCAGTTTTCATCTCATTATTTTCTTACTATATCTTGCTCATTGATTGTATCTTCAGCATTTTCTCTAAATTTGGGAACTTTTTATTTATTTCATCTCTGCTGTACCACCCCTTGATAAGAAATTCTGGTAGTGCTGTGATTAAGATATTTAAGTACTAATCAAAAAGTCAGTGGTTTGAACATATCAGCCACCTATAAGAGAAAATCCCTACAGGTACTTACCTAGTGAGACAGATGTAGAGCTCTTGAAACCCAATTAGACAATTTTTTAAACAGAAGATTTCATGTGGCAGCTGGCAAAGCCAATGCACAGTGTTGTAACAAATTGTTCCAAGATCTAGAATTAGAAAGTAAAAAAATTTAGAACACATTAAAAAATTCACAAGCTGGAGGAACTGAAGACAAAGATGTAAATTTTGGGTTGCAGTATTGAAAAATCTATGTGTATCATATTTAATGACACAGGAATAAATCATCAAAAGAATATGGAAAGAATATACAGTCACTATACCAAAAGAACTGTTGGTCATTCAACCATTTCATGTAGCATATTATTGTTTTAATGATGGTATTGAAGGAAGTTCAAGCACCCCATAAAGCATTGACACAAAACAAGAATCCATTAATTGGTAGAATAATAGTTGACATGTTTCAGGAATCATAAGCACTCATTTATCTTTTCTAAGAAATACGGAACACAGCTACATGCAAACCAACTGGCAGAAATTTTTAATTGTACCCATTTCCAAGAAAGTGATCTAATAAATGTAGGAATTATTATACAATATCTTTAATGCCAAGAGTTTTCAAAAGCCTTTTATTTAGGAAGTAGATAGCCCATCCTACTTCCTAGTCTGTCTTTATCAGGGAGCTCCACCAAAACCTGTCTACGATGGCAAATCTTTTTGGAATTTGACACAGCAGTGCCACAGTTTCAATATCATAGCAATTTCTAGTAATCTTAATACAGAAAACTGACAGACAAGTTCTGCCCCAGTTAATCAGCTTACACTTGATTCCTAATGCAATCAGAAATGCCCAAACAGTTTTCTCTTAGCTTTCAAGTAAATAAAAATAAAATAAAAAATCCCATTTACCCTTCAGGACCCAACTCCATCAAGCTAACAAACGGTTCACTTTCAAGTAGGACCAGGCATACTTTTAAATACAAAGACCTACCCACCAGATCCTGCTTGTTTTCGCAAGAGGCTGTCAACAACCTCATCGTGCTTGGATCCATAATTAACACACTTGATATGAGCAGTCAGGATATAAAGAAATGCATTGCACTGGGAAAATCTGCAGTTCAGAACCTTTCCAAAGTGTTGAGGAGTAATGATGTCAGTTTGAGAACTAAGGTGGATCTAATTCAAGCCATAGTCTTTCCAATAACTAGTTATACCTCTGAGACCTGGACAATGAATAAGGATGACTAAAAAAATGCCTTTGAAATATGGTTTTGGAGAAGAGCACTAAACATCCCATAGACAGCCAAGAGAATGAACAGATATGTCTTGGAGATGGTGCGCCTAGAGTGCCCTTTGGAGGCAAGAATAATGAGGCTTTTCCTCACATACTTTGAACATATTGCTAGGAGGTACTATTTCTTGGAGAAGGAAATCATGTTGGCAACTGTAGAGGGTCTGTGAGGGAGAGGAAGACCCTCAAACAGATAAATTGTTACAGTGACTGATGCTATGGGCCATTGTGTTTCAGGAAATGTCAGAATAGCTCAGGATAGAACAGCGTTCCGTTCTTTTTTTTTTCCACAGGGTTACTATGAGTTATGCTTGACTCAACAGCACCGAACAACAACAATCTTTAATATCGTGAGCAAGTAAAAACTTGCTGATAAAATTCCAAAACAACCTCAGTAGTTCTTCAACTGAAAAATACCAAAAACTTAAGCTGAATTCAAAAGAAAACATAAAACAGGAATATAAACGCTGATATCTGACAGATCCCTGCTGAAAATAGAGAATTTTTTTTAAAAGGCTGACCTGTGTTTTTTAATCATTATGCAAAGGCATTTGACTGTGTGACTCCTAGCTAATATGAACCTCATTGTTAAAAACTAGACTTCCATAACACTTGCTGTGTTGATCGAGGGCTTGTACATAAACCAAGAGGAAACCATTCTATCAGAATAAGAGGACACTTCATGGTTTAAAATTGAGAAAGGAGTGAATTGAACTGTGTCCTTTCACCACATTTATTCAAACTACAAGCTGAAATAATAACCTAATAAATTGAGTTATATGAAAAAAAGTGACATCAGGATTCCAGGAAGATTCATGAAAAACCTGAGATACACACATGGTGTCGCCTTGTTTGCCAAAAGTGAAAAAGACTTAAAACACTTTTTTACTGATGAAGGAAAACAAAACAAAAACAGTGATTTTCACGATCGTGTATGAACAACACCCCAGTATTTTTTTTTTTAAATAAACCAGAAAAAAAAATCTTCATGACCAAGAAGCAACACCACGGAAGGAAAAATACTTTGACTTGTCAAAGATTTTAATTTTACTTGTGCAATCAACATCTATGAAAGTAGCAGTGCAGAAATGAAAGAACTTGTTCCATTGTGTAAATCTGCTGCAAAATATCTCTTTAAAATGTAAAAAATAAAAACCATAATTTTGAAGACTAAAGTATTCTTGTGTCAAACCATATTCTTTTCACTTCACTCATTTACATAGGAAAGATCATAGCTTAACTAATGTTACGAACTTTTCCATTGCTTGTAGTGCATCTTAGAGCTGAGCAATGAATAAGGATGACAGAATTGATGCCTTTGAGTTGTGTTGGAGAAGAGCGTTGTCTATTCCATGGTCTGCCAAAAAGAATACATTGATAGTTCTTGGAAAAAGTGCAGCTAGAGAGCTCCTTTGAAGCAAATATGGCAAAGCTACAACTCACATTCCCTGGACATGTTGTTTGGAGAGGCTACTTCATTGAGAATTATATCATGATTAAAAAGATGGAGGTCAGTGAAGGAGAAGAAGATTCTCAGAGCAATGAATTGACACAGTGACTGCAGCTCAAATATTTCAGAGATGATGAGGATGGCACAGGATAGGAAAAGGTCCAGATCTGTTGTTCCGAGGCTTGCTGTGAATAGTACTCAGCTCGATGGCACCTAACAATTATAACAGAATATGCATGTGAAAACTTACAATGAATAAAAAATACCCCAAGTAAGAATTGTTGTCTTAATTATCGTGTTGGCAATGAATACTGAACATGGACCCTAAGTAGAACAACTAAATCTGTTTTAGTAGAAATACAATCAGATGATACTTGGAATCAAGGATAGCTGAACTTCATCTCACATCAATTAAATATGTTTTTAGGAGTGGCCAGTCTGTGAAAAAGAAAATCATGTTTGGTAAAGCAAGCAGAAAGTCAGCAAAAAAGAGAAATATCTTCAATGAAATTAACTGGCATAGTGCTTGCAAACCTTTATGAGGCTGGTACAGGGTTGGTTAAGGTTCCTTTCATTTGTTTACATAGGGCCATTATAAGCTAGAAACAACTCCTGGACATCTAACACAAACAAAAATGTATTCTTAGAACTTAATGCTAGGAATGGTAAATAATTTGGAACGAAGAAATGAAAAAGGAAGAAAGAAACTACATTATTGTATTTCATTATATGAGACCATTCAAAAGAATGAGGCTAATAATATTATTGATAAGGGAATATTTACATAATATATTATAGCAGTAAATCAGATTCCAAAGCACTATGTATAGTATTGTTCCAGATTTATAGATGAAATAATTTTGTATAATGTTGTTGTTTTTGTTGTTGCTAAGTGCCGTCGAGTCATAGACGACTCATAGTGACCCTATGAATGAAAGACCTAAACACGTGTATAAACGTTCATTTCTCCAAGTTCATAGAGTTTCTGGAAGGCAAGATATTTCAGAAGGGGATGCCACTGCTGTTTCCAAACTTGTTTTAATCTGGGAGCTCCACCAAACACAAATATAAAATGAAGGCTGAGAGGGGCATATACCAGTTAACAGTGGTTATCTGTGGAGGGGGTAGAAAATAATACTTAGGGTCTTCCCTTTGCATTT
Source organism: Elephantulus edwardii (assembly GCF_000299155.1). Classification (NCBI taxonomy): domain Eukaryota; kingdom Metazoa; phylum Chordata; class Mammalia; order Macroscelidea; family Macroscelididae; genus Elephantulus; species Elephantulus edwardii. Next base: position 6,418,143 of record NW_006399842.1, on the reverse strand, counting down.
CAATATAATTTACACTTAAAAATGTGCATTATTAAGTTGTAACCAGGAAAAATTGATATTCAATGAATATGTAGGTGTACTACCTTTTTACTTTGGAAACTGTTCATATAGCATACTTGTGAAGAAGAACAGTTCAGAAAATAGTAATAATGGAAATATTGTTAAATTCAGAAATCCAAAATGTTCCACACATTAATGTATCCTGCTACCAAATCACATTTAGCTACAGATCCTAACCTAAGCTGACATGAGTTTATTTATAGACTTAAGACTTACTCAAAGTGAATATTCATGATTCTCACTGATGATGCCCCAGATCCTGCTGTGGGTGATATATAATGTATGTGCTCCAAATTAACTTTCTAAAATCTAAACAGATTTTGAAACATATCTGAACTTATGGGGGTTTTACATAAGGCATTGTGTATATACTATATCCATCTTCACACTGAAACTATTTTTGGTTATTTTAATAATACTTAACCTTTTTCCTCCACTAAATCTTGCACATTTTGGTTTTGTTACTACAAATATCTTGTGTAATTAAAAGTTTACAATTGGTTCCATCTGGAATAAATAACATGAATTAAAATTAAACTATAACTTTATGTAACAGTTATACCCATAAGGTGAGGATGGGGCAATGTTTTAAAACTGAAACAGCTTACTGATTCAACAGTTTTATGATACCTTCTGGGGATAAAGGGAGAAAATAAGTGGCCCTAAGATTTGATGAACATATTACCAACATCATGGAAATCTTTTACACTAAAATACACAATGGGAAGGTTGAAATGAGAAGGGAAACAGGGAGAAGTTTTTAAGAATAGTCTGGGACATCTTTTGCCTTAGGGCCACGTTCAGTATTGCGCAATCATAGCTATATCCCCAGCAATTCAGCACAGGACGGTTGCATTTCCCTCACCCCAACTCCAGGGCTTCGTCTCCACTAAAGACAGGAGGGAGTACTAGCAATATTAATAGCCGAAGCATGTTCTTTTCCTGTTCAGCTATTTAAAGAACTGCTCAGCTGCAAGGTGTGCTGATTTATGCAGCTTATCTTCTTCAACCCAGATAGAGCTCACTGCTCCTTCTTCCCATTACAACCTCCACTTAATGGATCTGTAACTGACTTTCATTTTGTGATATAAAATTTACAAGAAAAGGGATGTATATAGGGGGGACACTGTTATTGTTTCCAGGTGCTGCAAATCCACACTTGTGTGAAGTATGAACACTCTTAATTGGGTTCTTGGCTATAAATGCATCGTAAACAAATTTAGAAGACAATCAGACAACATTAAAGGAAAGGTGGGAAATTATTGCTGTCAACTGAGTGACCTTAAAGTGCAAACAAATAATTCACCACAGGGATTAGAAATGCAACAAATTCTTCACAAATGGTTTGTAAGTGTGGCCAGCTGAAACAAAACAGAATCAAACTCCAGAAATAAATGCAACATTCAATTTGGACCACAGATTTTTAGAGAGTGGCCTTACATCTGTTTCTTGACATTTTTTTCTGCCTTCAAGTTCTAGTTCAATAATTCATACTTTATTGAAGCTTTTCCATTCTCCCACAGTTTGAATTAATTTCTCTTTTCTGTCAATTACTTTGCACTTATTAACGTATTTATAATGATTTTCCTACTGTTTGACTTAAGTATTCATGCTTATCCTGGAGTTCCCCAAACTCTATTTTGAATATTTGTTTTATACACTTTGTCAAATCTTTATACTTGATAACTTTTAAAAGGGAATTGAAGTGGCTTAGTGTTAAGGAACTTCACTGCCGAACCGAAGGCACTTGGTTCAAATCCACAAGCTGCTCTGCGGGAGAATCTCCTCCCAAGTCACTTGCTGTCTCTGAAAACGAACAAGAGAGTCAGCTCTGAGTTGGTTTCAACTCAATGGTACACAACAACTATTTAAAACACTTCTTCTTTAATCTCATTCTAAGAAATAGCTATAGAATTAAAGCTTTAATTTAATTGTGTATATGGAGTTGCACATATTGTTTGATTCTATCCAGGTAGCTTCAACTCATACCTAATTTTAAACCATGCATTGTTCCCTTCTTCCTTGACAGCAGCTTCTTTATCTAGTTCATTTTTATTATTCACATAGTCAAATGTCTTTGCATTGTTAATAAAACACAAATAAGCATCTTTCTGGAATTCTCTACTTTCAGTCAATATCCATCTGACATCATCAATGATATTCTTTCTGGGTGATAATGTACCTATTCCCATGGCCTCTTCTAAATATAGCTTGTATTTCTGGCTGTTCTGTCAATGTACTATTCTCTATCAAAGTAGTTATTTTTAAATTAACTTCAGCAACATTTTGTTCACATGTAATATTAGTGATATTGTTTTGTAATATCTACATTCTGTTATATCACCATTTTTGTAAACGGGAACAAATTTGGATATCTTCAGTCACTTAGCCAGATAGTGATCTTCCAGATTTCTTGGCATGGAATAGTGAGCATGTCCAGGGCTGCTTCTCTTTTCTAAAACATATAAATGTGTATTCCATCATGTCTCAGGTCCTTATTTTTGTACAAATGTTTTAAGTGAAGTTTGAACTCTTTCCTTCAGCACTGTTGTTTTTTAGTCACATTATACTTCCTGAAATGATTCTGCGTCAACCAAGTCTTTTTTTAAAAAAAGTTAAATAATTTTTATTTTATACTGGTTTACTTACAAAGTTTATAGACATTAATCTTGATACTGGATCTTTCCCATTTCCTTAGCCCACCCATCCCTCCACAAATCAACTTGTGCAACCCTATGATAAGCCAACAACTCCCCCATCCCACTCACCCTGGCCCCTCTGTTCTCTCCCTCATATACATTCTACAATAATGGTCTTATACAGTATTAGTCTTTATGGGACTGAGTTGTTCACTTACCATAATGCTCTCCAGTCCTTCCAATTTAGGTAGTAATTTACAAAATCATTGCTCCTCTGTGCTGTGTAGAATTTTATCATGTGAATGTACCAGAACTTCTCAATCCATTCTATTATGGTTACAATACAGACAAGAGTTTCCTATCAAAAGTTATAGAATTGTACAGGGCCTCTACAAGAAGACTTATCACACAATTACAAAATATGGCAAGACTTTTCACAGACGAAGATATTTGGATGGATGGCCAACAGACACATGAAAAAATACTTAACATCACTGGCAATAAGAGAGAATCAAATCAAAATCACAATGAGATACCATCTCACTCCAGTAGAAGTGGCAAAGTTTAATAAGACAGCAAGTAATAAATGTTATAGAGGTTGTGGCAAGACAGGTAATCTTATACATTGTTGATGGGATTGTTAAATGATACACCTCTCTAGAAGGCAGTTTGGCATATGCTAAAAAAGCTGAATATAAAAATTCCATATGCCTCATCTATTTCACTGCTTGGAATATACCCTGAGAAAATGAGAACTGAGGCACAAATGGAGACTTGTATACCAATGTTCATAGTAGCATTATTTACCATCACTAGAACATGGAAACAGACTACATCTTTTTGATAAAGTGATTGTGTATGTTCATTCCATCTTCTCCCTGTATCATTCAAGATTTTGCCAATAGAATCCTTTGGTATTTCATCATGAGACTTGATTTTGTTTTACAGTTCTTTCGTCTTGAGAAATACCCATTTGAGAAACGTCCTGTAGCTTCTCTAAAAAGAGATCTTTTGCAGCAGATTTGCACAATGTAATTGGCTCCATAATCAACACTCTTGGTACCAGCAGCCAGGAAAGTAAAAGACAAATTGCACTGGGAAAGTCTGCTGTCAGAGACCTCTCCAAAGTGCTGAAGAATAATGATGTCAGTCTGAAGACTAAGGTGCAAGTGATCCAGGATATAGTCTTTACAATCACTTGCTGTGCATCAGAGAGCTGGACAATGACTAGGGTTGACATAAGGAGAACTGATGCCTTTAGGTTGTGGTGCTGGAGAAGAGTATTGAATATATCATAGACCGCTAGAAAAACAATCAGGTTCATCCTGGAAAGGGTGAGACCATGGTCCTCCTTGGAGGCACAGATTCTGAAGCTTTGTTGGACATACTTTGGACATGTTGGAAGGAGGCACCAGTACTTTGAGAGGGATGTCATTCTTGGGAGGGTGGAGGGACAGTGCAAATGAGGAAGACCCTCAATGAGATAGATTGATTCAGTAACTGGGGTAATGGGGGTGAATGTGTCAGAGACAATAAGATTGGCACAGTATAGAGCAGGGTTTAGGGCTGTCGTACATAGGATCTCTATGAGTCACAAGTGACTCAATGGCAAATAACAACAACAATAATCTATTATTTGGTTCCTTGATATGTTGACTGTGGATCTAAGTAAACTTAAATCTTTGATAACTTTGATCTTGCCCCCATTTGCCATAATAGTGTTTATTGGTCAATTTGTGAAAATGTTTGTTTATGTTGAAGCATAATCCATCATCACTGAAGGTGAATCTTCTCTTAAAGCAAAGAATACAGATAATTATGTTTGTGTTTTGTTGATCATGCAAAGGTGTTGATTGTGTAAATAATAGTAAACCAGAGCTAACTTTGATAGAAATTGGAATCCTAGAACACTTCATTGTATTCATGTACTTGGTCTATATCTAGACCAAGAAGCTATTGTCAAAATAGAATAAGGAAACCATATGGTTTAAACTTAGAAAAGGTGTGCATCAGAAATGTTTCCTTTATCCATATCTATTCAATCTGTATGCTGAGAAAATAATCTGAAGGTCTGGATTCTATGAAGAAAATGTGGCATTAGGATTGAAGAAAGATTTATCAACACCTTTATTATAAAGGTGACACCATCTTCACGAAAGTGAAGAAGAATTGAAATGTTTGTGCAGAAGACCAAAAACTACAGCTTTCGGGATGGATTACATCTCAACATCAGAAAACAAAAATCTTCACCACTGGACCAATAGGTAACATTATTTCAGATGGAGAAAAGATTGAAGCTGTCGATGATTGTCTTCCTATTAAGTTCAACAATAACACCTATGGTAACAGCAGTCAAGAAACCAAAAGATGTCTTTTGCTGGGAAAATGTGTTGTCAAAGACCTCTCCCAAGAGTTAAAAGTGTGCATTTATACTATGCACTTTATACTATGAGTATATACAATCTTTTCACAGAAAATTATATTGCTAAAATATTATGAACAAAATATTTTTCAAATTCATTGTCTAATAGATGAAAGGAGGTGATCGCAGGTGGGTTTTGATTTCTTAGGTTTTCAAAAGAAAAACAGTCTTTGAATGTTAAAGAAACAAACATTCAAAAGGAGATATTTATTATCAGTCTTATTTAAGGGGTCATATAATTAAACTGAGGAAGCAAAGCCCTCATGATGTAGTGGGTAGGGGTTTGCCTGCTAATCAAAAGGATGGCAAGTCAAATTCACCATTCATATCAGAGAAGAAAGATGCGGCTGTTAATTGTTCTGAGAAATTGAATAGTCCATTAAAAGTTATCCTGACCTATCTTTAGTTCCTAAATGGATCCAAATGACTTTAAAAATAAATGGATGTAGGTTCTATATAGACAGTCACAAGCTTTTTTTTTTTTTTTGCAAGTTACCTGATATTCCTTTCATCACTAACTTTGAGTTGTAGCTCTCTGTAGTTCTAAAGCTTATAATTTAAACTTTAGGTAACCCTAGTGGCCTAGTGGTTAGAAAGTTATATTGCCAACCCAAAGTGGATGGTTCAAATCCACCACTGGCTAACCTCTCCAAGAGCTACATTCATGCTTCTCACATACCATGTACCAATCACTAGTTTCTTCTTATAGCTGTTCCTCCCCCTCTGTGTTTCCAAATTTGAATTCTCAGCCTCAGTTTCCATATCTGTTAGTCTACCCTAAGTATGCTCTGCTATACATGGGGTTTTTGAAGACCTGTTATATTTTGTAAGCAGATGGCCAATCCTTCTTCCTGGTCTGCCTTAATTTGCATGCTTACCACTAGGCCAATTGGAAGAACCATGATAGATGGAGAAGAGATTGAGGTTGTTAACAATTACAACTTGATTGGTTCCACAATGAGCAATTTTAACATCAACAGTCACAAAATCAGAAGACCAACTGCACAGGAAAATCTGCTGTCAGTGACCTCTCCAAAGTGCTTAAAAGCAACAAATGTCAGTCTAGAGACTAAGGTGTGACTAATCCAGGCCATGGTTTTGAATTACTTGCTATTCATCAGAGAGCTGGACAATGACTAAGGATTAAAAGAAGAAAAATCAATGCCTTTGAATTGTGGTGCTGGAAAGAATCTTTATCATATCATGGGCTGCCAAGAAAACAAATAGGTCTGTCTTAGAGAGGGTGAAGTCAAGTCTTTACTTGGAGGCTAGGATTTTAAAGCTCGGGGGGTTTCATATACTTTGGGCACATAGCCAGGAGAGACTGGTCCTTGGAGAAGGACATCATGCTTGGAAGGGTGGAGGAAAGGCACAGGAGAGGAAGTCCCTGGATGAAATGTATTGATACAGTGACTGGAGAAGTGGGGCTTGGTGTGTCGGAATTAGTGAGACTGGCTCAGGACAAGGAAGGGTTCAGAGCTGCTCTACATAGGGTCACTATGGGTGATAGGTGACCAAACAGCCTAACAAAAGCAACATTCCAAAGGTTGGCAGTTGGAGTCCATCCAGTGGCTTCATGGAAATAAGACCTGGACATGGCAATCTACTTCTGTAAAGATTCTAGCCAAGCAAACTCAATGGAGCACTCTATAACAATTGAGCACTGTCAACTAAAACACAACACACAACAACAATAACAACATTAGCTATCAAGTGCATGCTCTGCTATCTTTTAAAGCTTATACTTTTAAACTTTAGGTAACTCTGGTGGCCTAGTAATTAGGAATTTATATTGCCAACCCAAGGTGGATGGTTCAAACCCACCACTGGTTAAGCTTTTCAAGAGAGAGATGGGCAATCTCTTCCAGTGTGATTTAGCATGAAAATCATCTGAAGTGTCTAATATGAGTTTGTTCTGTCTCCACTGCAATGAGTAGAAATTGTATTTTATGCCTGAAACCTTGTATCTTCATAGATTTTTGAAGGAGCTTTTCTAATGGAACATCTAAAAGAAGAAAACACACCCAGTATTATTTCTCATAACTACCTTCCTCAAAAAAAGGGAAGACTCAGAATTGATTGCAGTATTACACAGGAGTCTTTTTTTTTAATGTCTATCTCAGATCTTCCTGTGAGTTGAATTTATCTTTTTTCTCTTCTGCCTTTATGCCCTCAATTAGGTAAAGATAAATCTGGGATAAAGTATTAAGTAGTCTGATAATGACCTCAGGGCTCAAACTCATAAGCTAGAATGTTGCTGTAATGCTGGAAGCTATGTGACTAATAATGAAAATATCAGCAGGGTCACCCATAACAGATTTATTGCAGTGCAGCAATAGACTAAGATAGATAAGGATGGAAAGGCTTATCTACTTCCCTACAATAGTTACTGAAAATCTTTTGGGTCATCAAGAACATTGTATGACTTGATTGTTTTTGGAAACATGTTGTTAGGTGCCATTGAGTCAGCTGTGACACAGTGACCCTATGTACAGATTGAAATGTGGCTTTGTCTGGCATCATCTTCACAATCTCCTGTTGGTAGGCTCCTCATTACAACCACCATGTCATTTACCTTGTTGAGGGTCTTCCTCTCCTTCTCTGACTCTCCATCTGGCTGAGCATAACATCTCGTTCCAAGAACTAACTACTCTTGATAACATGACCATAGTATGTAAGAGGAGGTCTCATCATCCTTGCTTCTAATATTTGGAGAAATTGTTGGCCCATAAGAGTGTGGGAGACCTTCAGTGAAATGGTTTGACACAGTAGCCACAGCAATAGAATAACACATTCTGACATAAGACCAGGCTATCACCATAAATGTGTGTCCACTTACAGGCTAGTAGCAACAACATGATGAAGGATCTCCTGAGACTGCTTTCTTTCTTTCTTTTTAACGATTTACTTATTTTTAATTTGGTGTACCATCGAATTGGATCTGACTGGCACAGGAGGAGTTTGTCCTGCCTTCTCCATCAGAGCATCTGGTGCATTTGAACTGCACACCTTCAGGATTGCAGTGCAGCTTCTTGCCACTAGACCATGAGATTCCATTTTTCTTACCTCATTTAAAACTTAAAGGGAAGAAGAATGTTTGATTTAGCGGTCTGCATAAGCAACATTGTCTTCCTATTTCAAAGTGTGTTGCAAACCCCAAAGTATTAGAATATGTTTCATACTATTATGTTTAATTAGTTATTTGTAATAGAAATTCACCAGCATCCTTATTTTTTACAAAAAATAAAACAGACCTGTAGCTTAATTCCCAAGAAACAATAAGTACTCAGAACTTGTTACTTGTTTTTCTTTTTCTTTCCCCCACCTCCTTCTCTTAATTATCAGTCACATAATATCGTAGAGTTTTCCATTTTTTGGCCCATAGCAGCTACCTCCATGCCACTCCATTCATCCCTGGCCGCAAGGAAAACATCATGTTTAGCATGATAATGTAATTAAGGTCATATTTTGCCTTCAGTCATCAATGTGCAAATGCTGCATGACTAATGAGACAGTTTTAACAGAGTCCCCTAAACTGTGTCCTTTGACTAGACTAAATGGACGTGGTTTGCTCAGCCCCTTTATGACAGGGATAAAAATTTGTCCTCCCCTTTAGGCTTTTGGCAGAATCAGGAAAGTGAACGCAGCCAGTGTTTCAATCATGTGGATTTTTAGCAAATGGGTTCTAAGAAAAATTAATTTCTTCTCACTGTGTTTTCTCTCCAGCGACATTGTCCCTTTCTTCCTGGCAGCTGGACTAGGGTAGCAAATGGAGATTGAGGCAGCCAAGCTGACTCGGGGGACTGAGGATAAGCTGGCATTAAGGAACAGAGGGACTGTGCACAAGATCCAATTCAGAGTTTCTTGGTGGAGATAATCATGTCGGAGTCAGGAGACTGGAGGTAACAATTTAACAGTCATTTTCATTTTAACACCCCTCACACTCCATCTCCTGAAGAATGGAGTCTTACCTGCTTTCTGGAGGAATTTTTTTTTTCAACTCAGACTGTAAGTTATAGTAATAACTGTATTAGTGACTATTTCACAAGGTTTGTATAAGGACTTCAAACCCCAATCTCAAATGCACTGTGGTCAGGTAGATTCCAACTTAGTAGAATGACAACCTAGTCCTTAATAGATTCCAACTTACACATTGGCAACCTAGACCTTAGGAAGTTGTATTGCAAACCAAAAGTCCACATTTCTCTGTAAATTTGAATCCACCAGCATCTTCTGGAGATATATGAACAATTTCTTCCTGTGTAATTTACTACTAGCTGGTCAGTTTTGAGTTGACTTCTATAGCAATGGAGAGCTATAGGACTGGCAGGTAAAATTAATACATAGGATTTTTAAAGGCTGGAAAACCATCTCTTTCTCTTGAGGAGCGGCTGGGATTTGAATGTCTGGCTTTAACCACTATGCCACAAGTGCTCCCTTTAACAATTAAATGCAGTTTAAAAGTGTTCCACAACATAGCATAGTGCTCTGTCTAGAGAAGCTTTGATTCAGTCAGTTTTGACTTGTCAATCTCATATGTGTGAGTAGAGATGTGCCCCATAAAGTTTGCAATGGCTAATTTTTTTGGAAGTAGATTATCATACATATCAATCTTCTGAGGTTCCTTGAGGTACACATAACTATCTAACCTTTAAGTCAATGTTGTTGCTATGTGTTTTCCAGTCAACTATGACTCATAGAAATGCTATAAAAAAAGAATCTAAATTATTCTCTCCCTCATCTGTTTCAATGCAGTATACATAATTTATCCAGTTTTTCTGTCTTACCCCAACCCTGATGTCAGTCCCGTTCTACAACAGTGGCACCATGCAGTACTTGTCCTTTTGTGACTGAGATATTTCACTCAGCATAATGTCCTCCAGGGTCACGCATTTTGAATAATATTGCATGAGTTCCTTGTTTTTCAATGCAGCATAGTATTCCATACTCCATTGTGTATACCACAGCTTCTCTATCCTATTCTCTATCTTATTCATTTGTTGATGGGCACTTAGGTTGTTTCCAACTCCTTGCTATTGTGAACAAAGCTGCAATAAACGTGGGTGTGTAGATATCTGCTTAGATGTCAGTTATGGTCTCTTTGGGGTATATTTCCAGTAGTGAAATTGCTGGGTCGAATGGTAGGTATCTCTATTTGCAACTTTTTGAAAAAGCGCCATACTGCCTTCCACAGTGGTTGCACCATTTCACACTCCCACCAACAGTAAATAAGGGTTCCAGTCTCTTCCCAAACTCGCCAGCATTTGTTGCTTGCTGTTCTGTTAAATTTTGCAGTTCTGACTGGGGTGAGATAATATGGTATTATAGTTACCACAAGAGTCTAGAATGAAGGTTGCGTGGTGGGGTGTACTCGGAGGCGGTGAGAGGGGAGCGGGGAGATTGTCTACCAAAGGACTCTTTCTTTTGCCTTTCAAAGGGAGGAGCGAACTGGGCGAGAGGAGGGCTGGGCACAGAGAAAAGTGCAACAATGAATGCATGCAAATCCAAAATCTCTGTAAATGTTCATTAAAATTAAGAAAATAAATTTTTTATAAAAACACAAAAAAAATCAAAGTAAGGAAATAAAAGATTTTCAAATTAAAAAAAACAACAAACCAACAAACTAAACATTTTCCCCATGACGTACCATCTACAATAGTAGATACCCTCGAGCCCATTGTTGCAATCCGTCTTATTAAACGGCTTCTTCCTCTCTTTCTCTGACCCTTCATCTTTTCCACGATATATTTTTTCAAAGTACTAGAACCTCCAGACAGCATGCACGAGCTATCTGAGATAAAGTTTCATCAGCCTTGCCTCTGGTTGCATTTTCTCCAACCAAGATAGACTTAATTGGGTTTTTTTGGCAGACTTTAGAATATTCAGTACACTTCACCAACACCAAGGGAGCTCTAGTGGCCTAGTGGTAAAGAAGTGTACTGACAACTCAAAGGCATTTGGTTTGAATCCCCCAGAGGCTCAGCAGGAGAAAGATGAGCTATCTCTTCCCCTGTAATTTACGGCCTCTGAAAACCCAGGGGAGGGTCAGCTGTGAGTTAACTCCAACTTAATAGCACATAACAATTTCAGAACTACAATTCAAAGGCATTGGTTTGTTTTCTGTGATCCTTATTCACTGTCCAACTTGCAGATGAATAGGAAACAATTGAAAACAGTATGGCATGAAACAGGCACACCCTAGACCTTAAAAAGACATCCTTGGCCTTTCTTTCTTCAGATATCTGACAGGATATTTTTCCCATTACAATATATTGTTGTTGTTGTTATGTGCCATAGAGTCGCCTGCGACTCATAGCGACCCTATGTACAACACCCCTAAACTCCGCTCTGTCCTGTGCCAATCGCACTGTCTCTGACACTCCCATCCCAGTTATCCCAGTCACTGAATCAATCC
>NW_006399842.1:6396244-6403477 GCF_000299155.1 Elephantulus edwardii | reverse complement strand
ATGAAGCTTCCATGGCTTCTGTGATTTCAAACACATCAGCTGATGGTAGTTCCTTATGTTGGGATCAGTGTCTCTGAAGTTTAGTCCCAATATTTATCGGTCAAAGGTGATGTATCCTGTAGAATTGCTGTGTAGATAGGCTTGTTGCGGATGTCGCGTGCTTCTGGCGTCTCTGATTACCTGGGAAGATAGGGTGGGTCTGAGGGGTCTGGTGGCTGTCCTGTGAGGCACCCAACTTCAGCCAGTCGGAGCCGAGCCTCTGTTTTGACCTTTCTGCAGGAACGGATGTCACATGCTTCTGGCGTCTCCGATTCCATGGATGTTGATGGTGGATACAAGTGTATTGAAGCTGTTGATACTGAAATGAGTTATGAAGAGATGAATAAGACAGAGTTCTATGGGAATAATAGTCATTTGACATCAGTTATTCTCCCTTAGTCTCGTATTTCAAACATGATACAGTTTCTATACTTCTGATTTCTAGTTTATTCTTCAGGCAACTGAACCGTCTGACTGAGAGCTTGAGTGTACTTGACAGGCCATATGAAAAAGGATGCAGGTAACAGAACCTTCTATCCTTGTCTCTTTGCAACTCTCTTCCATGATTCTGCTTCAAGTCAGAATTTTCTGGCTGCTTTCAATGTCCTGCTGTAGCATTGTTTATGGCAGGAATAAATATGATGTATGTTTCCTGTTTTCTTGGACTGCCAGACCACTATGACTTGTGGGCAAATGAGGGTTTGCTTTCTGTTGGATTTGGTTCCTATTCTATTAGGATTTGCCTCCTCCCATCAAACAGAAACACTTCTGCTCTGCAGCTGAGTTTCTGCAATCTTTTTGACAGCCTTATCCACTACGCAGGTTTAATCTGCCCCAGGTAGATCAAAAAGAATTGATATGAATTTTTTGATTGGGTACCTGTCTTTTTCCTCTCTGTCTCTTTACCTTTCAGCAGCTGAAGGGAATCCATCATGATAATTTCCTGTTATTAGGTTTGAAGTGTTTTGAATGTGAAATGCCTTTTCACTTAGAAAGAATTGATGCCTATAACTTGTAATGTGTTAGCAGTTTGGTACAGTGCTTGACAGCCCAAACTGCATTACAGGTAGCTAATCCCCATGGCTGAGCTCCATTAAAGAATAGATGGTATCTGTTAATACACCCATAGAGTGCGGGTCATTGTGCTGAAAGGCAGTCTGGCTGCTGGGAGAAAGATTATTATGTGACTTTATTCTATTTTAAACTTGGAGAATGTATGGTAGATATACTAGTCATGATTGATTAGAGATACAAGAGGGGATTTTATGACTCTCCTGATATGTGCCAGGTTTATAATTCCCACCAGAAAGAAAAATGTCCCTAATGGCTTAAACAAGACCAATAGTAAATATCAAGCTATGGGCAACTACGTAATTCCTGTACATTCTTCACTGTGACTTCTGCTATATGTCAGACAGTTCTTTGCAGGAGATGAGAGTCTGTTGCTTTTAAATTTCTAATGCCTATGAAAAATGCCTTTAAAGCGGGAAAAGTGTCTAGTCCAATATTGTAACCCTGGTGTGCCTAAATATTTAAAGTCTCTCAAAATGCTCATTGCCATGGAGTCAGAACAAATTCTTAGCAGATCTTCTCCCATGGGAGAAGCTTGCTCATCTTTCTCCCTTCTTGCTGCTGGTAGATTGGAGCCTACAGAGAAATGTCTTCTTTGGGTTAACAATGTAGCTCCCTACAGAGGTCACCAGCAGAGCACACTGGCCCTATTCACGTGCTCGCTCGCTCGCTCGCTCTCTCTTTCTTCTGCTCTCTACATAGATGGAGAAAGGTACACAAGTTCTAATTCACATACATCTTCAATCAATGAGTTGTGGGGCTTTTGACATTCTTTATCAAATATCAAGGACTATTATGATGTGTACACTCCATTAACCATTACCAATGCCACTGCAGGCACAGAGGAAACCAGAGGTAAGTTTATCATATAATTTATCATCTCTGATATATATAAAGTCAAGTCTGTAAGCACAATTTCTGGAGTTATTAATATGATAATAATATATTAAAACTTATATACTTTTTAAAATAATTTTTTGTTTTATACTTGTTTACTTACGAAGTTCACATATATTATTTTTCACACCAGATGTCATAAACTTATATACTATTTGATTCAGATAATCAATACTATCCTTCAGTGAATTTTGACTAATGACAAACCTTTATGTGGTTTCTAAGTACGTAAATATCTGCCTATCTTTCTTCTAATAAAAAGATGGTGGTTTCAAAATATCAACCTTTCTATTAGCAGTCCTGGTTGTCATTTTCGTTGCTGCTGTTGTTTGCCCTTGAGTTGGAATCAGTCTATAGCTGCTCTTCCAGCTGGTTTTCAAAGCAGTCAATTACATAGGAGTTGATTGCTCATCTTTCTTTTGTCGAGCAGCTGTAGGATTTGAACCATGTACGTTTGCACTGGCAGCACAATTCCTTGTTCCTAAGCTCCTGAGCTCCCTAAGAGTACCACTAGAGCTCCTTAATCTATAACTTCTTAATTCATGTAAACCGTTGTTGTTGTTATGTGTTATCAAATTGACTATGACTCAGTGCCCTATGAACAATAGCTCTGAAATTTTCTCTATCTGAATCAACCTCTTCATTTTTTACACACTTGACATCATTGCCATAGTCACTGCGTCAATCCATCTCATCAAGGGTCTTCTTCTTTTGTGCTGACCTTCTACCTTTCTAAGCATAGTGTCCTTTTCCAAAGTGAAGTTTCAAAACCTTTGCTTTCTAGTGGTACCTCCATTTCATTTTCTTCAGTATTGATGTGTTTGTTCTCTTGGCAATCCATGGACTGTTCAATTCTCTACTCTGGCACCATAACTCAAAGACATCTGACTCCTCTTCTGTCATCCTTAGTTATTGTCCAGACTTCAAATGCATGACCAGAAGGGAGAATATCAAAGCTATAACTGGGTACACCTTAATCTTTGGACTGACATCATTGCTCTTTATCACTCTAGAGAAGTCCTTGTGAGCAGACATTCCGAGTGCAATTTGTCTTTTGATTTCCAAGCTGCTGATGCTAAAGGTGTTGATTGTGGAGCCAAATAAGATGAAATCATTAATAACTACAATTCTTTCTCCATCTATCATGATGTTGTCAATTGGCCCAGTGGTAAGGATGCTTGTTTGTTTACTTAATGTTGAGATGTAGTTTATTTTGAAGGCTGTAGTCCTTAACTTTCTATAGCAATTGCAGAATGTAAGAAGGACATAACCTATACGATGATGAATTTGAATATCTAGAGCCTGGATTATGAGAAATAATCCATTTTACTGTGCTAAATGCAGCTTTTAGTGCAGACAATGATTTAATTGAGCTGCATGTAAATAGCTCACTAAGCAATCCTGTACTTAGGCGTTGGTGTATTAAATCTGAAATTCCGTACAAGAAGAGAAGTGCTGACAAAGCTCTTACTCTTGAAGTATGTGCACATCAGGGTGGGCATGAAATGTAGATTTATTAAATAGTTTGATAGCCAGTTAATGGGGATTTGAGTACCATAATGTGAGTTATCTATGGTTTCATAGGTTGTTGTATTATATAAACCACACAGAATTGTTTAAACATCACTTCAAGGTAATGTTAATGGAAAGGAGGTCTCTATAATTCTAGAACATAGTTATTTCTTACAAACAATCCAGCATGAATTCATATAACCTACCTCTGCAATTCACTGGGAATCTGAAGTCAATGGAGATTATCATATTTATTTAAATGAGTTCAGATTGTTGAAGCAGACAAGATTACTGATTCTCAATCTGGTGCTCCTCTAATTACAGTAAAACTTAAAAGTTTTGCCCAATATTTTTATTAAACAAAATGTATGTAAATTTAGGGATGTCTCTGTTACTTATTAATCTGTTTTAATGATTTCTTATTTCAGGGGCTTTTGTAAAGTAGACAAGAATAAAGAATTAAGATAGATAAAAACCTGGTTCTTCTGTTTATCTTCTGAATAGCTTTGGACTAATTCTTTGTACTTTGTTGTTGTTGTGTACCATAGAGTCAGATCCAAGCCATAGCTGACCCTCCAGTGAGTTTTGAGAGGCAGTTAATCACACAGGAGGAGATAATCCATTTTAATTTCATTATATGTAAAATTCTCACCACTAAGCCAATTAGCAGCATCAGTATGAATGGTGAAGAGATCCAGATAGTTAAGAGTTTCCGTTTACTTGGTTCCACAGTCAACACTCTTGGTAACAGCAGCCAGGAAATCAAGAGACGAATTGCATTGGGAAAGTCAACTGTGAGGGACCTCTCAAGAGCAACAACGTCAGGCTGGAGACTAAGGTGCACCTGATCCAGGCTATAGTCTTTGCAATTACATGCTATGCATCGGAGAGTTGGACCGTGAATAGGGATGATGGAAAGAGAATTGATGCCTTTGAGCTGTGGTGCTGGAGAAGAATGTTGAATATACCATGGACTGCCAGGAGAACAAACAGGTCTGTCCTGGAGAGGGTGAAGCCAGAATGCTCATTGGAGTCAAGGATTCTGAAGCTTCATCTGACATACTTTGGGCACGTTGCAAGGAGGGACTGGTCCTTGGAGAGGGACATCGTATTTGGGAGAGTGTAGTGTAGGGATGACGCAGGAGTGGAAGATCCTCGATGAGATGGATCGATTCTGTGATTGGAGTGCTGCGGATGAGTGTGTTTGAGATGGTGAGGTTGGCACAGGATAGAACAGTGTTTAGGGATCTTGTGCATAGGGTCGCAAGTGACTTGGTAGCACATAACAACAACAACAACATAAATTAGCATCTATTGAAATAAAGATTAAATGGAGCAATGTATTTGAAGCCAATAAATGGAACACATACTAAGTATATTAGGATCTTATTGCTTGGACTTTAAGTTTCTTTAGCTCATTTCTCTTTTCCTATATAGTTTTAGATTAAAAGCAGTTTCTCCACAACTGAAATAATTGAAATTGCAAGTACAGTATAAGGTTATACAGTAATTGTAGTGTCTCTTGTGTCCCTTGCTTCTACAGAAAACGGTAGTATCAAAAGTCATTTATTATAAATTAGTAACTGTTGATTATTGTTGTTGTTGTTATTGTTAAGTGTCATCCAGCTGACTAAAAGCATAATGATCTTATGAACAACAGATCAAAACATTACCCCACTCTTTGAAATCCTTATGCTGTCCACTATGCTCAAGCCCAGTGTTGCATTTTCTATTTCAATCCACATGATTGAGGGCCTTCTCTTTCGCTGAACTTCTACCTTCCCCAACATAATGTATTTTTCCAAGGATTAGCTCCAACTGAAAACACACTCGAAGCAGATGAAATAAAGTTTTATCATTTTTGCCTTTAAGAAGCAACATGGTTGTACTTCGTCCGGAACAGATTCATTTGCTCATTTGGAAGTCAACAGTATATATGACACACTTTACTAGCACAACATTTCAAAGGTGTCAATTCTTCGCAGTCTCCTTTGTTCATTGTCTAATTTGAAGATGCATATGAAATAATTGGAAATACTATGACTTGAGACAGGCACACCTTACACTTTAAGCTGAAATTGTTGGACTGTAAAGAAAATAAAATTTAACTGTATTGCATACAACTTTTCATAAAAATCAAAACAAAACAAACATTATACCTCAAGATAATAGACATTTGTTTTAAATACAAGCTTGTATTAAGTGTTCTTTTAATAAATCAACTTTTAAGAATGGGGATGATAACTAGATTTTTTGTTTGTTTAACAGATATATCTCTGGTGTTTTGGTTTATATAACATCAGAACTAAGAATCTGTATAAAAATATATCTAGAAATAATATTTTCATTCAGACTGAGTTATTCCACTTTTTGGTAATGTTTCTGTTCTTCTCTCTATAGACTGCCTACAAAAATATTGAAAAGTCAATAATTAAGATTCACTCTGGGACATCATAACTTTTCCTAAGGTGAAAAGAGCACAAGTGAAAGAACAAAAACTAAATCTGAAACATCTCACACACAAAAATAAATCCTTCAATAGAATTCCAAATGTGGCCAACTTTTCATTACTCTTCTATGTGTTCAAAATGGTAGTTGTTACTGTGTAATAACTCATTAAGATTAAAAGATGCACATTCCATCTTGATAGAAACAAGCAAAAATATTACCCTTGCAAAAAATAAAATCTTTAAATAGAAGAATGCTAAGGAAAAGGTAGAGTGAACCAAATAGATATGAAGAACTGGGGAGTAAGTTTGTCATTAATTTTCAAAATTTAAAATAAAAATAGTTTCTAATGGAATGACTTGGGAAATGGACCAGAAACTACCTCACTCTCTCTGAAGTCATTCTCTTAGACTTTGAACTTCTGAGAAGTCTGTGGTCAAACTCCAATCCACAACTGGTTAGAAATTTTGTGCTGATATATACCTTCTGTTTGAGTCATTACATAGAGCTCCTGTTTTGTCTCACGTTGGATAAAAGACAACTTACTATCAAGAAAATAAAATTAGCAAATTTTTCTAATATCAGAGTTCTTGTTATCTCAAAAGTAGAAAAAATAAGAGTAGTAAAAGCATATAGTCACTTTCCTGTAGGATTTTTCCAGAGTAATCTTTCATTAACTACTTTGTGCATTACTCAAGTAGCCATGGTAAAGAATTTGAGAATGCTAAGCAAATATCTATGATTATGGTGGAGTACAATGGTAGAATATTCTTTATACATTAATTACAGAGGCAGATAAGAAGACCGTTTGGACTGAATATTCTATTCAATGAAGCTGTAAATACAGATTTTTTTTTTAGATTTCTAAATGAAATTTGATGCTACCCTGGATGTGCTCACCAAGTTGTGCCAAGAAATCTTGAGAACAACCACTTGGCCAACTGACTGCGAGAGATCTATATTTGTTCCCATTCCAAAGAAGGATGAACCAACAGAGTGTGGAAACTACAGAACAATATCATTGATTTCACATGCAAACAAGATTCTACTGAAGATTATCCAAAAACGACTTGAACAGCCAGAAGTCCAGGCTGGGTTTAGAAGGAGTCATGGTACTGAGAATATTGTAGCTGATGTTAGATGGATCCTAACTGAAAGCAGGGAATACCAGAAGAATGCATATCTGTGTTTCATTAATTATACAAAGGCATTTGACTGCGTGGATCATAACAAACTGTGGCTGACTCTGTGAAGAAAGGGAATCCC
>NW_006399842.1:6354397-6395309 GCF_000299155.1 Elephantulus edwardii | reverse complement strand
TGGGTGTGTCAGAGGCAATGAGATCAGCACAGGATAAAGCAGGGTTTAGGGCTCTTGAACATAGGGTCACTATGAGTCACCAACGACTCGACGGCACATAACAACAACAACAACAAATGAAATTTTAAAATTTTAACATAGGATGTTAACAATAGGACCAAAAGAAATTCATTAAAGCAAAATAAAATATGAGTAAAATATTTCTATCTTGTGACTTAAAAGTTTTATTGTGTTGGTTGTTAAGAAATATAATTTATTAAATCTTATATGTATGACCTTCTACAAAATCACTATATTGGTATAAGTGGGATTTTGATAAAAATATTCCGTGTTTATATAATTCGATTTTAAAGAAGAATTTTAGATATCATTTTAATGTAAATACTTAAATACTGAACTTCTAAAGCCCTCTGCTTTTTTTTTAAAATTGTCTAATATAACATACAAGTAACCTCAAAGAATTCAAGTGGTTGCAGACCTTAATATCATCTCAACCTCTGATAAACTCACATAAGCCCATTGCCTTCAAGGAAGAATTGGCTCATAGCTGATCCTCCAGTGGAGTTTCAAGTAAATCACTGTGAAGATTGTCCATTTTTCTCCCAAGAAACAGTTACAGAATTTGAACCACCAGTGAGGCACAGCCTTTAGGTTTTCAAAACATCTTCTTATAAACTAGGCCATCAGAGTTCCTTAGGTTGAACAACGTTAACGAACTTAAGTCCAAATTTCAAGTAGTTTCCTAATTATCCAGCCCTGATAGCAGACTTCAAATGAATAAAAGTTCCTGGCTTATTATTTAGAGTTGCCCACCTATTTAGAACTTTGAAGCACTAGTGATCAAAGTATTTTGACTCCAGGATCGTTTGAGTCCACATCCTTAGTTCATTACCTGAATATTCAACAAGACTTGTGCAATAAATTTTTATCAGCAGTCTTAAAGAACTTGGAAGTAGTATATAAAGATTTCACTACAAGACAGTGAAATTGTTATAATTTTGAGGGTTTTTTCTTGTTTTGTTTTTTACTTGAATATTTCCATATTTCACAGTCTTATTTCATCATTCTTGTTGTTGTTGTTATGTACCACCAAATTGTTTGGGACTCATAGCGACCCTATGTACAACAGCCCTAAACGCTGCTCTGTCCTGTGCCAATTGCACCGTCTCCGACACACATCCCGATTACCCCAATCATTGAATCAATCCACCTCATAGGGGGCCTTCCCCTTCTGTGCTGTCCCTCCACCCTACCAAGCATGATGTCCCTCTTCAAGGACCTGTCCCTCCTTGCAATATGTCCAAAGTATGTCAGACGAAGCCTTAGAATCCTTGCCTCCAAGGAGCAGCCCGGTTTGACCCTTTCCAGGTTAAAACTGTTTGTTTTCCTAGCAGTCCATGGTACCCTCAATAGTCTTCTCCAGCACCACAGCTCAAAGGTATCAATTCTTCTTCTATCCTCCTTAGTCATCGTCCAACTATCTGATGCATAACAAGTGAGAGCAAAGACCATGGCCTGTATCAGGTGCACCTTAGTCTCCAAAGAGAGGCCATTGCTCTTCAGTACTTTGGAGAGGTCCCTAACAGCAGACTTTTCCGTGGCAATACGTCTTCTAATTTCCTGGCTGCTGATTAAATACTATTTTCAACAATTCTATAACACTTGCAACAATTGTACATTTTTTTCTCTTTTCTTAGAAATGTAGAGTATATATCTTTTCTAGGGCTTTCCTTCCAGCACTAAATTCAGGTTTGTCACTCTCATAAAGATTGTCTTTCTTTTGCAATTTCTATATGAAGTTTCTAGACAGTTGCCCTGAACCTAGATTTGGTTGCTGATGTTCTAATGCTTACAGACAGATTGCCTTGAGGTTAGCCTCCATATCTGGATTTTTAATGAAGTCTTCCACATTCTCCAGGTTTATGCCCCGTTATTATCTTCTCTAGTTGTTCTCCTAGAGGTCCTTTATGCTATCTCTTTTTCCAGATTTCTCACTGACTCGATTAAAGAGCGTATGCAGTTACCATTCTGGACTTCCTGCCGTTTTCTGTCCCTGGTTGTCTCCTAAGACATCCTCAATTTAAAGACTAGTCTCCTTCAACAATTACAGCATTCAAAAGCATTGTCATTATATAAGAGGGCTAAAATAAATATATTTTCAAACTTTTACACTTTCTTCTTATTTACACATTAATCAAAAAGGCAATTCATTTACACTTTCATTGAAAAATACCTATCTCTTTTAAAGATGATTCAAGAAGTTAGCTAGTAATAACTGTAATAAAGTTTATTATGCACTACCATCTAGAAAAAACCATATTGAGGTTTTTATTACTTATTTCCTTTAATATTCATAATAAGTGTATGGCGTAAGAACTACCTATTCCTGGGGTTGGGGTTTTTTGATTGTTTGGTTGGTTGATTTGTATTAAGGCAAAGCAAATAAACAAAACTGGACACATGTCAATCATGCTAATTGCTTATTTTTACATTATGCATCAAAAGCAAATCATTGCTATAGAGTCAGAAATTACTCACAATTGACTTTGTGAGATTGCAAATTGTATCAGTGCAGATTTTCCGCTTTTCTATGCAGAGCTGCTGGTGGATTTGAACAGCCTAAAAGGACAGTGAAACACCCTACAGACTAGGCTATCAAAGTTTTCTAGGCAACAAAAAAGCTGAAATGTAGGTCTTTTGTAGGTCTATTGCTGTGACAGTGAACTCAAGCCCACAGATATCCACCCACTAAAATATGCTGACCACGGTAGAACACATATTTTAAGACATTTTCACATTGAGTCATTGAGACACAGTGATTTGCAGTGCAAGAGAATTAACAAAGAAGGGAGAGGAGATGAAGATTCTTTGTTCCCTGCAGGCAACAGGAAGTCAACATTACTGAAACAATGCTGTTAATGAACTAGGACTTTGTTTTCATTGCTATAAATTGCCAGTTTTCAGAAATGCCCTTAAAAAATAAACTTTGAATCCTACATGACATCCCTCCTTTGGTGCATGTTATTTAACTGACAAAAGTGCATGTTTCACATGCAATCTGTAGTCTGACATTGCCGCTCGCTTTGCAGATATATGACTCATCGAGAGGGAAATCATGAGGATACTTCTATCCAGAAATACGATGGCTTCTTGGACCTTTCTACTTCTTTTCTGTTTCTTTTACTATCCTCAAGTCTTGTGATTTTGCTGGGCCATTAGTTTGAGATACATAATAACTGTACAGTTTGCAAACTTGAATTTAACACCAAATTTGTTACCATAACAACTTGTGTTGTTGTTGTTGTTATGTGTTGTTGAGTCGCTTGCAATTAATAGACTCTGTACAACAGCCCTAAACCCTGCTCTGTCTTATGCCAATCACACGTCTCTGACACACCCATCCCGATTACCCCAGTCACTGAATCAATCTAACTCATAGCGAGTCTTCCTCTCCGGCACTGTCCCTCTACGCTCCGAAGCATGACATCCCTCTCCAAGGCCTGGTCCTTTCTTACAACATGTCCAAAGTATGCCAATCGACGCCTCAGAATCCTTGCCTCCAAGGAGCAACCCAGTTTAACCTTCTCCAGGATAAACCTGTTCAATTTCTTAGCAGTCCATGGTACATTCAATACTCTTCTCCAGCAGCACAGCTCAAAGGCATCAATTCTTCTATCCTCCCTAGTCGCTGTCCAACTCTCTGACACATAGCAAATGATTGCAAAGACCAAGGCCTGTATCAGATGCACCTTAGTCTCCAGAGAGATAACCATTGCTCTTCAGTAATTGGAGAGGTCCCTAACAGCAGACTTTCCCATTGCAATACGCTTTTTGATTTCCTGACTGCTTGTGCCAAGAGTGTTGACTGTGCAGCCAAACAAACTAAAGCTGTCAACAATCTCAATCTCTTCACCATCCATCCTGATGCTGCCAATTGGTCCAGTTGTGAGAATCTTTGTCATCTTGACATTGAGCCTCAATCCATATTGGAGGCTGCAGTCCTTGACCCTTTGCAGGAAGCGCTTCAGGTCCTCCTCAGTTTCAGCATGCAGGGTTGTGTCATCTGCATAATGTAAATTGTTGAGGGGTCTTCCACCAATCCTGATGTCACACTTCTTCTCATAGAGCCCAGCCTCCTGGATAATCTGTTCTACATATAGGTATGGAAAAGTATGGAGATAAGACACATCCTTGGAGTACACCCTTCCCAATTTTGAACCATGAAGTATTTCATTGTTCTGTTCTGATGACTGCCTCTTGGTCTAAATATAGGTTTCACATTAGCATGATCAAGTGTTCTGGTATTCCCATTCTTAGAGTCAGCCACAGTTTGTTATGATCCACACAGTCAAATGCCTTTGCATAATCAATGAAACACAGGTAGACATTCCTCTGGTATTCCCTGCTTCAGCTAAAATCCTTCTAACATTAGCTATAATACTACTAAGTAAAAAATCAGCAACTAAGTTTACATCTCACATCATTGCCTCTTAAGCAGTCTGTGCAACTGATCAGTACTTTTTCTGACAATTTTAGGGCTTGATCTTCATTCACCACTTACCTTAGTTCCTCAGTTACTGGCCTTGTTTCCTTCCGACCGAGGTTTGATTGATAGTCAACCAAAAAAGATTTTGCAATTCCTTATCAAACTTCAAATCTTTTTATAGTATGTCTTCCTCTGAGGCATGGCACTGAACCAGTGTTTTGTTCTGTGGCACACAAGTGAACTATGAGTTGGAAGTAGCTTAACAGTATCTAACTACATTTATCATAGTCCACTGTGTTGGTCAAAAGGTAAGAGATAATTTCATCAGAATCATCTAACTTAAGGGCTTTTAAATGACTAGTCCAATATAAATTGTTTAAAATGTCAAGTTTAACCTGGAAGGCTAGGCGTTCATATAAGTACAGGAAGAGAAGGTAGGAGAAGCAACACTTCATCCAGACTGAGACAACTGAGACAATAGCCATCTCTAGGTGAGAAAAGGTCTTCTATGCTGCTCTACTAGCACTATTTAATGGCATTATTTCATGCTAATTGTAGAGCAGAATGAAGGATAGCAGGAAAAATTAGAAACCTATCCTTTTCTTCTCAAACATACATACTTTCCACCAACATAACTAGATTCTGCTATAGATTGAGCCTTATTCTTTCTTTTGCTCTGACTTTTCCATTTCCTGTATAGTCAACTCACTGTCCTCCAGTGGATTTTGTCTCATTGTGATCCTCAGTCTGGTCTCCAAGGCTGTGCATCTAAACAAGAGGAGACTGCTCATCCTTCCGTGGAGCCACTGATGGATTTGAACCACCAGAAGCACTCAGCCTTCTGTTTAGCAGCACATGTTATGAGTTATACCATCAGAGCTTTTCAAATGTGAAAAACAAGTCTTCAGTCACGAACCAGAAGATTGGCAGTTCAAGTCGATGCAGAGAAACCTCCAAGGAAAGATTATGTAATCCGCTTCTGAAAGATAATAGACTTGAATGTAATTCAACTCTGAAATGCAGGAGGTCGTCATGAATCGGGATTGGCTTTAACAGCAACTAACTCTAGAGAGAACTTTTGTATAAGTTCTGCCATCCTCCCAAATAAGCCATTCCTGAGTCATCTACGCCTTGAACTACCTCTTTCCCACCACCCCCAAAATGAAACCAGATACCTCTCTTCTAAATTCTTATAACTGTGTAACTCTCTTTCCCTTTGAGGAAAGAATATCTTTGCTTGCGTTATTTTTTTGTGTTATAACTTCTTTATGCATGTGTGTCTCTGTGGGTGTGTGCACAAACTTGATCATAAGATTTCTGACAGCAGGAATCATATCCAGTTCGTTCTTGCTCATCCAAGAGTTAGCACAGTGTCTGTAGGTGTTCAATAAATATGGTTGAATGCTCTTATTTATACATGCACAAATACATACTGGCTCATGCTATTCACAGTTTCCTTGTTCCTCTATAAGTTACTGAGGAATGGGAATTGTCTCTAACTTGCCTTTTCTGAGGTCTAGTACAAACATTTGAATATAGTAGGTTCTTTCCAGATCTTTGTTAAGAGATTTCCCAAAATGTTTGAGACCAGACAAGTTCACTGCTTATACAAATCTATGCAAATAATTATGTAAATAAATATTACTAAACGTATTCCGGTAAGCTAGTACACTACTAACAGGAACTACTCATGAATGTCACTTTCTTTGGACTATTGTGATTTTCCAGACTCCCTCAGCTCCCAGACACGCCCAGTCAAAACTCCATTGCTCTTTCCAAGAACATGATAGAGTTATGAGCACGGTATCTGGGCTAAGTCTCTCTTCCTAACTCCCCTGGTGACCATCTCCGGAGGGAACCACACAGCCCCTAAATGAGAACTCTACATCCAAGCACTGCTGACACTAGTTCATTATGAAGATGCATGGGGTGACTGCAAGCTAATGGATGCCAGCGCCAGAAAGGATAAACTCAGCTTCTCCCTGATACAATTTAACATTGTATTTCCCTAATTTGAGCCTGATTTAGTCGCTGGGGTATTTGGATGCCTCTTCTATGGTGCCGATAGTTAATTAAACAGATGTTGCAGAGGGAATCATTAATTTTAGTGCTGCAGATGGGAGCGGAATGACTTTGTGAAGTTAATGTTTCAGCAAAACAATGGGCTTCTGTCATCAGTTGGTATAAACCAAGTAAATTAAGAGAACAAGTAGAACAGGGTAGGTTGCTCTGAAGGAATATCAATTATTCATTTTAGGAATTACACTTCTTTTTGTTTTTGCATTACCATTAGGAGGAGAAAAGTGGCTATCTACAAGGAGGGATGGGAAAGCAGCAGGGAAGCAGATTGAAAGAGTTTGCAGCTTTTGCTATGCAAATATTTTTAAGGCTGCCAGTGTTCATTTGCACATGGTGGTGAGTGATTTAGGAATATGGACTGAGCAGGAGACAAATAGCTATTCCTATCCATTTCAATGAGAGTAATTATTTAATTCAACAAATATTTAGTTGCTTGGTGCTGGGAGCATGACAACAGTGAAACACCACCCCTCCCACCTTCACAGTTCTCGACATAACTTGATATACAGGAGTTTGTTTTTTGCCCTATTGTGGTCCCTCACACAAATACATGCAAATTGACCCCACACAGGTGTGGAAAAAAGACATAATGTTATTGAGCACCTTGTGTGTCACAGTTTGTTTGGGTTTAATATGTTCTTGGAAGTAACTTTATAAAACTTATGGGGAAATTGAAGTATATGGAAGTAGTGTGTTTCCCCAAGTCACATCGTGGCTATGTGGTAGTTGCATTTTAAGAAAAATTCCAAAATAAATTTTGTTTGCATGAAGCTTACGCTCAATGAGGAGAAAGAGTAAGCACATATCTATTGCTCAAGACTTAAAGTGATTAATAATATTGTTGTTGTTGAGTATGCGGCTCATAGTGACCCTGTGTACAACACCCCTAAACCCTGCTCTATCCTGTTCCAATCTCATTGTCTCTGATACACCTATCCCCATTATCCCAGACACTGAATTAATACATCTTATTGAGTTCCTCTCTGGCACTGTCCCTCTACCCTCCCAAGCATGGCGTCCCTCCCCAAGAACTGGTCTCTCCTTGCAACATGTCCAAAGCATGTCAGACCAAGCTTCAGAATCCTTGCCTCCAAGGAGCAACCAGGTTTAACCCTCTTCAGGATGAACCTGTTCGGTTTTTTAGCAGTCCATGGTACATTCAATACTCTTCTCCAGCACCAAAGCTCAAAGGCATCAATTCTCCTATCATCCCTAGTCATTGTTCAACTTTCCGATTCATAGCAAGTAATTGCAAACACCATGGCCTGGATCAGGTGCACTGTAGTCTCTAGCCTGACATCATTGCTCTTCAGTACTTTGGAGAGGTCTCTGACTACAGACTTTCCCAATGTAATTTGTCTTTTAATTTCCTGGCTGCTGGTACCAAGAGTGTTGATTGTGGAGCCAAGCAAACTAAAGCAGTTAACAATCTTGATGTTTTCACCATCTATCATGATCCTGCCTAGCATCCCAGTGGTGAGAATCTAGACAAAATTAATTAGAAAGTCAAGGAGAAAAAGAAGAATGTCGTAAAATCAATCATAAGAGGAATCATGAGGCAGGTAGCATTTGAAAGAAGATCTCTTTAAGATGTTATAAAGCAAAAATATCACTTTGAGGATTAAGGCACACCTGATCCAAGCCAGTGTATTTTTCATTCCCGTTATATGCATGTGAAAGGTAGACAATGACTGTTACTGTTGCTAGGCCTGTTGGAGTCAGGAAGACTGGCTCAGGACAGGGCAGGCTTCAGAGCTGTCGTACATAGGATTACTATTAGTCACAGGCATACAATAACAAAACCAGGTACCATCAAGTCAAGTAAGGCACATAGCAACTCCATGGACCACAAATTTGTCCTATCTTCTGCCTTACTTTGTCATATTTGAGCCCATAGTTACAGTCAATGTGTCAATCCATTTCCTTGAACGTCGTTCTCCTTCTTGATGATGTCCTATCTTTCCCAACATAATGTATTTTTCAAAAAAACTGGCCTTTTCTTATAATATGTCCCCTATTCATGAGATAAAGTTTCATCTTCCTTGTCTCTAAGGAGCACCATGGCTGCCTTTCCTCCAAGATATATTTATTATTTTGCAGTCCATAATATATTCAATATGAATTCCTTGTTCCACTTAGATTACAGTTTCTTGGTCTAGGTTTAGATATCACATGAGCACAATTAAGTGTTCTGGGATTCCCATTCTTTTCCATTCTTCACCATAGTTTGTTGTGATTCACACAGTGGATGTCACATGCCTTTTCATAGTCAATGAAACACAGACAGACATTGTTCTGATATTCTCTGCTCTCAGCCAAGATCCATCTGACATAACAAAGATATACTAAGTTCCAGGGCCTCTTCTAAATCCAGCTTGAACTTCTAGCGCTTGCCTGCCAATGTACTGTTCCAGCTGATTTTAGATGATCTTTAGCAGTATTTTGCTAGCATTCGATATTAATGATATTGTTTTATAATTTCTTCATTCTGTTAGCTCTTCTTTCTTGGGAATTGAAACAAAATTGGATCTCTTCCAGTCAGTCAGCTAGTCAGCTATCCTCCAAATTTTTAGCTTGGACTGGGAAACATGTCCAAAGTCGTATCTCTTAGTTGAAAAATCTCAATTGGTGTGCCATCTACTTCTGGAATCTTTTTTCCCTCAAGTGTTTTCAGTGCAGCTTGAACTCTTTCCCTTTGTTACTTTTGACTTTTGTTCATATGGTGCTTCCTGAATTTTTTCAGTCTACACCAGAGCTGGTTTGTTGTTCTTTTTGCTTTTGGGGGGTGGGTTTTTTTGGGGGGTTGTGGTGTTTATTGTGGGGTGTTTTTTTGTATGGTGGCTCTGTATATTCCTTCCATATTCTTTTCATATTTCCTGGATCATTCAAGATTTTACCCATGAGATCTTTCAGTACAAGGCTTGAATTTCCTTGTAGTTCTTTCTGCTTGAGAAATGCTTCTCTTTTATGTTCTCTGATTCCAACTCTTTGCACATTTCATTATAATACTTTGCTTTATCTAGTCTAGCTGCCCTTCTAAATCTTCTATTCAGCTCTTTTACTTCAGCATTTCTTCCCTTTGTTTTGGCTTCCAGATGCTCTAATGCAATTCTCACAGTTACTTCTGACATCCGTTTTGGCTTTCACTTGTCCTTGTCTTTGTAATGACCTTTTACTGCCTTTATGAATGATATTCTTGATTTAATTCCACAAATCCTCTGGTCTTCCATCATCAGGGATCAATACCTTAAATCTGTTCTTAAGATGGTTTTTGGATTCTGGTGGAACACATTGTATGGTTTAAAATTGGGAAAAGTCTGCATTAGGGATTTATCCATTCTCCATACCTATTCAATCTGTATACTGAGAAAATATTCCATGAACTCACATTCTGTGAAGAAGAAGATGGCCTCAGGATTGGAGAAAGACTCATCAATAATCTCCTGTATGCAGAAAACACAACATCATTTGCTGAAAGCAACAGGGACTTCAAGGCTTGTTGCAGAAGATCAAAGACTGCAGTCTTCTCTATGGATTGCATCTCAATATCAAGAATACAAAGGTCCTTATCACTGGGCCAGTGAGCAACATCAAGATAGATGGAAAAAGGATTGAAACTATTAATTATTTCATCCTGCTTGGTCCAACAATTGACACCTTTGGTAAGCAGTTAGGGGATAAGGAGACATACTGCTTTTGGCAACTCCATTGTCGGGGATCTCTTCAAAGTGATTTCACTTTGAAGACTAAGGTGCACCTGATTAAGTTCATGGTCTTTTCAATTACTTTCTGTACATCTGAGAGCTATATAATGAATAAGGCTTGCTGAAAGAGAATTGATGCCTTTGAGTTATGGTGTTAGGGAAGAGTACTGAATATGCTATGTACTGTCAAAAGAATGAACAGGTATGTCTTGGAAAAGGAGCAGCTGGAGTGTTCCTTCAAGGCAAGGATGGCAAAGGTTCTTCTCTCATTCTTTCAAGATGTTGCTAAAGAGGCTATTCCTTAGAAATGGATATCAAGCTTGAAAGGGTGGATGGTCAGCAAAAGAGAAGAAGACCCCCATTGAAATGGATCGGCATAGTGACTGTAACAATGTGCTCAAATATATCAGAGATAGTGAGAATGGCACAGGATAAGATGGGATTCAGATCTGTTGTTCATAGGGTGGCCATGAGTCATACTTGACTCAAAAGCACCTAACAACAACAATATGTTAAACACTCTTCAAGAATGCCACAATTCAAAGGCAAAAATTCTTTGGTCTTCCTTATTAATTTTTCAACTGTTAGGAGTATACATGTTGTTGTTGTTGTTGTTGTTGTTGTTATGTGACTTCGAGTTGCTTGCGACTCATAACGACCCTATGTAAAACAGCCCTAAACTCTGCTCTGTCCTGTGCCAATCGCACTGTCTCTGACACTCCCATCCCAATTATCCCAGTCACTGAATCAATCCACCTCATAGGGGGCCTTCCCCTCCTGCGCTGTCCCTCCACCCTCCCAAGCATGATGTCCTTCTCCAAGGACTGGTCTCTCCTCGCAATATGTCCAAAGTATGTTAGATGGAGCCTCAGAATCCTTGCCTTCAAGGAGCAGGCCGGTTTTACCCTTTCCAGGACAAATCTGTTTGTTTTCCTACCAGTCCATGGTATTCTCAATACTACTCTTCTCCAGCATCACAGCTCAAAGGCATCAATTCTCCTTCTATCCTCCTTGGTCATTGTCCAACTCTTTGATGCATAACAAGTGATTGCGAAGACCATGGCCTGTATCAGATGCACCTTGGTCTCCAGAGAGACACCATTGCTCTTCAGTACTTTGGAGAGGTCCCTAACAGGAGTATACATAGTGGTTGGATATATCATGATTTGTATAAGACGCAGCTTTAGTCTTTGAACTTACATCCTTACTATCTAACACTTTAAAGAGACCCTTGATGATAGATTTCCCCAATGCATCATGTCTTTTGATTACTTCACTACTGCTGCCAGGGTGGTAATGTGGATCCACTTCAAATGAAGTAATTCAGAACTTCATTATTTTATTCATCTATCATGATGTTTATTATTGGTCCTGTGGTATGTAAGGATTTTTGTTTTCTTGATGTTGAGATGTAATTCCTATTGAAGGTTTTGATCTACTATAGAAAGTACATCAAATTTTCTTTACTTCTTGCAAGAAAGGTTTTTTTCATCTGCTTAATGCAGATTGGTGATGAATCTTTCTTCCATCCTGAGACGAATTCTTCAAATAGCCCATGCCCTCTAATTTTTTTTTTCTTCCCAACATGAGGATTGAAAAGGTATGGAGAAAGGATACAACCCTGACACACAATTTCCAGGTTTTAGACAATGAACATGAAAGAAGGGACACATTTAAATTGCGGGTTTGGCAAAGAATTTAGTATATATGCACCACAGGCTGTAATAAAAAAGAATACATCTGTATTGGAGAACAAAAAATTCTCCTTAAGTGATAGCATAGGAAATACTGACTCAAGTACTTTAGTAAGATTTTCAGGAGGATCTAGTCCCTAGATAAAGACATCACATTTGGTAGTGTAGAGGTTAAATAAGTAAAAGATAGATCCTCAATGAGATGGATTGAAATCTCAAGCATAGCAATAACAGTGAGGATGTTACAGGGCCTGATAGCACTTAACTCTGTAGTATATAGGGTCACGATGAGTTGAAACTGACTTGATGACACTTGATCACACAGCTTTAAAGATGATATTTGAACATGCTGTAATGGGAAGAAGGCCTATTAAGGACGTAAATTTGAGACTTCTTTTTATCCAGGTAATTTCTACTCAATTGACAATATGAGGTATGTGGTTACCAGTCTATTGTTTGTGGTAATAAGCTTTGGTGATCTGATGGTCAGTGCTTTGAACCCACTAGCACTCTATAGAAAAAAGATGTGACAGTTGGCTTCTTTAAAGATTTATAGCTTTGTAAATCTTATAAGGGAGGCATATATATAGTCGCTTGGTGTTGGTGAATCAAAACCAACCAAACAAAAGTAGATTTGGTTTGATATTGGAGTAGACAAATAATGCCCTTCTGATAAAAATGTCTGTGTCTTAAATCATAGAAACTATTGTTGTTGTTATGTGCTGTTGAGTCCTTTGCGACTCATAGCGACACTATGTACAACAGCCCTAAACCCTGCTCTATCCTGTGCCAATCGCACTGCCTCTGACACACCCATCCCGATTTCCCCAGTCACTGAATTAATCCACCCCATAGAGGGTCTTCCCCTCCTGCGCTGTCCCTCCACCCTACCAAGAATGATGTCCCTCTCCAAGGACCTGTCTCTCCTTACAACATGTCCAAAGTATGTCAGACGAAACTACAGTTATGTTAAATTTTGCCTGGCAAAGGGGCATGTATTTAAGTTTCAGATTAAATTGATGGAAAACAAATTTACATATTCCAGTAATAGATGCAACCTGTAAATACTTGTTAGGCTATGACTTTTAATTGGGAAGAGAGTTACCTGGCTTAGTAACTGGAAGAGGTCCATATTTGTTCCCATCCTCAAAAATGGTTATCCAACAGAATGTGGGTTTTTGTTTTTAAATAGTTGAAGTTTACTATTATTTTAAGACATCAACAAGTACTTTTTGTTTAAGGTAGTCTTGGAGCCGTACTTTCAGGGATTCTTCCAAGTTTTATGACTCCATGAAGTCTGGATTCCACAAGAATTTTAAATTCTGGGCTGCATTTACACCTTGTGATCAGAGTTCTTCTATGGAAACTTTGGTCAAATTATACAGTAATGGTTGCTAAATATTATCCAATTCTTTTTTTTAAGACAAATATTCTAGTTTTTGTTTTTGTTTTAAATTTTTATTTTATTATTTTTGTGGGAGTGTACCGTCAAATCAGATCTGACTGGTACAGGAGGAGATTGTCCCTCCTTCCCCTGCAAAGCATCTGGAAGATTTGAACTGTGCGTCTCTGGGATTATAGTTGCAGCTCCTTACCACTAGTCCACCAGAGCTCTCCATATTATCCAATTCTTATGGGTTCTTGGCAATGGAGTTGATTTTTCTGATTCATGAACAATTTCTTACTCTGAACATTTTCTGATACATACATACATATACTTTCTGATACAGAGATACCCATGGACAGTGAGCTACCTGACAGTGTGATGTGATCACCTAGCAGGAAATCTGCCTGGTGGTGGAAAGTTGTTGTTGTTGTTGTTATTATGTGCTGTCAAGTGGCCTGCAACTTACAGCAATTCTATGTACTGAAACTCTGAAGCCTCCCCTGTCCTGAGCAAGTCTCACTGACTTCAACACAACTACCTTTCTTGCCTTAGTTATCCATCTCATCCGGGGTCTTCTTTCCTGCACTGTCTCTCCACTATTCTGAGCATGATATCCTTCTCCAAGGGTTGGTCTCTCCTGGCCACATGCCAAAAGTATGTGAGACGGAGTTTCAAAATCCTAGGCCCCGAGGAAACACCCTCTCCAAGACAGAATTATTTGTGTTCTTGTCACTCCATGTTTATGTTCAAGACTCCTCTCCAGTACCACAACTCAAAGGCATCATCAATTCTTCTATCAATGTTAGTCATTTTACAGATCTCTGATGCATAGCAAATAATTGTGAAGACCGTGGCCTGGATCAGGTGCACCTTAATCTCCGGACTAATATCATTGCTTCTTAGTACTCTGGAGACGTCCTTGACAGCAGATTTACCTAATGCAATTTTTCTTTTGATTTCCTGGCTGCTGATACCAAATGTGTTTATATTGGAGCTGAGTAAGCAATAACTATTAACAATCCCTACCTCTTCTCCATCTATCATGGTGCTGCCAATTGGCCCAGTGGTGAGAATCTTTGTCATCTTGATGTTGAGCTTCAATCTATATTGAAGACTATAGTCTATGTAGTAATATATATTTTATGTATATAAATATGTATGTATAATATGTATATGTATTGCCTAGTGATAAGAAGACCAGATAGGCTGTTGGAAGACCTCAAGGGTATCATCCAAGAAGAATTCAAAAGGTTATTGCAAAGACACAAGAGGAAGCAAGGACCAAGAAGGATGTCAGAGGAGACTCTGAATATTGCACTAAAATGCTGGGAATCCAAAGCAAATAAAGAAGTTGAGCTGAACAGAAACTTTAAAAAGTCAGCTTGGGAAGATAAAGCAAAGTATTATTATGAAATGTGCAAAGTGCTGGAGTCTGAAAATCAAAAGTGACAAACTCACTCTGCATTTCTTGAGCTGAAGGGACTGAACAAGTTCAGGCCTCAAGTTGCAATGCTTAAGGATGCTATGGACAGAATGTTAAATGATCCAGGAACCATTAAGAGAAGATGGAAATAGTATACAGCATCGCTGTGCCAGAAATAATTGACTGACATAAGAATTTCATGAAACAACACATGATCAAGAGCCTGTGGTGATGAAGGAGGAAGTCCAAGCTGCTATGAAGTAATTGCCAAAAACAAGGACCCAGAAATTGACAGCATACCAATTGAGATATTTCAACAGACTCTGCCCTGGACGTGTTCACCAAGTTATAGCAAGAAATCTAGAGGAAAATCACCAGACCAACTGACTGGAAAAGGTCCATATTTATTCCCATTCAAAATACGGTAACCCAACAGAGTGTGGAAGTCATCAACCAGTATTGTTAATATCATATGCAAGCGAAATTCTGCTGAAAATTTTCCAAAAATTACTGGAACAGCACAATAACAGAAAACTTCCAGGTGTGTAGGCTTACAGGTTTACAAGAAGCAGTAACACTAGAGATATTCAAGATAATGTTAGATGGATCTTGGCTGAAACCAGAGAGTACCAAAGGAATGTCTTTGTTTCATTGAATATGTAAAGGCATTTGACTGTATGAATCACAATAAATGGCAACTAACTCTGAGAACAATGGGAATCCCAGAACACCTGATTGTTCTTATGTGAAACCTATACTTGGACCAGGAGGAAGTCCTCTGAACAGAGCAAGGAAATACTGCATGTTTCAAAATAAGGAAAAGTATATGTCAGGAATACCTCCTTTCTCCATACCTTTTTTTATCTCTATGAGAAGCAGATCATCCAGGAGCCTGGGATTTATAAAAAGGAATGTGACATCAGGATTGGAGGAAGACTTACTCATATCCAGTGTTATGCAGATGACATAACCTTACTTGCCAAAACTGAGGACCTGAGGCATTTGTGGCAGAAGGTCAAGGACTGCCGCCTTAAATATGGATTGAAGCTCAACCTCAAGAAACAAAAATTATGATCACTGGGCCAATTGGCAGCATCATAATAGACAGTGAAGAGACTAAGATTGTTAATAACTTCAGCTTGCTTGTCTCCACAATCAACACTCTTGCAACCAGCAACCAGGAAATCAAATGATGAATTCTGGACCATCAGAACTCTATGAGAAAAAAACAAAATAAAACAAAACAAACAAACAACAATAAAACAGGGGGGAAAAGCCAATAACAACAAACACAAGTACGTAGATTTTAACTCACTGTGGCTCCGTGTGTGTCAGGATGGAAGATTGCACTATAGAACTTTTTGCCTGATTTTTGGAGGTAGATTGCCAGACCTTTCTTCAGAGCAATCACTGGGACACATAAACATCCACACTCTTGGTTACCAGCTGCACACCTTGTCCATTTGCACTACCCAGTGTTTTGGTTAAGCCACTCCTCAGGCCAAAATAAAAAATAAACCAACTGTCATCTCTTCTAGAGCAGGAACAGCCTCATAGGATTTTTCTATTCTAATATAGTTCATTCATTAGTTCCACAGACATTTTCTTTGTTTGTTTCCTTGAGATAACGACTAATACTTACAAAGAAAAGGGAAAGGGAGTTTAAACTTGAAACAAGGTGAAAGGTGGGCCTGTCATTCTTTGGGATGGGGAAAATAAGGACAAATGCTAGAGACAGAGATAAAAAAGATTAGATTAATTTTATTTATTTATTTTTTTTAAAAAGAGATAGGATTGCAGGAGGCTGTTAAAGATGCACGTTTGAGATCCAAAACAAAAAGTGTGCAACAATGAAGGACTATTTAAAATAACCCAAAAACTTGAACTGGGGAAGGGCGATGAGAAGGAGGAGGGTAAAATGTTAAACAGTGAATGAATGAAAAACTAACTTTTCTATAAATTTTCATTAAAAACATAATGAAAATTTAAAAAAATTTAAAATCATAAAAAATGTGTTAAAAATACAAACTATCCTAATTATATAAATTGAAATGTATATGAATTGGCATTTTGCTATAGTCTTTCAAAATGGAATCCTACCTGGATGTGATAACACTTTCTGGTTTCCTGAAGGCATTTGGCACAGGTGCCAGTATTGTGAGTACCACATATGATTGCTGGTTCTCTGAACCCCACTGGCCTAGATGGGCATTATGGGAAAACAATTCTGGGAAGAGCCAAGTGGTGTACAAGATGATTACTTTGCTCCATCTCAGCGTGGTGCTTAGCACACCAGCTGTGCAGGGCCTATTCACGTGCCATATCTCCAAGTGTGCTGATTAAACCATATGCTCATTGATCTCCAGGGGTCTCTGTTCTGTTATGCCACTGACTCAGCTGGGTAAACAGACTTTATTGCTGCTTAGGGTCTGATAAAGGCCCACCCTATTATTCTTAATCCATTCTGCCTAATAATTGTCCTCATCCTTCCAATCAAGAATATGTATACTCAACACTTTGACACAAATTATGGTTGGTTTTACATTCAGATATGTATATAATCTCTCTTATCAATATGTGCTTAAGTGACCAATTTGATCAAACCAACAAGGAACCAAGAATGACTCAACAACTGGAACATGAGCTTTCCTAAGTATCTTAAGCTTCACTCTTGGATCATTTGGTTTATCTGGGACAACTCACAGAATTATATGTGCAGAGATATTAAAATCCACATACAGAGTTTAAATTAAACTTGAAGTAAAAAAAATTAAGAATTCTAGCTTTTAGAACTGAGCATAAAACCTGATAGGTTATTATGATCATTGCTAGCTGTTTTGGGGTGTGTGTGTGTGTGTGTGTGTGTTTGTGTGTGTGTGTTTTCTTTTTCTATACAGAAATTGTAGGATTAATTTACAGGCAAGTTGTTGCACATAAACTTAAACTTAGAAGGCAGTTTAGATGAGTCATATTGTACACATAAAGCATGCTAAAACCTTTAATTAGAGTAGCACCACACAAAAAAATCATTGACAATCACCTACAGAAAACATTTTTATTATGTCCTGCTGAGTTGGAATTCACTCATCGCTGATCTTCCATTGGATTTTCATAACCAGTAAATTACACAGGAGGAGATTGTCTGTTTTTCTCCTTCATTGTCACTAGTGGATTCAAACTGCATGCCTTTAGGCTGGCAGTGCAGTTCCTTATTGCTAGGCCACCAAGGCTCCCTTATCTTTTATACTATGGAGGCAAATTCTTATTTATCAAAATATGCTTTCTTCCTATAACTAATCACTTGTACAGAGGTAACTTGTGGTTGCTGTGAAGCTGAACACTGTGACACTGATGTGTCAAATGCGATAATGGTCACCCATAGTGGACAGTGTTTGATGGAGCTCCCTGATTAAAACAAGATTGGAAGCAAGAGTGGCTTCCACTTTCAAAATAGCTTGCCTCCAGAAACTCTATGAACTTGGAGAAACGATGAAAGTTATACAAGTGTTCAGATCTTTTGTTCACAGAGTTGCTATGAGTCATCTAGGAATTGAAGGCACTTAACAACAACAACAACAACATAACTAATAACTTACTTTTCCACACCCACTTCCCCCATTGTTCCTACTGAAGAAATAATCTTAGAAGTTTAGAGAAATAGATAAACACTTTTCTTCTTGGAGTATTTGAGATCTTGAAGAGGGAAGACAAGCCCACATGTTAAGTAGTAAAGTTGAAATTACATCTTCTAAATTCCCATCTTGGTTGCATTTTTTTGTCCTAGAATGTAGTAGATGTGGTAATCTGAGGAATTATTCTTTTTCAGAAAAACTAGATTACAAATAGATAAGAAGTTGAATACATTGTTGGTCTTTAAAGACAGGACAAATTCTCACAAACACCATAAACACAAATGTGTATATTTCTCTAAAATAGTGAAACATAGATGAAGAAGACAGATGACAGAAGTGACAAGTGCCTGAGAAATGTACCTTGTGCATCCTGGAGAAAAATCACTGATTGCTGAGGTAGCATTGTGCTAAAGAGCTGACTCTGAAATTCCCCATAAGTCACAACCCTCAATGGAAGCATCAGCACACAGATTCAGAAAGATACAAACTGTTTTGTATATATACACATTTATATACATATAAACATATAATGTGTAGTTGTTGTTGTTGTTATTGACTGCCTTCAAGTGAAGCGTGACTCATTGCGATCCCTCTGAATAAAAGGCCTGAAGCCCCTCTACAACTATTGACATTAATCAAAGTTCATAGAGTTTCCAGAGACATGTTATTTAGGAAGTGGATGCACACACACACACACACACACACACACACACTCATATACTGGTGGAATAGCAGAACCAAATGATATTTCCATTTTCATGATTTTAAGGAAACTCTAAACTGCTTTCCATTGCAGTTGCACCATTTAATATCCCATCAACGGTGTATGAGAATTCTAGTCTCTCCATACTCTCACTAGCATTTACTGCTCACTGCGTTGCTTTTCTGTTATTGCTGGGCTTAGATAATATCTCATTGCTATTGAAAAACAGTGAGGAATTCCTGAAATACTATGTAACATAGATAAACTTAAAGAACATTATCCTGAGGGAAATAAATGGGTCAAAAAGTATAAATATTGAATAAGATTACAAATATATTTTTTTAAAATAGAGATGTTTACACATAGATAGTATGTATCATTTTAGTATTATTATAAGGAAGAGGAAGATAAGTTGGAAAATTAATAAATAATAATTATTCATGAGAGTGAAGGAAAAAATAATATGGTATGAATACTGGGTGACTAGATAACCAGACACTCTGAGTATTGTATGATTGTATAGTGCACTGTATCATGGAACAAAATGTGCATGAATGAACGAATGTTTGAAAGAAACAATAAGATTTGTGAACTTTCACTTGAATAAAAATTTTTTTAAATGAAAAAAAAATTCAAAGAGTTACATACTCAAGTGTTCATGTCATATTCTTTCCAATATGCCACATGAACTGTGGCGGTCAAGATAGAATGTCTATGATATCCAAAGTCAAGGGTTTCTTACAGACATTTCAGGACAAGACAATCAACCTCAAGTTGATGTTTCTAGGTCAAGATGAACTTCTGTTCAAAGGAAAACAAACTATAGGAAAGAAGGTCTTTCTTTCAATGCACTAACGAAATACTCTTTTATGAAGAAGAGAGCTAATGATTATTATTTCTAATAATTGTAGCAATCATTCTTGTAATAGCATTTAGCTTCTGGAAGTTTCTGACATTTTGTAATGAGGACAATATTCTGCTACCAATAGTATCAGCAAGTGCTACTGATCACAGATGTTAGAAATGTTGCTGACTCAAGTCAACCCATTATTCTTTTGGATGTGCTTGATCGTATTGAAATAAACAAAAGAGATTTTAGCGTCCATATAAACTAGCCCGCTTGTACTTTACTTACACAAAAGTTGTCAAGCTGTTTGCTGTTTTTTCAATAAGAAAATAATTAAATGCATTTATATATATGTGTGTGTGTGTATATATATATATTCATATTTACTTATATATACCTTTTAGTTTAGGAAGAGTGAATGATCATAATAAATTTATAAATATTTGATGCAATGTTTTGAAATCAGTTTTGACTTTGGACTAATGAAAGCTGACAGACTTTCCCATGAATAAGTGTGTGAAAGAAGCAATGGTGATGAAGGAGGAGTTCAAGCTGATGTGAAGGAATTGGCAAGAAACCAAGGCCCCAGAAACTAATGGAATACTAATTGACATATTTCAGCAAACTGATGCTGCCCTCGACACATTCACCAGGTTATGACAAGAAATCTGGCTAATCTAACTACTTGGCCAACTGACTGGAAGAAATATATATTTCTTACCATTCCAAAAAGAAGTGTATATGATTGAACAATATCACATACAAGTAAGATCCTATTGAATATTATCCAAAAATGACTGGAACAGTACATCAGGAAAGAACTGATGCTACAACTTTCTTCATACAGTCCAATCTCTCAAATTATTTTTTTCCCCAATATATGGAGAAAAGATATAACCCTGACACACACCGTTCCCAGTTTTAAACCATGTAGTATCCCCTTTTCTATTCAGATAACTTCTTGTGGGTCTATATGTAGTTTTTGCTTAATCATAATTAAGTGTTCTGGGAGTCTCATTTTTCTGAATGCTGGAAATAGTTTGTTTTGATCTGCACAACCAAATTCATTTTCATAGTCAATAAAACACAGTGACATCTTTCTGCTGTTTTCCGCTTTCAGCCAAGATCCACATAACATCAGTAATGATAACTTTCATTCCACAGTCTCTTTTGAACCCAACTTGATTTTCTGTAAGCTTCCTATTTACATACTCATCCAGCCATTTTAAAATAATCTTCTAGTTTTTACTTGCATATAGTATTAAGGATATGTTTCTGTAATTTCCACATTTTGTTGGATCACATTTTTTTAGAATGGAAATGAATATGAATTTCTACCACTGTTAATTAAAGTACAATCTTTATTTGCAATTTACACATTTTTCTACTATTGTCCCTTTTATGTTCTCAGAACCAATCTTGTGAAACTCATGTTAAAAGTAATGAGTTAGACAATATTTGGAGCAGTACAACTAGTCTGAACCAAAGTAAATCCAGCGCCATCAAGTTGATGCTGACTCATGGTTTGATCCTCCATCAAGTTTTCAATGCTGTGACTATTTATGGGAAAAGACTGCTTGTATTTGTTCTGTCCAAAGTCTTACAGATTTTAACTATTACTTTTTAAAAATGTACAGAGCCTCTCCTCGGTTAATCAAATTATGTAATAATAAATTGCAGGACCGCGTGACTCTTGCTCACACATATCTCTGACACCAGATCATGTTTGTGCTTAAAATATTTGAAAGAAACAAATACAACCTAAGGAAAGCAATACCAGTTGCAACACTCAGGAAGAGAGGAAATAGTCACGAGCCTGCTGAAGCTTGAATTCGTAACTCCTATAAAATGGATTTGTGTAAAATCATTCACCCACGTTCTTTTATTAACTTAGTTTATGAATTAATGAGCCAGAATTTTATTATCATCCAAGACTTAACTACACAAACATTCAGATATGCTCTTTCCTCATAACTATCTTCTACTGATTTATAGAAATAATCAATAGTATAGGCTCTTCTGTTCCCATAGAACTACCAATTTCAATGCTTGAAAAGTAATTATGAAGTCACACATCCTAATTCAGAATAAATCTCTAAGAAGTGCATTTTCCTTCCACTGTAAACAGCATCTTTCTCTCAAAGACTTATGAAAACAATGTGTGTATTTGGGAAATGTACCAACCTATGCGTGCTCTACACACACATGGGCACACAGCCTCTCAACCTTGAATAAAAGGCCATTTGGCATAAATTCCTCATACTCTCTGCTTATGATGTTTTGATTTCCTTCCTCTTATTGCTTGGATAGATTTCACACTTGGACTTACATCTTTAGAGCTAAACTGATCTAAGACATTACACCTTGATGAAAATTTGACTCATTTTCTTCTTTCAAGTTGTTGAGCTTGTAAAATTCACTTGGTAGTTCAGTATTACAATCAGTGTTTCAGACTATTTTTAGGTACTAAATTCTGATCAATGTGAAGCAAGGGCTATATAGCAAGGAAGAAAATGAGAACATTTTCAGAAGAAAGAAAATATAATCACATAACACACACATTATATTTTTCTTGGTCTTTAGAGTTTTCAAAATAGGTCTCTGTTCTCTTATCAAAGTTTACAATAGCCCTAGAGATTACATGGATACTCGCCTTCTACACACATCTCTCATAATCTGAGGTATTTAGATAGTTCTTTCAACAAGTAAAATTAGTAACAGAAGCATATTCACTCATTGCATTTACAAAACTACTAGAAAATTGTTATGTACCAATCTTTTTTCTAGGTTTTGCTAATAAATTATCCTTAGTTTATATTTGAGAACTTTGAAAAATACATGTAGTATTCTAAATATATATTGTTTGTTTGTTTTTCAAAAAAGTCTTAAACATTTAACTATGGAAAAATCCTTAGGATGCTGGAACACAGCATTGAAAGTCATCTTTGTGATTTCTTAGTTGACTTTTTACGTAAGAAAATAGAGACTACATTTTATAGACTCAATACAGAGAAAATGCCATAAACCAAATATTCTCCATAAGCACGAAAGCTTCTGCACATTGATCCAGAGCAAAACTTAGGATTAGTTAGAATATAATATTGTCAGTATATTATTACTTGTTGGACTTGAAATAGTTCACTAATCGACACTCTGCTTTTTTTTTTTTTACCTTTGACACTGAAAAAGTCCAAGCGGGAGTGGTATCCACCTTCTAAACAAAATGCCTCTGGAAACTATATGAACGTTGAGAAACTATAGTTATAGTTTCAGGTCGTTTGTTCATAGGATATTCATGAGTAGTGCTCAACTTGTTGGCAATCAACAACAACATATTGATATCAATCATTAGGCAGTTAAAGTGGTCAAAGTTGGATCGTAGATTATAGGCATTCTAGGCTAGTTCATTGATTTTATAAAGGAGTTTGCTGAAATTTAAATAAAGAAAATGGTTTATCCTAGGCCTCTGACCTACAGTGCTTGTAACTTTCAATCTATCAACAATTTCTACATACTTCTTCACAATTTATGCTTATTCCTAATTTATATCTCTTGCATGCTAATGATGAGAAATGGTTTAGCATCTCTATGAATTTTCTTGGTTTAATATTGCAATTCAACATAGAATCTATATTTTAATGTGTTATTCCAAGTGGTACTATGGCAATTGCCCTGATACAGATATGCAGCCAGTGTTAACAATTATCAACTCAAATCTCCCTCACAGAAGATAAGGTGTTGTGGGTTTTTTGGAAATTATTTCTATAAACAGTTTATGACATGTCATAGGTCAAAGCCGTCGTAATTGTATCATGTCAGTATTAGGGCATTAGCTTGCAAAGCAGTCTGAACTTTGTGTTATAAATGTCCAAAACATCAAAAATAAATAAATAAGTGCTAAAAATGGAAAAGACAGAAAGACAAAATGATAGAATTAATTACAGAAGGCATATTTATTGTTGTGCACCATGGAGTTGGAAGCAACCCATAGCTGACCCTCCCATGCATTTTCAGATGCAGTTAACTGAACAGAAGAATGCCAATCTACTTCAGTGGAGCAGCTGGTGTCCTTGAACTACATACCTTCAGAATTGCAGACCAGCTTCTTGCCACTAAGCCACCAGAACTCCAAAGGCATATTTAAATTTTTAGGAGGAAATCATTTTCTTTGAATTGTTGTACAGGAGAAATATGAGACTTGTTCAAGATTGGACAACAATGATATCATATACAAATTCAATTGTTCATCTTT
The DNA here is from genome assembly GCF_000299155.1 of Elephantulus edwardii. NCBI lineage: Eukaryota > Metazoa > Chordata > Mammalia > Macroscelidea > Macroscelididae > Elephantulus > Elephantulus edwardii. The sequence continues at coordinate 6,371,102 of NW_006399842.1, read as the reverse complement.
ATAGTAAAAAGATAGCATCTTGGGCATGAGAAACTGCCATTGCAACTACTCCTGGGTAATTATACATTAAAGTATTTTTGCAAAGGTGTCTTTATCTCAGTAAGAGCTTGGGATGTTTTATAAGTTTAACTTTTACATTCTAACAATAAGATTTTGCAGTAGAATTGAGATTCGATATGGGAGAAATTAATGGTTTTGGTACCGACTTGTACAATTTTGTTAGCTCTTTATAACTTCATATTCAGTTATGTCATTAATAGCTTAAAACAATTCATTTGAGTAATATTTATAAAATAGGAATTGACTGAAAATTGAGGCTTTAGTTCTTTTTTTATAAAATGTCTGCCATTTTAAAATGTGTATATGAGTAAATATAACAGTTTATGGTGAGGCTTTTGATGTAGGGATAGACATTATAAAATGTTGTGAGCATGTTTACATATAGCATGAAAAAGTATTAAGGTCCTGCCATCCACTGAAAATATTACTATTCTTAATCTTGATTCTCTCATCTCTAATATAGTGTGAATTATGAACTTTTAAGACCTGTTTCGACAATTTCTGAGAGGCTATTGAAGAGTGGTTAAGATCAAAATTGGAACACAACCCAAATTAAGGAGGTAATTTAATCATTCTTAGAACAATGTTTCCATCTACAAAATTTGCTGTGTTGTTAAGTGTCACCAAGTTGACTACAACAAATGAGGACTGTGGCCTATCCTTTGCCATCCTCATGACCTCTATGCTTCAGCCCATTGTTGCAATCACTGTGTCAACTCATCTTGTTGAGGATCTTCTCTTTCTCTGACCCTCCCCCTTTGTGTGTAAATGATATAATTGTTGTTATTGTTAGGTACCATAGGGTCAACTATGATTCATAACGACTCTATGAATGACAGATCCGAACCTTCCTCATTAGCCTCATTGTCTCTGATATGCCTGAGCTCATCATCATAGTCATTGTGTCAATTTGCCTTGTGGAGGGTTTTCCTTTCCTTTAGTGACCCTCAAGCTTTTCAAGAATGGTGGTTTTTCCCAAAAACTTCCCTCTCCTAACCAAATAACCAAAGTATGTGCAATGTTGTTTCACTGCCCTTGACTCTAAGGAACACTCTGGCTGCCCTTATTTCAAGAAATATTTGTTTATATTTTTGGCAGTCCATGAGGTATTCAGTACTCTTCTCAAACACTACAACTCAAAGGCATCAATTCTTCTTCTGCAATCCTTAGACACTGTCCAACTTTCAGATGCATAGCAAGTAATTGAAAAAATTATGTCTTTAATCAGGCTTACCTGATATACTTGCTATTTAACACTTTGGAGATGTCTCTGAGAAGTAATTTTCCCAGTGCAACACATCTTTTGATAACTTGATTATTAGTTCAAAGGGTGCTGATTGTGGACCCAATTCAGGCAAAATCATTTAAAACTTCAAACTCTTCTCCATTCTATCATGATGTTGCCTATTGGTGCAGTGGTGAGGATTTTTGTTTTCTTGATGTTGTGATCTAATCCATACTAAACGCTGTCATGTTTCATCTTCTCAAGCAGGTGTTTAAAGTTCTCTTCACTTTAATATGCATATTAAATTGTCTCAAACCATTAAAAAAATTAGAACCAAATCCCCATCATTGAAACAACTCCAACTCATAGAAGCCTTTAATTAGGTTCCATTTGATTTTCAAAGCTATAAACCTTCATTGGAAGACACCATTCACCTTTTTTTCCTCATAGCAGCTGATGAATTCAAACCTCTAATCTTTAAGATGCTATTGTTGTTAGGTTCCTTTGAATTTATTACAACTCATAGCAACCCTATGAACAGACCTGAACCCTGTCCTATCCTCACCATCTCTGACACATCAAAGTCCATTGCTGCAATCACTGTGTCTATCCATCTCTGTGAGGATATTTCTCTCTTTCTCTGACTCTCCATCTTTCCAAGCATTATGTCCTGTTCTAAGGAATAGTATCTTCTAGAGCCTGGTCCAAAGTACAAGAGATGGAGTTTAGCCCTTTTTATCTCCAAGAAGCACTCTGGAAGCACGTTTTCCAAGACATATTGTGTCTTCTTTTTGCAGTATTCTTCTCTAAAACCATAGCTCAAAGACATAAATTATTTATCCTTATTCATTGTCTAAGTCTCAGATCCATACAAATTAAGTGAAAATACCAAGACCTGAATCAGGCACATGTTAGTCTTCAGACTGACATCATCGGGCTTCAGCATTTTAGAGAGAACCCTGACAGCAGATTTGCCCAGTGCCACATATCTCCTGACTGCTGGTATCAAGGGAGTTGACCATTTATCCAACTAAGGTTAAATCAGTGGCAACTTCAATCCTTTCTCCATCTATCATAATGTTGCCTATTGGCCCAGTGGTAAGGATTTTTGTTTTCTTGATGTTGAGATGAAATCCATATAAAGACTATAGTTGATCTTCAGCAAGCATTTCAATTCCTTCTCACTTTCAGCAAACAAGGTTTGCTCTGCATGATACAGAGTATTGTTAAGATTTCATCCAATCCTGGTATCAATTTCTCTTCATAGAGGCCAGCTTCATGAATTATTTCCTCTACATACAGATTAAATAGATATGGAGAAGGGATACATTCCCCAACACACACTCTTCCCAATTTTAAACCACTGTGCAATATTTGGACAACAGCTTTTTGGTCTAGGTATAGACATTACACGAGCACAATTAAGTGGGATATGCATTCTTCTCAATATTAATCATAGGGGTTTTCTATGATCCACACAGCAAAATGTCTTTGCATAGTCAATAAAAGAGAGATATATACTCTTAGTATTTTCTACTTTCAGCCACAATCTATTTGACATCAACAACGATATCCCTGGTGCCATGGCATCTTCTAAATCTCTCTTGATATTCTGGCAATTACCTGTTAATGTGCTATTTCTAACCATTTTTTAATGATCTTCAGCAATACTTTGTTTGCATGTGCTATTAATGATATTGTTCTACAGCAACCTGAAAAATTTGATAAGATAGGCACTATATCAACAAGGCTCCATAAGTAAGAAGTCAAAGTTACTGTCATTGGTTCAGGACCAACTCAAAACTGAGTTGATCTCGAAAATCATATGGGAGGAAATTGTTCATTATTCTCCTGCAGGGTCCTTGGTGGATTTGAACTATCAGGAAGGTGCCACTTTTGAACTAACAGTATAATGGCCTAGGGCACAAGGCTCCATATAGTTGTTGTTGTTGTGTACCATCAAGTTGGAAATGACCCATACCTGACCCTCAGGTAGGTTTTCAGATGCAGTTAATTGTACAGGAGGATATTGTCCATATTTTCCACAGAGCAGATGGTGGATTCAAACCACGTGCTTTGGAACTGTAGTGCAGTTTCTTACCACTAGTCTCCATGATAAGGAGTAAGTTCATATTTTAACTATTTCTATTACAATAGTGGCTGCATGTGGGATATATTTACTCTCTGCTCTCTCAACATTAGTTCTGGAAGAAACCTTGCTAGATTGTGCCTAGTTAATGAGCCAAGTCATGGAACCTCCTGGTACCCTAACATTTGGTATCAAACACTGAGAATTTCCATCTCCCTCAGAAGACACCAAACATGAGTAACTCTGGGGCTCTGGATGGTTCTCTTTCTCCAATCAGTTGGGTTTTTTTCCCCATGAAACATTGGGACTGCCAGGTTCAGGACTGATAAAACATTTCTCTTGTGAGTCTTGTCCTTGGGCAATGCTGCCTTTTTGATGGTGAAATATTGGCTTGTAAGGACTGTGCACCTCTTGAATGCTTCACAGCTTCTGGACTGGTATTGTTTGAGGCCTAAGGGTGAATTGGGTCTTTGTCTTCAAAATTCTCCCTGTATCTATTGAGCTAGTAAGCCTGTATCTTAAATCTCCTTGTTGTTATGTACATATGTATATGTTGGTGGTGGTGGACAGTGTGTGTGTGTGTGTGTGTGTGTGTGAGAGAGAGAGAGAGAGAGAGAGAGAGAGAGAGAGAGACAGACAGACAGAAAGGATTAGTGAGTGCAATACTTAATCCCAGGTCATGGCCACCCCATATGTGCACAGTGTAACAGCTCTGTGGGGTTTTCTATGCTGTGACCTCTCAGAACTAGATTGCAGTGTCTCTGAGTGGGTGTGAACCACCAACCTTTTGATTAGCAATTGTATGCTTTTTGAGAGGACTGTGCAGACTCCATTTTGTGCCTGCCCTCTATCTCAAGCCTGACCTGGGCTTAAACTTAAAAAAAAATATAATAATCATCAATTCTAGAAGCAGAGGCAGGCCATAAAAATTCTTCTCCCAAGAGGCAACCAATTAGGTGAGAAAGCAACCACAGGAGTGCAGGAAGGTCTTATCTCAGGTTAGCCATCTGTGCCACTTGATGTCCTTATATGGTATGAAATTAACTTATCCTAAAGTTTAATATAGAGGCCACAAGAATGTGAGTACGTGACCCGAAGACATGCGCACGTGACACAGAGAAGGTACAAGCGTAACACAGGAAGAGTGTACATGACACAGGAAAGGGCGAGGGGAGGCTGGGTGGCCACCTAGGCACAAGCCAATCACAAACCAACCCATGTAACTGTTCCCCTCGCCCACCAATCATGTTCCCAATTACCTCACCCTTGGCAAACAGCTCCATTTGGCCTATAAGTAGGTCTAGGCATGCCCACCCAGGGTCTCCATTTTTCCTAATGAATGGTGGACCCCCACATGCTGGAGTTTGTTCTGCAAAATAAAACTCTCTTGTGAATTGTATTTGTGAGTTGGTGGTTTTTCGGGTGGCGATTTGTGGACCTAACACTTTTTTCCCCCTCAGCTACCTTGCAGCTGTGTGCTGTTGAAGGCATGGGAGTAACTAGAGATGGGCCTGGGACCTCCTCTAACCTGCTTGGTCACGCTGTCCCTGGTGCCTCTTCAGACAACTAACACCTATGGAACTGTGGGCAGGTTGGCTTCAGCAGGGAGTTTGAGCTCCTCTTTTAAACTAGGGGTTCATCTTCTCTGTGCAGTAATGACATCACTCTTGAGCCAACTGAAGGCTAGTCCCAAGGCGGCCTTCCTAGGGCACTTTGACAGCAATTCCTGCTTCCTGGTAGACAACCTGAGCCCAGAGCCAAAGGACAACAATGACCTTCATCAAGACATTGATGAAAGGTGCCAGGGAGGGTCATTGTTTGTATTTGAAAACAATGTGTGAAAAGAAACACCATGCAGAATGAAATCATTCAGTCACAAAGGAACAGCTATAGCTATTGTATGATCTGGTTTAGGGGAAATACCTGTTGTTGTCTGATTCCATTTGTAATGGCCCCGTGAAGTAGTGCCGAACTGCCCCAGAGGGTTTCAGGGGGAAATGCTTACAGCTCCAGATTGTCAGGTGTTTCTCATATGGAGCAGCAAATATTTGGAGTTTTTAAAAACTCCATTTGCCTTTTAATTGGGGTGTTTAATCCTTTTACATTTATTGCAAAAGTTAAAAGGAACTATTATAGATCACTGAATAGTTCTCTCTCAAAGCTACTGGTGAGCTCAAATGTTGGTTAACAACCAAAGTGGTTAATCGTTGCACCACGTGACAAATACATAGAAGTTTCTCAGTTGTGGCCAGAGATTGGAGAAGCTGAAGAGAACAATCATTGCTTGCAGGAGACTTAGTGTCTGCTCAGGGTGATGAAGGAATCTGGAAATTGATAGTGACCCAGCATGGTGAACACAGTTATGTACAGGTACACAACATTGATACAGCAACTATTTTATTAAATGTATCTAAAAAATTATTTTAAGAAACCTTTAAAGAACACTTTGAATTTTTCTTTCAAATTAAATCTTCAGAGGCTGACAGATTCCCCTCCTGCAGTGTGTACATGTCTCCCTGCTGTAACCTTCACCACTCTTCCCCCCAGGTCAGGGGCTAAGCTGGCTTGTGACTTCCTTGGGTCAGAAGAACGTGGTGAAAGGGACTCTGTATATTTGAGTCCTCCAAGGTCTGCTTCCAAAATGGCTTGCCTCTGGAAATTCTTATGAACAGTGTTTAGGTCTTTCGTTCATAGGGTTGCTGTGAGTCATCTACAACACAATGGCAATGACAATATAGAGCTACACTGGCCTAGTGGACAGAAAGTTATGCTACCAGGCCCAAGGTGGGTATTTTAATCTGCAGCCCTCAGGCCTGGTTTAAATTGTTTTCGGGCAAACATTCTCCTAGGTCATATAGCCCTGTGCATATAGGTCTGTGCATTGCTGTACAGAGGTAACTCATGGCTGCTGTGATGCTAAACACTGTGACACTGATGTGTCAAATGTGATAATGGTTACCCATGGTGAACAGTGTTTGGTGGAGCTTCCCAATTAAGACAAGCTTGGAAGCAGGGGTGGCATCCACTTCTGAAACGGCTGGCCCCCAGAAACTCTATGAACAGTGTTCATGTCGTTTGTTCATAGGGTCCTCTACAACTCGACGGAATCTAACAAAAACATCATTACTATAGTCAATACTAATAGCACTGCTATTACTACTGATTTTTTTTTTATTTACTAATTTAAAGACAGAAGTTGGGTGTCCTAAAATGTCATCTACATTTGTTCTTGGCTCATCACTCAATGTACATTTTACTGCAAAGCACTAAAATTGACGCACTCTACCACTAGGTTGGCATCTTTCCTATGCCAGCCAGCAAGCTTAAAATTAAAAAATTCGAACTTATAAGTGCTTATCTCTGATCATAGAATGAACATCAATTAAATGGGTTTCAATGTGAACACCTCAGTGGAAATCAGTTGCCATAGCTGATTTCTTCTGACTGCTGAGATTAAATATGAGCTTCCAGGGTAGGAGACAGAGATGATTTTGGAATCTAAAGCAAGAATGGAGGAGGACACAATTTGAAAATGGGGCATATTTAAAAGGCGCTTAGCAAAAATCAGTGAACGATCTATGAAAACGAAAAAAATCTACGTATATTACATTTTAAACAGAAAATATGTCAACTATTAGAAATTATATCTATAAGGAGATTACTAACTATGTAAATAAAGCTTTGTAAGCACATAGATCTAAATTTAGGACTCTGTATGTCCATTCCTAGGAATTAATAAAGCTTAGTCTTTAGCTTCTTGTACTATTAACACATGTCTTTGGTGGTTCAAAACTACCAGTAACTCTCAGGGATAAAGATGATCAACATCCTCTGATTAAAATTTTTTTGTTTCAGAGACCTGTTGGAGATTTGCTATGATTCAGAATTACCTAGGAAGCAGTGAGTGTGTTTTATGTTCTTCTCCAGATAATTTAGCCTAAGACAAGGTACAACTTCACCTATCTAGTATTAGATAATAACTTTGTGTCACAGGGATATTTTAAGGATTTTTATGCAATACCTATCACATATATGTCAGGTTAGTGTACTATGATGGCTTGCATGTAGCTATGATGCTGGAAGGTAGGCCATGCATATTTCAAATACCATCAGGGTCACCAATGATAGCATGTTTCAGTGGTGTGTCCAGACTAAGACAGACTAGAAAGAATGATTGGCCATCCACTTTTGAAATAATCGATTCTTGAAGACTCTACTATTGTCGTAGAACATTGTCCTATATGTTGCCAAAAGCTGAGGTACCTCTGCTTGGAAGATGTCCAAAACAAAAGTAGATAGGAATTGTTTCCTCAAAGTAGAGTCTAACTTAATGATATAGATGAAGTAAAGATCTCAGCCTTGAAAAACCTTTTCTGAGGTGGCATTCCTCAAAATGAGAAATGGTTACAAATATCCATTAATAATTAGAATGTGTAATATATTAATCTGGGAAACCTGTAAGTTAAAAATTAATTTTTCTTAAATTGTTATATGCCCTCAAGTTGGAACTAACTCATAGCTGATCTCCAGTAGGTTTTCAAAGGCTATAAATCACACAGGAGAAAATTTCCTATCTTCCTTCCAAAGGCCAGCTGGCCGTTTCAAACCATGTGCCTTTGGATTGACCACGCACCTCCTTATCTACTAGGCCACGAGTGCATTGAAATGGTCTTTCCAATTGCCTGCTATCAATATTATATATGTATGATTAATAAGGATGAAAGAACAATCAATGATTTTGAGTTGTGGTGCTGGAAAAGAGTGCTGAAAATCCCATGGACTGACTAAAGAGCAAATAAATATGTGTTGGTAAAAGTACAATCATTGTGCTCCTTATATGCAAGGATGACAAAGCTTAATCTCACATACTTTGGTATATTGTTAGGAGAGGCTATTCTTTGGGAAGAGACATCATGTATGGGAAGTGAAGGGTCAGCAAAAGAGTGGAAAATCCTCAACAAGCTGAATTTACGCAGTGACATTGGCAATGAGCTGAAGTGTGTTGAGGAGCATAAACACGGTACAGGGTATAATAGGGTTCATAGCTATTGTTTACAGGGTTACTACGAGTCACACCTGGCTCAATAGCACCTAAAAACAATAGCAACAACAATAAACCAAAACGAACTTTTATTTGGCTCTTTTGAATCTGACAATCATTGTAGTTCACTGTGTCTCAAATTGTTAAGGGAGGACATCACATCTCAAAAGTAACACTTCAATTTAAATCCTTAAGTACCATGTTTTTCATGATAGGACGCTATACAGAGAAGGCATGTTAATACTAGTAGTATCAAATATATTCACCAACTATGAAAGCCAAAAAATTTAAAAATGATGATTTTTTTTACCAACTTACTTCTGCAGTCTGAAATTGTTTGAACATGAAGTCAAGATGCATTAATAATAGTGCAATTGTAATTATAAACTTGGAAAAAAAGAAAATGAACTGGTAATTGGAAAAGAGGGTTTTTTAAAATAAAGATATATGGTAAGAATCTCAATATCATCAGAAAAATAAGGCCAAAGACCAGTTGTGGAATAAACCATCAATTTCTCCTGTGAAAGTTCAAACTTAAGCTGAAGAAAATGAAAGTAAGTCTAAGAAATTTAAAATATGACCCTATGTATAACCTACCTAAACTTAGAGAACATTTCAGGAATAGGTATGATCCATCCACATAATGACCAAACATTAGACAAGTTGTCGAATGGCATCAAGGACATGACACATAAAGAAAGTGAAAGGTCATTAAAACAAAAAACAAAAAACCAAAATATTTGTGGGAAGAGACTATGAAACTTTCTGTAAAATGTGAAGAACCTTAAACAAAAGGAAGGAATTATGAAGAGAACTGAACAGAAAATTGCAAAAGGTGAATAAAGAAGACAAACCAAAATGTTATTAAAGAAATATTCAAAGATTTGGAATTTGAAAATAAAAGTATCAGAACACACAGTGTATCTCAAGCTAAAAGAACTAAGGGACACAAAGCAATCCTCAAGTCAAAAATAATACTAGTGCTGTTATATCTGGAGGAACACCCTTCCACTTTGTACATCACTCTTTGTTAATGTGCTGTATGAAGTAACCTGGGTTTATTATGATATTGAACCTTGTGCATTGGGATATCAAATATCAGAATGGTTTCACAATGTGGACAGTGTTTAGTGGAGCTCTCAGTTGTAAAACAGGTTCTGGAAGCAGGAGTGGCATCCACTTCCTAAACCACATGCCTCTGGAAACTATAAACTTGGAAAAACAATAGTTATGGAAAGACAATAGTTATGGAAAGACATTAGGTCTTTTGTTCATAGAGTCTCTATGACTTGATGGCAATCAACAACACCACAATAACAAATGAAAATACTGGAGGGTTCTATGGGCAAATTGGTGAATTACACATGAAGCATCAAAAGGACAAGAAAGGATGTCAGAGTAATGTTATATTGTTGTTGTTGTTGTTGTTGTTGTTGTTAAGTGCCTTCAAGTCGTAGGCAACTCATAGTGGCCCTATGAACAAAAGTCCTGGACACCTATATAACTTTCGTCCTTTCTCCAGTTTTATAGGGTTTCCAGAGGCAAGCTATTAGGAAGTGGATGCCACTCCTCTTTCCAAGCTTGTTTTAATGGGGGAGCTCCACCAAACACTGTATTATACCACCCACCCAACAAAAAATTGGTAGATTCAAAATCATTTCAGAACGTAGCATAACATCAAGATCCAGTGTATGGAAGGAAGACATGCAAGTCAAAATGAAATAGTTGGAGAAAAATTAGGCTCTAGGAAATGATGGAATGCCAATTTGTATGCTCCAACAAACGGATGCAGAACTGGACATGCTCACTCATCTATGTTAAGGAGTTTGGAAGACAATGACTTGGTGAATTCACAGGAAGAAAATATTTGCACCTAATAGAAGAAAATATTATCCATCAGAATGTGAAATTATGCAAGAATATTAACAATATAATATGTAAGTAAAATCTTGATGAAGATGATTTTAAAATAGCTGCAGCAGTTCAACATATAACTGTGAGAAACTGAAGCTGGATTCTAAAGAGGATTAAGGAATAATATATATGATGTTAGACGGCTCTTGGCTGAAAGCAGAAAATATCAGAAAGATGTTTACCAGTCTTTCATTGAATATGCAAGGCATCTTATTGTATAGATTATAACAAATTATGGACAACATTGCAAAGAATGGAATTCCAGGACACTTACTTGCGACATGAAGAACTTGTACAAAGAACAAAATCAAGTTAGAAAATAGCAAAGGGATCCTGCATTAAATCATGAAGGTTAGTATCACCATACATATCATCAGAATTGTATCCTTTACCACTCTTATTCAATTTGTGTACTAAATATATAATCTGACAAAATAGCCTATAGAAAAAAGTAAGAATCAGAATGGGAGAAAGATTAATTAGCAAACTGTATTACTCCAATGACACAACTTTGCTTGCTGAAAGTAAAGATGACTTAAAGCACTTACTGATGTAGATAAAAAATTACAGCTTTATGATTTATACCTTAACATAAAGAAAACAAAAAATCCTCACGTTATCATTAAGTAACATCATAATACATGAAACAATAATAGAACTATTATTATTATTATTATTATTACTATTATACTGGTTTACTTACAAAGTTTAAAGATACTGTTTTTCACACAGGAACCTTCTCATTTTTTTCATCCCCCCCCACACACACACCCCCTGACCCATCAAATTGTAGGACAGACACCATGATTGACAGCCCCTCCCCCTCTGGATCCTCATAATGGTTTTATACAATATTTGTCCTTATGGGATTGAATTAGTTTACTCAGTGTAATGCTATCCAGTCTCTCCCAAATTAGTAGTAATATACAAAATCATCGCTCTTTCATGCTGTTTAATATTCCATTGTATGAATGTACCGTTATTTCTCAATCCTTTCGATTGTGGTTGGACGTCTGGGTTGTTTCCATCAATGGTGAATAATGTTGCTATGCACATAGATGTACAAGTCTCCACTTGTGCCTTAGTTCTCATTTTCTGTTAAACTGCCACTGTTACTGGAGTGAGATGGTATCTCATTGTGATTTTGATTTGCATCTCTCACATTGCCAATGATTTGGAGCATTTGTTCATGTGTCTGTTAGTCATTTGAATATCTTCCTCTGTGAAAGTTCTTTCCATATCTTTTGCCCATTTTGTAATTGGGTTTTCAGTCTTTTTCTTGTGAAGGCCCAGGGGTATTCTGTAAAGAATTCTCATGAAGAGTCTCGTTATGAGACTCTTGTCTGAGATGGTATTGCCAAATATTTGTTCCCGAACAGGATTAAAGACAAATTGATGCATTTGAGTTATGGTAGTAACAAAGAATATTGAGTTTGTCTTAGACTGCTAGAAGTATGAATGAATCTGTCTTGAAAAAAATGCAGCTAAAATGGTTCTTAGAAGTGAGACAGCAAAACATTTTTCTCAGGTCCTTTTGACATGTTAACAAGAGGCAACAATCTGTACTGAGGGCGCCGGCCAACCCGCGAACCGTGGGTGGGGATCTTGCTGGGTACTTCATTGATGCCTGGCGTGGACCAGGTGGATTGGGGAATCTGGTCTCCGGGGTTCACTTCCCTGTGGGCCACCTCCTAAGGGGTTCTTGGTTCCAACAATCGCTTCCTCTCTGGTTTTGGGAACCCTGACGACCTGGGGACTCAGCTAGTGGAGAATCCCATGTAGGGTGACCCTTTCCTCGGAGTCTCAGGGGCTCAGCAGTCTGCCTGTTGGGATCCAGAAGTGGGTGGTCCACATGGGGAGATACTGAGGCCTGGTTCCAGGATATCAGTACCCGTGTCCGCTGAGGTGCACATCCTACCAGGGGAATCAGCAGCCCTGGGTGGATCGATCGCCTGTTGAGTGTGGAAATCTTCGCTGGGGATTCCCGGTTTGGAGTGGGCTCACGTGCGGGCCGGAGGTGTGGGGTGTGGGGGTGCACGCTCTCTGGGATCCAGGTCTCTGTCCATTAAGTCCCTAGAAAGCTTGAAAGCTGCTTTTTTCTCCTAGAGCCCCTGACAGCTGTAAGTGGATTTCTGGTTCTGCCCTTGTCTAGGCTGATTCACAAAAACCAGAGTCCTGCGCATTCTCCCAGATAAATGACACTAAGCCTGAGCCATGGCTTTGGAGATGCCAGGTTTGCCCCCTCTTATCCTCCTGAGCTCAGGACTGAACGTTGAGCTTCCTGAGGAGGAAGCATTTCACATCGTTGGATGTCATTGTTCTGATTGTTGATCTCACGACACAGAGTTGACTGCCCTATCTGGTTTTCTAAGCTGGCATGTTTTATGGGACCGAATCGCCAGGTCTTTTTAACCCAGAAACACTGGAGGGTTCCAACTGCACTTTTTTCAGTTTAACCATTCCACCGTCTCACCCACTAGGCCACCAGAGCGCCCCAATTCCACCACCAACTTTCCTCTGTGGAATGCGTAGAAAGTACGAGGGCATTTTGCGAGCTTCATGTTGTTTATTGCAGATTTGTAAGCTCCGTGTGCGCCTCTACCCGTTTTGATGAGACACTTTGTCTAAAGCGCCTAGTACTATGCCTGGCACGCAGGAAATACTCTGTTAATTCATTCAGCAACTGTGTACTGAGTGGTAACCATGGTGATGGAAGCTCTACAGGAGCAAATGGTGAACAAGCTCTGCCCCTAACCCAGCCAGAGGTTGGATGTTTGAGTCCACTTAGCGGTGCCTGGCAATCTCCTTCTTAGTAAAAGCCCCTTATGGAAAGCCCTAAGGTGCACTGTCCTGATATACAAGAGTCAGAGTGGCACCGTAACAACTGGGTGTTGTGTTATCCCCTTGACAGATACTGCTTGGCTTTTGGGACCTGGGGACACAGTAGTGAGTGGATGGTAGAGTCTATATGTGTATTATAAAAATCCTGACCTCATCGTACTTACTTTCTAGTATGAAAAGATAGGCAATTAGACAGTGAACAGACTCATGCAGCAGATAGCAGGTCTGGTACTGTTTGCATGATGGAAAAAAAGAAAGGGAGAGCTTGTTTGTTAAATAAGCAGGGTGGTCGATGATGTCAAGATGTGAAAGCCTGTGAAATATGAGCTAGTGGTTATTTCTCTTCTAAATGAAGACATTAAGCTCAGAGACAGGTGACCAAGCTCAGACCAAGTCGGGAGGGCCTCTTCACTCCCTGTTGCCAAGGCTGCCTTCAGGCTGCATTCTCAGGAGGTTAAGGTATCTGGTGACAAGGAGGCAACACAGTCCCTCATCCAGGTGTCTGGAGGCAGATCCCACATAGGAGGGGCAAGAGTCCTGGGTCCTGTCTGCCCATGACAAGCTCCTCTGGGTGGAATGGGACTTGAGTCCTGATGGCTGGGTCACCCTGCTGGCTGACAAACTCCTAGCTGTGTGGCTTCAGAGGGGTGTCTCTTTTGGGGTGCTACTCTTTTGATGGTCAGATGGACTCTGGCTGCTGCACTTCCTTCAGAGAAAAAAAAAGTTCTGATTTATAAGTTTAGGACTTTAAACAGTTTCATAACCAATAAATCTATTCTTCAGTAGTGATTGTTCTTTGCTATTCTGTTTTGTGTTTTTCATGTCTTACAAAGTTATAAGAATTAAATGTAAAGTGACTTATTAGCTAAGACTGGACGATGAATGTGATCAAAATCGCCTGAAATAAATTTTAAATATTTTACTATAAGAATAAAAAAGAAGTAGCAGCAATCTCTTGAGGAGGACATTATTATACTTGACAGGCAAAATGTAGGCTCTGAGGAAAAGAGGAAGACTGTCAAAGAGATATAATGACACAGCGCTTGTAGCAATGGGTTCAAACATAGCAACATTTATGAGGCTGGTATAAGAAAGTGTAGTGTTCCCTTCTGTTGTACATAGAGTCACCTTGTGTGGAAACCTAATCTAGGTCAGCTAACAACCAAAAAAAAAAAAAAAAGCAGTGAGAGTTACAGGAATAGTAACAGCTCAATAATTAGTGTTCCATTGTTAAGCTAAAGGCAGAAAAAGAAAAGTCCTTTGAATATACCAGTGGCTCAGTGAGAGTAAAGATCTGGTAAACCATTCCTATAAATGTTATGCTTAGGAAGCCTTACTGAGCATTTCTAGTCTCTCCCACAGGATCATTATTAGCCAGAGTAGACTCAAGAACAAGGAATAGCAAACATCACTTGTGTCCTCGTTATGATTATGAGCTATTGAGTAGACGATGACTTATGGAGAAGCTATGAACAACAAACCTGAGACTTGTTCTACTCTGCCATCCTCATGATCTCTGATACACTTGAGCCCATTGTTATAAACACAGTTTGTATCCATCTTGTTGAAGCTCTTCCTCTTTTCTCTGACTTCCCAGCAGGATATTTTTTCCAAGGAATGGCCTTTCCTGATAACAACCCGAAACAAAATTTCAACATCTTCCCCCACCCCGACAAGAAACACCAGTATTTTTGTAGTTATTGTTATGTACCATTGATATGGAAGTGTCTCATCGCTGAAATTCCAGCAGGTTTTCAGAAGGCAGTAAATTGCCCAAGAAGAAGGGATTCACTCATCCCATGAAGCAACTGGTGGTTTTGAACCAGCCACCTTTGAATTGGTAGCACAACTACTTACCACTAAGTCACCAGAGTTACCTAACAAACATTAGTAGTTAGTATTAACGACACAATTACATGCTGAACTAAAATAGAGTGATTTGGAAATATAGGATGTATTTAGCAATGAAAATGTACTAAGACGATATAGAGCCTCATTATATGAAATGATAAGAAGTTTGGAGAAAGCAAACTTTTTATTATTATTATTTCTATCAGCAGTAGTTGGGAGAAAGATGGACAATCTCCTCCCTTATGATTAACTGCCACTGAAAATCCACTGGAGAGTCAGCTGTGGGTCAGTTATGACTTTATGGTAAACAATAACAACAGTCAGTGCTAGTAATACTAATATTTGAATTTTAAAAATGTTGTATATGTAATGTTAAACTAAGTTAAAAAAATGTATAGCCTATTTTAATCCTATTACCCCATATGAAGATTAGCATGGCCCCTACACAAGGATGACACACAAATTCGTGAAGCGTTCCCTATTTTTTCAGTGACTGACTGGGATAATCTGGATGGGAGTGTCAGAGACAGTGCGATTGGCACGGGACAGAACAGAGTTTAGGGCTGTTGTACATAGGGTCGCTATGAGTCGCAAGCAACTCGACGGCACATAACAACAACATATGTCCTCAAGGACTGATTTTTGGTGCTGAAGAAGTGCAATGTAGATATAATATAGAAGAGATTAAGGTGGGTTTTTTTTCAAAGATGAAAACTAGGAACTCTCAGCAGGATACCTTTTTCTATAACTTGCCTATCTACATCATCTGTGTTTTAGTTCCTTTCCACTAAGAAGCCTTATCATGGCCAGACAAGTATCACTGAACATAACTACTGACTAGATTACAGTCTTGAAATAAAAATTTTTGTGAAACAGGGCAAGGGGAAGGCTCCTATCAGCATGGGATAGAAAATGTTCAAGAGGATCCTGTCATATCTTGTCATTCTAGATACTGGGAAAACAATGAATGTGTACCAAGGTTATGGAAAGGACTCCCACAGGAAGTGAGGCAACTGGGCTTCAAAATGAATACTAATTGCAATTGAAATGTACAAACTATGTTTGAATACAGTACTTATTCAAGATCTTTTAAAACAAAAGAAACCAATATTAACAAAAACAAATTGGTCCCGTATGTAGGAAAATGACATGGATTTCTTTCTTTCTTTCTTTCTTTCTTTCTTTCTTTCTTTCTTTCTTTCTTTCTTTCTTTCTTTCTCTAGGGTACCGGTGCTTAATAGGGAAAAAATATCTCAAATATTTATCCTGTTTTCTCATGTGAATTGCACTCCTGGGCAATCAAACAGTAAATGAACATCTCTTGATAAAAAATACTTCAACTATTAAATGAAGATAGAAATTACAGAATTGGAATGTTGAGTCCCAGTAATATAATGAGTCCAAGCATTGTGCAGTACCAGCTGCAAATGTCT
This sequence comes from Elephantulus edwardii, assembly GCF_000299155.1. Classification (NCBI taxonomy): domain Eukaryota; kingdom Metazoa; phylum Chordata; class Mammalia; order Macroscelidea; family Macroscelididae; genus Elephantulus; species Elephantulus edwardii. The sequence continues at coordinate 6,354,648 of NW_006399842.1, read as the reverse complement.
GAAAAGAGAAACAAGCAGACATGCTGTGTCTCCTGATGAAAACATATAGCACTGCCTCTAGTTTTTCTAAGCAGATTGAGCCAAAGTAGTATGAGGAATCTGCATGCAGCTACCAATTTACAGGGTGGAAAACTGAGTTGAATTGCACCATCGCTATCTAATCAATAAGAGATACATGTAAAGTCTTAATATTTGACTGTGTTGAGTTACTCAATAGATATTATATATAGATATAGAACATGTCTATATAT